>NW_017731468.1:1216410-1220682 GCF_001890085.2 Hipposideros armiger | reverse complement strand
GCTTCCACTCGGTAGAGAGAGCTAACCCAGCAACCTGGGCTCCTTTCTCCTTACCAGGCCCCCGACCCTTCCCTAAGCCACCTGCTAGTCACTGTAGCCAGGCTGGGTTCTGAGAGGGCTCCTGAAGAGGAAAAAAAACATGGACACTCCCTAGGGATTCCTAACAGTGTTACCACATATAGGTGCTTTATCGTTTCCAAAGCCAGCTATGTGGGTAAGGCAGAGAGGGAGGCAGGGACAATCACCTTCATTTGACGGGCAAAGAAGCAGAGGCCCAGAGAGGCTGAGCTGCTGGCCCAAGGTTGCACAGGAGTTTGTGAATAAGAATACAGATGTTGGCGTGTCAGCTCTGGGCTCTTTGTATAAACTTGATAAGCATGTTTCTCCCTTAAAGCTGGTCAGGGCTAGGCCCCCAGGTGGGGCTGGGAAACTCGCATCCAGGGAGCAGGTCCTCCCTGGGGGCTTCTCTGGGCTGGGTGCTCAGCCTCCCCTACAGAACATATGTTTCCTGTTTTCCTTCCCCCTGTGGCTTAGGGCAGAGAACAGGGTTTTCCTGAGCGGAAGAGCCTCAAAGACTTGGCTCACTACCAGCTAGTTCTGGTAGATCTGTCGGCTCCTAGCTCTTATTATTCAGGATAATGAACCCCCTCACCCACCCATCCAATGATCTTTGTGGCCATTATCTCCCCTCATCCTCCCCAAACTTCCAAGACCTGGAGTTCTAAAGAACCCAGGGCCTGACTCCCACTTTGGTGTTCTGTGAAGGCACTTTGCTTATCAGCCAAACTCCTTGGCAACACCTCAGGATTTGTGCTGGCCTGAAACCTAGAAGCTAGCTAGGGCTATGGAGCAGGTCTCTGGGTCCCAGGGCCTGAGAAAGGCAAGCCAGGACTTTTGCCAACCCTGCAGCCATGGGAGGTTCCAAGCCCTTACACCTCCCACTCCTACTGTTTCCCACTTGTCCTGGAGTGGAGGCTAGGGCCAGTGGGTGACATCATCCAGCTCTCCAGCCTGTATCATGTGAGGTTGGCATGATCTGGGGCTCAGCGCATAACTCTGCTGTAAACCACAGAGTCAGCATCTTGTCCCACTGTCTGGTCCAGGGCTCCCTGCTGCTTTTTGGATGAAAGAAGAGGAAGGGAGGAGAACATTCCAGGCCTGCAGAGTCTTAGATTTTGGTGCTGGTGTGAGCATTAAAGGAGAAAGGCAGGATTTGGTTGAAATACAGAACGGAATGGTGGCTGCCATTCTATTGGGGGGAGGGGGAAATGGGGTGATGTAGGTCAAAGGTGAACACCTTCAGTTATAAGAAGAATAAGTTCAGTGGATCTAATGTACAGCCTGGTGACTAGAGTTAATAATACAGTATTGTATGCTTGAAGTTGCTGAGACTAGATCTTAAGCATTCTTACCACACACACAAAAAAGAGCCAACTATGGTAACAGTGTGAGGTGATAGATGTGCTAATATTTTGATCTTAGTAATCACTCCACCATGTGTATGTATAGCAAATCATCACATTANGAGAGGTGAGAACTGCTGGAGAGACGTCCAGGTAGTGAAGGGGGATGGTGTGTGCCGTGCAGGAAGGAAAGGCAGGCCCCAGGGACAGTCCATCCAGGCCAGCAGACAGGACAGGAGGGGTGGAGGGGGCCTGACACAGGAGCTTCCTTTCCTGTTGCACAAGCCTCCTCCCTGAGGGTACCTGCACCCACACTCTTTCCTTGCTAACCTAGTTCATGAATTAAACTGGTGGATTCCCTGCTTCCTGAAAGGTAGATAGGGACCGGCCGGCGGGAGCTGGTGGCCAGGCCTGTTCCTGGGGCGAGGCACTGGAGGAAGTTTATGGCTGGGCAGGAGGTGCACGTCCCAGCCTGAAATAGGCTTTAGAGGTGTTTCTGTAGATTTCTGACATTAGAAGCTCCTGTCCTGATTGGCTGGTTCTGGGTAAATCAGGGGATGGTCACCCCGTGCTGGCTTCCTGCTCCCCTGCCCTCTGCCCCATGTCTGACCCACTTTTGGGGGCAGTGACCGCTGGCCACTCACCATTCTCATAGGACCCTGGGGCTCTCCCTGTGAGCAGGGGGAGGGAACCTCAGCTTCAGGAAGGGCAGGAAGCCAGCTTAAAAAAGCACATTCCTTGGCAGGTTAAAAAACATTTTTTTTTTTAAATGTAGAAACTTAACCTTTGCTAGGAAATGGTTGCGGTATTTTCTTTAAATGAAAAGAGACCATTGTGAGTCGAATTTTGGAAAATACACAACATCCTGGAGCTGTTCTCCAGGGCGGTCTCAGGCAGTCCTCGTTAGGCCGGCTCTGGTCTTCCTCCAGATGGTTTCTCCTTGCACAGTTGGAGGGACTGGACCAAAGGGATTAGTCCCCAGAAAGGCCACGAGAATGCTGAGCAGGGGACCTCAGGCAGAAGGGGCTTCTCATTTCCTGCAGTGGCGTCCACTTAGGACCAGCTCTATAATTTGTAGAGCCCAGTGCAACATGAAAATGCAGAACCCCTGGTTCAAAACCCATTAAGACTTTCAAAATGGTGACAGCAGAGCGTTAAACCAAATGTGGGCCTTTCTGAGCACAAAGCCTTCTAAGTGAGGGGTCCTGTGTGACCACACAGGTCACAGACCTGACCTCCACTTGATTCTGGCAGATAATATCACTCATTCTGCAGGCCAGCTGGGATTTTTGAAACTTCTCTCTTAGGTGACACCTCTAGGGCGAGATGCAGACCCCAAATAATACGGATAGCACTCAGGGCTTCCTTCTGGGGTCCCACCTCCATCCCCGGCTCCCACATACCACAGCTGGTAACAATTTCCCAACCTGGCTCTTCGCTCAGATTTCTTTCCCTTCACATTTCATAGACCGTGCACCGCGGTCATGAAAACATTCTGGGTTTAATCTGTGCTTGCTTGTAACCTGGGGTCTGGGTAATCAGAGAACACAGAACAGCTGAATAAAATGGGGGGGCTCCTTGACTCCCCTTGAGCTGTTTACAAGCCTTCTTATAGGGCCTACTGTAAATAGGAAAGTACAGTCACATGCCAGCTTTGCAGCAAATTAAAACCATCCACGGCTTTCCCTGAATCTTAACACATAGCGGTTTCTGTTTATGCAGCATTTATTACCTTGCATGCTACTTACAGACTTGCGTAGCTCTCTGTTCAGCCTGGCCTAACCATTTGTGTGCTCCGGGGTCTGGGAAGCCCACCACGTTCCCTGGGTCAGCCTGACCTCACAAGCCCAGACCCTCTCCAGGCCTGCACTGTCTAATACAGTGGCCATTAGCCACTTGTGACTCTTGAGTACTTGAACTGTAGCTAGACTGAACTGAGATGTGTTGCTCATGTAGAATACACACTGGACTCTGAAGGCTCAGTACGAAAAAAGGAATGGAAGATATCTCGTTAATCATATTTTACACTGATTACATGTTGAAATGATAATACAGTCATGTGCCCATAATGATGTTTTGGTCAACAGTGTGTTGCATATATGACAGGGGTCCCATAAGATTATAATGGGGCTGAAAAATTCCTATCAAGCTAATGATGTTGCAGCCGTCGTAATGTCATAGCTCAACGCATTTCTCACGTTTGTGGTGATGCTGGCGAACAGTGTTATAAAGTCTCCAGTGGTGTATGGTGATGTCCTAGGCCTTCACCTTCACTCACCACTCACTTATTGACTCACCCAGAGTAACTTCCCAGTCTTGCAAGCTCCATTCATGGGAAGTCTCCTAAACAGGTATACTATTATTTATCTTTTACGCCGTATTTGTACTGTACCTTTTTAATGTTTAGATATGTTTAGATGCACAAATACTTACCATTGTGTTACAGTTGCCTACAGTATTCAGTAGAGTAACATGCCATACAGGCTGGTAGCTTAGGAGCAGGAGGCTGTACCATACAGCCTAGGTGTGCCGTAAGCTCTACCATATAGGCGTGTACGAGTGCACTCTGTGATGTTTGCACATGACAAAATCGCCTAACAACCTGCTTCCTAGAATATATACCCATTGTTAAGTGATGCATGACAGTATTACTTATATAATGGATAAAGTAAAATATATTAAAGTTAATTTCATATTTCTTTTTCCTTTTTTAATGTAGCTACTAGAAGATTTAAAATGATGTATATGGCTTGCGCTTGTGGCTTGTGTCATATTTATGTTGGATAGTTACTACTCTAAAGCCTCTCCTTGTTGTATTTCTGTGTCCAAGCCTATGTGGATTTCACACACACACACACACACACACACA
>NW_017731468.1:1208999-1212070 GCF_001890085.2 Hipposideros armiger | reverse complement strand
TGTGTGTGTGTGTGTGTGTGTGTGTGTGTGTGTGTGTGTGTGTGTTCTGTCAGGCGAGGTGCTGGGTACAAAAGGTCTTTGCGGGGGGCAGAGGTGTGTCTGAGTGTGTGAGTCACTGTGGGTGCTCCTGTGTGAGCTGGGTCCTGGGGCTTATGAGAGGTAAGATTTGGGCCCTGCCTTGGCCTGCATCCCATGGACAGGCCTGGGGCCCTGAGGTGAGACAATTGCCTCTGATGACCCAGCCTTGGGGCTTTGAAGTCCGCCTTCCTCCTCAGGGCTCCAGGCACAAGCAGCCCAGGTTTATTAGGTACAGGTTTATCTGGGCTAATTTAACTTGTTAAGATAATTGTTCCAGAGGCCGCAGCCCTGGGGCCCCCGCCTCAGCAATTACCCTACTCCTTGCCTCTTTCATCTCTAAGGGCTGCGCCCCTTTGCTGAGCCTTACTAGGCCCTTCCAAGGCCTCAGGACGGGCCCTGGCAATGCTTTCATATGGTCTCATGTTTTTGTAAAACTTGCAAGAGTACTTATTTTGACCACAATCATTGAAGGCTGCTGTTTCTTTTCACCCTGACTTCCCCTTCGTCACCCTCCTGTCAGGTGGTATTGTCATAACTGTGGGCATTCTGGGGGTCCAGCTTAGGGAAACGAGCTGGGGATGCATTTAGTACGGGCAAATGGGGTATATTTATGTGGGATGCAACAGACCTATATAATATTTCATGAATGTGGCTCTTGGTCACTTCTGTATATTGTTCTAGTTATTACAGGAGGCATGGTTTCCAGGAATTCTCCTATCCACGGTGTTGACTCACCTGGTGTGAGGCAGCGTGAATATGTCCTGTGGCTCTCAGGACAGGAAGCATGTGGGAAGTGGGAGAAAATCAAGATTTGAAATGTACAGAGCCAGAAGCTAGTCTGTGGAAAGTTCTTTTCATCTTACAGCTCATATATGAAATCTGTTAAGGATTTAGCCCAACCCACAACAATCCTAAAAATTCACATGACGGTAGCTGAGAAGCTGAAATAAACTTTTCTAAACCCTGAATAACAAAGTGCATGTTTTGATCAACCATATTAGAGGGAAAGACCGTTCTATAGAAAACAATATGAAATCATTGGCATATAATGAGACAGTAAAAAATACGCAGCTAGGGCTGGCCAAGTGGCATGTTGGTTAAGAGTTGGCTTGAGACGCCAGCTCTGAGCAGCAGGGCCCCAGTTCGTAACCCACATGAGAGCCAGTGACACTGCGCCCTCTACAGCTAAGATGGTGAACAACAGCTCGACCTGGAGCTGGGCTGCTGTGAGTCGCCGGTGATGGCGTAGGCTGCAGTGGGGCTGGTTGGCAGCTGGTGTGAGCTTTCGTGAGCTGCTGTGAGCCGCCATGAGCATCCGTCCAATGGCCGGCGGGTGACTGCCTCACCCGGGAAGAGCACAATGATAATACCAACATGGGCCAGTGAAGAGATGTCCTCCACAACTAGACTGAAGAACAAAAGGACAGCAACTTGTCTGTTCCCCTCCCCCAGTTCCCCAATAAAATCTTTAAAAAAAGAAAGAAAAACATGCAGCTAAGATGTAAAAAGGATTAAAAAGGTATACCAGCAAGTTAATTTATTAAAATAGTATTTTTATATGAGTTTTGGGTATTTGTCTGCTTTTAAAAATGAANGACCTGGAAATTGGCTGGATTGATGATGGGGGACCAGAAGATGAGTGAGGAATGGACAATTCCATTCTCAGTTGTTTGAACTCAAAGCATCCCCCCAAACCGGGGCTGAACCAATAGACAAGGCTAAGGGAGTGGGCCCAGGTCATGTTCCAAGTCCTAAATTGGGTCTCGGTAGGCAGATCTGGGGGTGTTGAACCCATTTATTCCCTTGTCATCTTGTTCCTATAAGGCAACTGTATTAGGGTAATGTTTGTTAATGAAGCAAATAAATTCCAAAATGTCAGTGGCTGAACAAAATAGACTTTAATTCTCACTGACAGCAGTTCAAGGTGAGTACTCCTGGCCAGCAGGAGGCCGTGCATGTGGTGATTCAGGGATCCAGGCTTTTTGCGGTTAGTGGCTCTGCCCTCCCTTACGGCCTTAGAGTCCTCTGCCTCCAGAGAGAAGACAGGAAAGAGTAGATGGAGAAGGCACAGCTGATTTTAACCAGCTTGTCCTGGATGTGACAGCTGCTGTTCTGTGAATAGCCCAGCTGTGAGAATGAGTCATACAGCCTCACCTAGATGCAAGAGAGACTGGGAAATGATGACTTCATGACTGAAGGAAGAGCACGGATTTCTGGTAGCTGTCTCTGCCTGCTTCCACTCGGTAGAGAGAGCTAACCCAGCAACCTGGGCTCCTTTCTCCTTACCAGGCCCCCGACCCTTCCCTAAGCCACCTGCTAGTCACTGTAGCCAGGCTGGGTTCTGAGAGGGCTCCTGAAGAGGAAAAAAAACATGGACACTCCCTAGGGATTCCTAACAGTGTTACCACATATAGGTGCTTTATCGTTTCCAAAGCCAGCTATGTGGGTAAGGCAGAGAGGGAGGCAGGGACAATCACCTTCATTTGACGGGCAAAGAAGCAGAGGCCCAGAGAGGCTGAGCTGCTGGCCCAAGGTTGCACAGGAGTTTGTGAATAAGAATACAGATGTTGGCGTGTCAGCTCTGGGCTCTTTGTATAAACTTGATAAGCATGTTTCTCCCTTAAAGCTGGTCAGGGCTAGGCCCCCAGGTGGGGCTGGGAAACTCACATCCAGGGAGCAGGTCCTCCCTGGGGGCTTCTCTGGGCTGGGTGCTCAGCCTCCCCTACAGAACATATGTTTCCTGTTTTCCTTCCCCCTGTGGCTTAGGGCAGAGAACAGGGTTTTCCTGAGCGGAAGAGCCTCAAAGACTTGGCTCACTACCAGCTAGTTCTGGTAGATCTGTCGGCTCCTAGCTCTTATTATTCAGGATAATGAACCCCCTCACCCACCCATCCAATGATCTTTGTGGCCATTATCTCCCCTCATCCTCCCCAAACTTCCAAGACCTGGAGTTCTAAAGAACCCAGGGCCTGACTCCCACTTTGGTGTTCTGT
>NW_017731468.1:1101905-1206609 GCF_001890085.2 Hipposideros armiger | reverse complement strand
CCACATGAGGGCCAGTGACGCTGCGCCCTCTACAGCTAAGATGGTGAACAACAGCTCGACCTGGAGCTGGGCTGCTGTGAGTCGCCGGCAATGGCCGGCGGGTGACTGCCTCACCCGGGAAGAGCACAATGATAATACCAACATGGGCCAGTGAAGAGATGTCCTCCACAACTAGACCGAAGAACAAAAGGACAGCAACTTGTCTGTTCCCCTCCCCCAGTTCCCCAGTAAAAAACCTTTAAAAAAAAGAAAGAAAACCATGCAGCTAAAATGTAAAAAGGATTAAAAAGGTATACCAGCAAGTTAATTTATTAAAATAGTATTTTTATATGAGTTTTGGGTATTTGTCTGCTTTTAAAAATGAATGAGTTTATGTGACGTCTAGAAAAGAGTGAGAAGCATTTAAAAAAATGCCTAACTTTTTAACCTAGTTTTGCAATTTGGTGTTGGGGCCCCTAAGTTGTATCCGCTTTAGGCCCCATAAAACCTGGATCCTGGTGCTGCCATTCGTGGAGATGGCGTGAGGGGGAGGAAGCTGTCTTGCGATCCCCCTGAGGTGCCCTGGAGTCATGGAGGCAGGGCTGGGAGGGGCTTAGCGGACTGGCCACTGTCCATGTGCTCTCTCTCTGTGGTCCAGGAGGACCTGTTGGGACACCTGGGCTCCTTTGCAAGGCCCCTCAGGCTTTCAGAACTTCCTAAAGGTAGGAGCTGGGTAAGCAGGTATCCCAAAGGCCCTTAGATCTCACTCCATGTGTGTCTGCGGGCAGCGCAGAAGGGCCACAGAGAGTGGAGAGACAGTCTTACACCGTTGTCATCAAGTACTTCTATCTTTTGTTAATGTTCATCTCCCCTACTAGACTGTCAGCTCCATGAGGAC
Organism: Hipposideros armiger; assembly: GCF_001890085.2. NCBI lineage: Eukaryota > Metazoa > Chordata > Mammalia > Chiroptera > Hipposideridae > Hipposideros > Hipposideros armiger. The sequence goes on along the minus strand of NW_017731468.1, from coordinate 1,205,732 downwards.
AGGAATCTTGTTTGTCTCGCTTACCACTGTCATCCCAGAACCTAGCACAGTAGCTGGCGTAGAGTGTTGCTTAATAAACCGTTACCAAAAGAATGAATTGAAGACAAAAATAAATGCACGAGGGCAGATGGAAGGTGCCAGGCAGGGCTGCCAGGCCTTTCTCTCAGCTCTAAGTCATGAGCCCCACAAAGCCCCTTTGCAGACCTGTAGATGATGATGATGATGATGATGAAGATGCTGCTGCTGATGTATGTCTGTCTGTCCATGAATGTGCCCTTCTTAGGGACATCGGTGCCACTGAAGTCAACCGGAAGGCTGCAAGGGGGATTGGAGGATGGGTGAGCAGTGGCGGTGGGGATGACAGAGATAGAGGAGGGAGGGGATGAGGTGATGAGAATGATGAAAGAACTAGGAATTCTTGCAAAATCTGAACCCAAACACTGGGAACCAGAAAGAACTATGGCCTCGAAGAAGAGAGCATTAGCCATCTGGCTGGGGTGAATGAACCTGGACACCCCTGACTCATCAAAGTTCAGAGCCCGAAAGGGCCTAGAGTTCACCTAACATGTTGGCTTATTCTCCACGGAGGCATCTTGGGCATCGTTCCTCTCCTTGCCGTGTTAGTGTGTGAGTGTGTGTAAGGGGAGGGTGAGGGAGGAGGAGAGCAGGGCTCTGAGCTCTTCCACACACTTGGTTCAGGGACTCGGGCTTTTGCTGGCTTTCTACACTCAGGTTCCTCAATAACGGGTCCTGATGGTAGAAAAGACCTGGAAACCAACTATTTAGAACACGTCATTGCAAAGCCAGTTTTTATTAGTCTCTGGGTGTGTGGTTTTAAAGTATCACACATCAATTGCTTTTCAGTACTATTAGTTTATATTTTAAATAATCTAAAATCAGAGTTATTTGTCTTGAAACCATCCAGAGAGTTGTATGCTACATTAAAATTCCAGACAGAACAAAGGAACACTTATGTAGACAGCATTTTGGGCTGGGGGGGTACATTTCCATAATTCTCAAGAGGAGAAAGAAGACGCTAATCAACACAGCAAAGATTTCTTCTGAAGCTCTACTTCAAAGGACGCGAGAGCATTGAAATGGATACAACCAATGGTTCCCGAGTCTCATCTACACTGAGGAGAGGAAAGAAGGCTTTTATTCAACAAACAAACAAAAATGGATGCTTACTATCAGCAAAAAGGTCTCAGTCCCTGCCCACTTCTGCTGAAAAAAAATTTAAAAACTTTTCTCAAACTTATTAAACAAAAGATAGAATTTTTTTCTCCCATGATGATGGTAGCAAAAGAAGATATTTCATGTTAGTTTATAACTCTCATCATGCTATTCCCTGAATGGTATAGAATTAGAAAGAGCTTTATAGCAGTGGGAAAAATTTGCGCACAAAATATGCTTGGCTTGACGCCTCTAATTATTTTTAGGATTGTACTACCAAAGATCAAGTAATATTTATTCTTCACAGTTAATTACAATTTCTTTTCTTTTAAATCGTAGTTCATATGAGTAATTATTTGAATGACAATTTATTTTTTAAATTGTGTCTCCTAGCAATTTGTTCTGATATATTAAGTTTAATGTTGGGCTGGCTGAGTGGCTCAGTTGGTTAAGAGCTCACTCAAGAGTGTGAGCTCTGAGCAACAGCGGTTTGAGTCCCTGCCCAAGCTGAGCTGCCGCTGAGCTGCCAACAGGAGGCAGGATGGCTCAGCTATAGAAAATAAAAATTAAAAAAAAAGTTTAATGTTTATATTTCTGTAAATGAATGCTTTACTTGAAGTGTTATCTATCATTCATTTTTGAAATGAAATGAAAATAAATTTAATATTAATTTCACTGATACAAAAATTTATTAATGGTTCTGAACACTTCAAGTAAAATACATTTATTAACTCCGTGTTTTGGTGTTATACAGAAATAAGCTCAGCCCATACAGTGTCTATGTGTAAAAGAACCCCATCCTTAGGAAAAAGCTACTACTCTGAGAGGCTAGAGGACTTACCCCAAGGTCACATGACTAGTAAGTTGCAGAAGGTGGATGGTATATGACTTCAGCACATGTCCCCCTCCCACACTGCCTCTGGCCTCCCTGACCCAGGACATCAGCTTGGTTTCTTCTCATCTGTCTCCCTGGTCTTGTTCCTGTAAAAACTCCAACTCTGGTGCAGGACTGAGAGGCTGGGTTCCACTGCTCCTAGACACGATGAAACCAGAGCATCGCACCAAATACTCACACTCTCTGGCCCATTAGCTCCCAGGCACCCAAAGTCCTTGTAAGAAGGATGCCAAGGCCCAAGGTGAGGGAGAAATAAGAGTCAAGAATCAATAGGTCAGAGAGGCACGTTTGTCCTTCCAGGAGAAGGCCAGATGCAGAACGGGGAGGTTTCGGCCATTTGCCTGCACATTGTGGTGCTGTGTGTGTGTTGTGGAGTCACACACCATTTTCTATGCATCAAGTCGGTTCTGTATTCTCACTACTGGGTGATGTGTTTGTTGGAGAGAGTGGGGACCTTTGCTTCCTGCGTAGTCCTCAAGTGGCATCGTATGTCAGAGGTGTCATGTGAAGTTCTGGCTTAAAGCACTTTCCAGAGAGACCCTAGGGCTGGGCCTGGTGACCGGGTTATATCCCATAGCTTCATCTGGGTCTGACTTGCTCACGAACATCTCCACCCTCAACTCCCAATTCGAAGCAGAGGGCCCCATTCCTGGACAGGCCTACCTCTGGCCTTTCTGCTAATTAATGACTGCTGATTGGCCCAGAGAGGCTCACTTATTATGCCCAGTAGAGATCAAAGCCAGACCCAATAATCCACTAAATGAGATGTCAGATTAGGACATTCTTCTGGGCTATTAGGAAGATTTTTCTCCCTGGGTAAAGGCCTGTCAATGCGTATGACCCCATCACCTACCATGAGCAGAGCCAGAGGGGACTTTGCAGCCTTTCTGCTCCTCTTAGTTGGCATGTGGCCATTTAATGGGACAGCCCCACCCCAGGGGCCCAGGCATGATCCCTAGGGAGGTAAAAAGGGGGGAAGGAACCCCTTGGGAAAGTCATGTTTGGGCAGAGTCACCTCAGCCTCTTTATCTGTGGGGTTGTTGGGCGATTAAGGGAAACTGTAGACTCCCTGGTCCCTGTGCTTTCAGCTGTACTAGGGGCATACTGCCTCAATTTACCTCCTAGGACTGGGGGTCAAGTTTTATGTTGAGACCACTCCCTCGTCTCAGGATCTAGCTCCAGAGTAACATTCATTTCAAACTGAGAGACCCAATTGAAATTTCTCACCCCAGGGGTAGGAATGGAGCCCCAGTTTTTAGTGTTAGTGCTAATAACTATTGATGGCTACCATTGATCAAATGCAGAGTGTGTCTTGTACTATGCTAAGTGACTAAATACCAGTTTTATTTACACTGTGAAAATATTATAAGTTAGGTATTATTAGCATTCTGTATAATACATGAGGGAGTGAGGCTCAGTAATTTGTCCAAGTCACTCAACTTAGCTGAAGTCAATCAGCATGTTGATTGGTTTAAAGACAGGCACATGACCTAATTTTGGCCAATGAGACAGCACTAATCGTTAGACTTTAAGGAAGGTCCTGGGAAAGGAACTCTTTTTCCCTGAATGGTGTGGGGTGAGGATGGGAAGTCTGAAACTGCTGACGCCATTTTTCTCTCACCAGAAAAAAAACTGGAGCTGTTGGAGGGAGGGGTAGTATGGGACCACATGGGGCCAACCTGTTGGGTCTTTGGAACCATAGTTTGAGCTGTTGGATCCCGTTAAGCTGAACGAGTGACTAAATTGTCTATGTTGCTTAAGCCAACTTGAGTTGTGCTCCTTGGGATTTGCAAATGAATGACTGGTACATAGCCCCTGTCCTAGAGGAACCAGGCCTGTCCAGTGGTTCTGGCCCCAACAGGCAGCCCTGAGATGAATCCACCTGGGAAGCCAAGAGGCTGTTGAAAGCCTTCATGGCAGTTTGCCACTTAGTGTGGTCACTACTTGCCCTGCTGGCCACTGTCCCGGCTGCTACCTCAGCTCAGCATAGCTATGGTCTCTGTGTTGGTTAATATCAGGTTTGATTGCAAGAAACAGGCACCCAAAGGGACAGTGGCTTAACCAAGCTAGAAGGCTATTTCTTTTGTACATAACATTCTGGAGATGGGAGTCGACGGCTCGCTTCACCAGAATATTCATGTGTACCCTCACTCTTTTTACATTGATCAGTTTTGCCAGAAATTCATCTATTTACCAGTCTTTTCAAAGAACTACTTTTGTTTTGTTTGTGCTTGCTAGGCCCACTTTCTATTTCATTAATCTCTGTCCTCAACTTTATTATTTCTTTCCTTCTACTTTATTTGGTTTTACTTCATTGTTTCTCTCCTCCCTAACTTCTTGAACTGGATGCTTAACTCTTCAAGTTGTAGCCTTTGCTTCTTTGCTTACAAAAGCCATATAAGAAAACGCAATTTTTTCTCTAACATCCCCGTGGCTGCATCAAGACATTTAGAAATGTTATGTTAATTATTGTTAGGTTCTGAATAGTTTCTCATTTCCATTATAATTTCTTCTTTAACCCTTGAATTACTTAGGAGTCTGTTTATAAATTTACAAAACAATATTCTAAATGTTATGTTGGCTATCCATTTCTAATTTGTGCATAATACATGGTCAGTTTTTATAAATGTTCCAAGGGGAAAATATGAATGATGCAATCACTGAGGAAAGGGTTATTTTTATATTTATCCATTATACTCAGCTTGTTCATTTAAGTCATTACTCACAGTGTCTCCTTGCTCTCGCAGTTATATAGCCTTTTCCCTCATAAAGCCTCTTGTGGTTCTGCCCCACTGTGGAATGCTGTTGATTTCTGTCCTGTTGCATTTATCTTTGCTCTGCCTGTACCATTGTTAACATGGATGTCTCCTTTCAACCACGAGATTTGATTTTCCTGGGGCACATGGACCATGGCTTATTCATCAGAGCATCCCCACAGAATCAGGTACACAGGAGTCACCGAATTGAATTATTCACAACTTCAATACCTGTTTTCTATGAATAGCTCGGGTACAGGTCCAGTCCCCCAGGGCAACTTCAGCTTTCTCTGTTTCTCCCCTGAATAGTTCACCTCAGCTAGGTTCCTCCAGTGTTTGGGAGCACCTAAGTCAGGAGACACTTTGAGATAGGTTAGGGCTGGGATCAAGGTTGTCTTCATATGGAAATTTCGGCTAACCTCGTTTTTTCCTGCTGTGAAATGCAAGCTTCCCCATGAGCTGCCGACTCAGACTGACATCTTCGATTGTGGAGAGAGGGTCATCTGAGGTTTGGAATCATGTGGACGTGACTGGGAGGAAGCTGGCCTTCGCTTAGCCAGCCCTTTCTTCATGTTAGTACAAAAAGACAGTGAGAAACAACGTTCAGAGAGACAGTCAAACAAGACATGTAAAATCGCATTTGAAGTTTGCCTATTCACATATAAACAACAGCTTTGCTGGTTCCAACTCATTCTTAGCTAGTCCTTGAAGTAGTTCCCCAAGGACCGCTCCTGGTCACACCTGGTTCCAATTACTGTATCTCGTTGAAAGCCATAAAACTGCCTTTCTTCAAACGTAGTAAAGCACAATAACTCACGCTGACCTGCCCCTATGTTGTCCAGATCGGCTCGCTCGCCTGACAGTTTCATGTGATCACGATTACCCACAGGCCCTCGTGAAGGCACATTCTGTCCAGACAGAAAACAAATAAATGCCCTGCCAGTTTAAAATGCCAACATACCTCTTGGGCAGATCCATCTGCCCTGCATACTCGATTGACAGCTTTGTCTCATGCACTATGCCCTTTAGGCAGGCACATTCACCTTGGACCTGCCGACCCTTGCCTGGGCCCCTGGATGGAAAAGTCTCATCCTCTCGGCCCACATACGAGGACTGGGGGACGCTGGGAATGGGTGGCCTTTGTGGGGAGTGTGTAGCGTTCATAAAGAAAAAGGCTATTTTTTCTCTTCCATAGGAGAAGGGAAGGGAACCCCCTCTCTTCCTAAAAACTAAAGGGAGGGGACACCATGAGACCCATTCTTAAAGAACCCATTATCCATGTTTCCTGGTTCACAAATCATTTGGCCTTATTTAAATCTCTTTTTGGAAAGTTAAAATAGAATCTTCTGAAGGTGCTTGCGAAATGCTCTTTCTATTTTATGTTTTGGATAGGAGCATGGAATTTCTGGCCTGCCCCTGTGTGACCTGAACAGGAGAGCAGGGACTAGAGAGAACTGGCAGAACGGAGGAAGCAGCACCTCTCCCGCGATTTGGCACAGCCAGCATTCCTGAGTGTCCTGTAGGTTGAGTGGCTGCCAGAGAAGGTAGTGGCAAGCTAGACTTGAGTCCCCTTCTTTCCCCCTTCCCTTCCTTTCCTTCCCTTTAACCCCCCCCCACCAGCAGGCTGCCTGCTGAGAGAGAAACACCAGCAGCAAATGCCCTGAGAGGTGACTACCTTTGGTTCTTGCAGGGCCTTATGAAGAGCCCAGACATGCATCCCATGGGAGAGCCAGCCCATGGACGCCTGCCCCACCGAAGGCACCAGAGGCCATTGGGCTAAACCAAATAATTAGCAGGGCAACCAACCAAGAAGGGACTTCACCCTAAGTTAAGGGTGTTTGCCAGTCTTCCTCTCCCTCATCTTTGGGATGAGTTGGACCTAGGAAGAGCTGGATGAACCCTAACTAGATGAACCGAGGAGGAAGTAGGGGAAAGTGTGTGAAGATCAGATCAGGCCCCTTCTCCATCTCAAGTAACTGGGGCCGTGACTCTGGCCCCTCCTAGGAAAGGGAGGAGAAGAAACAAAAGAAATAGCAGAAATGAGTCTTAATTAACAGAATCAGGTTGTCCTAGAAACTCAAGGCAATGGAAAAGTATGGATTCGATCAAGTTATAGTTCAGGGAGCCTTGAAACCAATGAGAAAAGGAATTTGTTATAGTATAGATAATGAAGACCAAAGAAATAAAATAATTTTGTGTGTGTGTTTATTTCCTGGTAAATTAAGACTCTCCCATAAACCAGTTATATCTGTAAATTCTTTAAGGATCAGTGTACAGTTCTATAGATCCAAAAGCCCTAGACTTGATAATGACACCACAAAGGTGAAACCACAATGAAGAGTCAAGAACAGCCTAGGGCTAAGCTTTAAAGATAAACAAAGCTTCCAAAGAGAGACTTAATTGTGGGAAAGTGCTTTTTGAACCAGGAAACAGGAATACGGTGACACAAGTTTGCAGTGGGAATTCAAGCAGGATTGCCATCGTTCTAGAAAAAGGCCAAAGAGATGCTGCAGGTGGTCACGGTTATCTGTGCTAGCCGAAGTTACAAAGGAGCAGGAACTCCGAAGCATGAACAAAACAAGTGGGTGAGTGCAAAGAAGAGAGCAACACACCAAGAAAAGCAAAGATGCTGGTCTCTGCTTTGTCTCAGTCTTAGTTCCCATTCCTTTCCTCATCTAGCCTTGCAAATGTAATGCCTACAAAGCTGTGACTCATGTGGTCCAGTCTCAGTGGTGTTGGTTCAAAAGAACAGAGTTCAGAAGCCAAACGTTATGTCATTATAACTTCAGTTCTTTCCTCGCATTTCTCAATCATGAAAGGGGATACTTCCTATCCCACCCTCCATTTCTTTCTCAGTCCCTGTGACTCCCCAGCACACAATTCTTCTTCCTCTGCTCCCCATAACTCCCCTTCACAGCAATCTGAGAGCTAGTACAGTGCTTCTTTGATCTCCCTCTCCTTTCCCCTTCCAATCCCGCTTGTCAAAGTCCCAAAGAGCCATATTGCAGAGCAGGGATGTCTTTAAGGGTGGGAATTAAAAGCAAGAAGTGGGCCAAAGTTTCCTTAGCAGGAAAGGGGAGGGGAAAGGCTTGGAACAATCACTGCTTAATGATTTTATCCCATCAAACAATAAGTATGTAGGTTCTTGCAGCCAAATGGCCCTGACAAGGACCCTGTGTGAACCAGAGTGTGTTATTTCATCTTTCTGAGCTGCAGGCTCTTTACATTTAACTGGGTGTGATGACTCCTGCCCCATGTAGTGGCCATGAGGGTTGAATGGGTGACCCGTGAGAAACAGTGTCCCCTTGTGCCCCGCGGCTAACCATCTCTCTGTGAATCCCTGGGAACACAAGAGTGCAGACATCTACAGCTCAGGAGACATGACTCAGAGCCCCCCAGGATTGGGGGCTTCTTGTCAGCCCCCGAATCCAGCTCCTCTGGGGGCAGGAGCCCTCCTCCCAGCTGTTCTGGGCTCTCTTTGACTCCCTGCTCCTTCCCCAAGTGCTGACCCAGCTGTTTAGGGGCTTCTCCTGCTTTCCTGAGGTGCAGGAGGAAGCTGTTATTGCATCTGATTTCCTAGCTAGCTTGATTTGATGCTCCTTGATTGTGAGCACATAGTGGATCAGGCCTTGCCATGGGAGATGCTGGCATTCACTTTAGAGGTATCGCTCGGGGGCTGGTTTGGCAAACATTCTTTCTTGGGCACCCAGGCCGAACGTCTTCCCTGCTTGGGCCTGTGGCCCAAACCTCCAAGTCAATGCCCTCACATGGGCCCAGGAGCTCTGCATGTGCCTGTCTCCTTGCTGCTCTGACTGGGTCAGGATCCATGGGTCCTCGCCGATGGCTGCGCTCTTCCCTTCTGCCCAAGGCAGGGGTCCTGAGGCCAGCAGTCCTCCCTCCCCTGGCACTGCCTGGAGGTACAGCTTTTGGAGTCAAAGGTGGACATCTGGGGGAAGGAAGTTAGTTGGTCAGTCACCACTCCATCACAGGGCTGTTATGTGAGGCTCCCAGGATTTGATCTGTAAAGGGCGAGCTCAGCGCCTGACATGTAGCAAGTGCTCCCACCAAACTGTGTCAATAGGTGGCTGTTGATCTACTGTTGGTTTATTCATTTATGAAAGTCAAAAGAAAATGCCTGCCATACTTGCTTCCCTTTGTTTGACTTAGTTTAGGGCCAACACCACCAGCACTCAAGATAAACAGTCGAGGCTCAGTGGCTCCGCAGGTGCTCACCCAGGATGCGGGGCTGCTCTGACGGGCCTGGCACCGGTTCACCTTTTCATTGGGAACAAAGCAGGACTAGTGTCAACAGGATGGGGAGGCCCAAGGAACGGGGAGTGAGAAGCTGTTTAACCCACTTAGCGAATCTGCTGCTTAGAAACACAAACAAATAACGAGTGTGCTAATTACAAATGATAACAAGGTTTGACAGTTTTCAACACTTATCAGTCACATCATTTGAATCTCCTGACAGCCTGTGAGATGAGATAAGTGTTCTTCCTGGATTTGCAGATTTATGGATGAGGTGACTGTGAGCCAGGGAGTTTAGGGAACTTGTCCAAGTTTACACAACTGAATCCAGATTCAAACCCAGGGCTGAGTGTCACCACCTCCTGAGCCAGCTGCCTTTTTCGCCACCTTCTCAGCTTCTTCCCAGGTGGCCCTCCCTCTGCCAGCCAGGAAGCTGGTGGTAGTTCAGTGTGTTACTTGCTCCTCTTGGTGGAGAGGTGACCACTCTCAGCATCCACAGGAGAGAGGTCCACCCATGCTGGTCCTGGACAAGCCCCTTAGACCTGGGGATCATTCTGCTGGTGAACTGAGTGGTGGTGGGTGGGATAGGGCAGGGCAGGAGCATGACCTTGGAGTGAGTGGGACAGCCCTCGGGGTTCCAAACTCAGGTACTTACAAGCCATGACTTCAGGAGGGTCACCTTCTGTGCCTGGGGCTCACTTCCTTCAACTGTAAGGGAGGGGTGAAGAGGGGGGAGCATAATAATTCCAATTTTAACACTCACTGGGAGCTTCGTACACTTTCCCCATAAATGTTCTTTTGTCTCTATGGCCACAGAGTCCCCTCCAGGCCACCAGGAAGAGGCTGTGCCGGGTGAGGGAGACCTTATGGCTGATGACAGGTGAGAGAACTGCTAAGGGTAGTGTGGAGGTTGGAAAGGGAGTCACTTACCAGCGTCTTCCCCAGCCAGAGGCTTCTTGCACACATTTAAAGGCCGTTGCAGTTTTCTGAGTGTTTTACACACTTAACCGAGGAGAGCGGGCACCCCATTTGCAATTGACAAAGCTGAGGCCCAGAGGAGGATGGACTCACAGTGAGGTCCTACTCCATGCCTGGCTTGCTCTGAGTGCTCTGGAACATTGTTTCATCCTTCCGTAGACCTGACAGGTCAGTGTTATTGTCCCACTTACTGCTGAGAAGACTAAGGCTCAGAGAGGAGTAATTTGCCCATGGCCACACAGCTCCCAGACGGTGGAACTAGGATTGATACCTAGGGAACCGATTGCAAAACCTCTGCTCATTCTGTCCACCATGAGGACAGGACAAGGGCCCCGCTCGAGACCAGCCTGTTGGACTCCTAGTCCAGTGCTCTTTCCTTGGCTCATATTCCTCTTGTTTTACGCAGAGCCTTCAGTGGTCACTAACTTAGGAGCCAATGGCCATGCTTTTGCCTTCTCAGGGACGTCCCATTTCCAGTGGGTTCTCATGGGGTCCTGGCTTGGCTGCGTGGAGAGGCCAGTGAGACATCAGCGCCCTGAGAGCTGCCACTGGAGCAGCTGAACTCTACGACCTTCACCTTGCCTCTTCCTGTTTGGAAGAAACTGGTCCAGCTTGCACAGTCTTGCTTCCCATCGAAGAGCCCTTCTGCAGAGCTGGGCACTACTTCGTTATTGCACTGTTTCTTACACCTATGCAGAATGGGCTTCTGACCTGTCATCACACCTGCCTGGGGAGGCCAGGTGTCCCCCTGGACCTGGGAGCCCATTCTCCCTGAGCAGAGGCATTGCTTCCCTTAATGGTAATGTGGTTCAGTGCTCTTATTTCTGTGGCCTGGAAAGGGAAGGTGGATGTGAGGGTATGAAAGGGTTAACTCCATTTTGGCTGTAGTAATTCCTTTTTGGCATCTGCAAGTCAGCTTAATAGGATCTTAACTTTCCTGTTGCCTCACCAATGAAACAGAAACCAGACCACAAGGGGGTCTGGAGATGGTTAAACGGTGATGCCTCCTGGTGGGCTGCAGAGCCTCCTCGGAGCTATCACTAGGAAATGACTCCTAGAAATACTACGCTGGTCTCCCTGTCACCAGGGTGAGGGAAGGGCCAGGGAACTGGGGGCTTCCCAGAAGGCCTGGCTCCAAGCAGAGGGGAAAGAAGGTGGGTGCAGGGTCCACAGATTTGTGCTGGAATCCTGGCTCCACCATCTTCATGAAATCTGGGAATCTCAGGCTGCCAGGTTCCTGCATCTCAGGATTCAGTGCATAAAAAAGCACCAAGCCTGGCATAGAGTATGCCTGGCTCGATAATTGTCAGCCCTAATGAATTCCTCGTATTTCTCTTTCCCACTCCTTCACCCTTTGCAAGTCCTCTTCTCTTTGCAATTCCTCTTCTCTCTTCCTGAAGCAGCTTTCTTCTGTTCATTTCTTGGACAGTTCCTACTTCAGATCTGTCTGAATGTCCCTTCCTCCAGGAAGCCCTCTGAAACTGGGCTAGGGGCCTGATGGGGCCCTGAACTTTCCCTTTCAGTCTGTCCCTAGTGCCCCACCCCCTCCCAGTCATGTTTCTCTGGTTTCCCCATGGGGCAGGGGTTGAGTGTGTGGCTCTCTTACCTTGAAGCCCTGGCAGTGGCCCGCAGAGGGTCTGCACCATTCACAACGTTGGGAGGGAGAGAGGAATGGGTGGGGTGGGGGAAAAGGACAGGTTACCAGTGCTCTGACCCACCAAAGTGCCCTCTGGGAACCAGGAGTAAGGGGATTTAGCCAATCCCAGGGTTGGGACTCTCCTGCCAGGATAGCTTTTCTCTCCACAGTGGTTTTCATTATTTTTCATTCCCAGACTATTTTGGAAGCTGGCTGCCATGGTAACTGAGTCTTTGGAAAGCCCCGGCCTCTTTTCCCCTCCTGCCCCCACCAGCACCTTCCATCTCCATTCCCTCTTAATTGGTTTTTAGTTCCCTGGCTTTCAGGCTGGTCTGTTTATTTTGATTGCAACTCGACAGAACAAATCTTTAATGAACCAGCTTGTGGGGAGAGCCATTAGCAGCCGCCTGCCTCGAGGGAGTGGGGGAGGCATCCAGCCAGGGCCACAGCCTCAGCTGCCCCGGGAGGAGGCGGTGGCCAGGCACCAAGCAGCAGTCAGTGTTTCAATCCCAGTTTTCCTTCAGGTATAGTCTGGAGACGAGGAAGCAGAGCTTGCTCTCTTCAGGCTGTCTGCAGCCTCAGACAGAAAGACCCCACAGCCCTTTTAAACAATCCAGGGGCCTTCAACCCGGGCCCTCCCCCCATCCTCCCAATGACTCTGAGGAGTGCACTTTGAATAACAGCACTCTACAGGTGAGGGGAGTGGGGCTCAGAAAGGCTGAGAGACCCAAGTTACCTGGCCAGGAAGCCATGATCTCTCTTTTTTCCTTGTCCTCTCCATACCCCCACCCCCCTACCCCCACCCCCTGGTTTCCCTGGAGTGTCACTCAACCCTTAGGCCAAATTGGCAGTCTCTAGTCCAGGCTGGGCTCTTCCAGGCCCTAGATTTCTGGAGCAAATGTCTCTTTGCTCTGTGCCTTGGTTTCCTCATCTCTAAAATAGAGCCATCTGGGCCTTACGCTACGTAGGGCTGCTTCTCAGACCAGATGGGATCCCATGTTCCCAAGAGCCCAGCAATCAGGAAAACATTGTATATGCATGTGTTGCTATTGTTTGTAAAGTACAGAACAATCCATACAGGTTCCCTAGCTGTAGCAAGCCTGGGAGAAGCCCCGAGGCCTTTTGACAGGCCCCATCCACAAGGTGACCTCAATAGACAGGGGCAGTTTCCCCTTTCAAATTGACCCTATTCTGGCAGATCCATTCGTCTTAGAAGCAGAGAGCTGTGGAGTGGAAAGCTGCTTGGAGATCCAGCCCAGTGGTTTTCACACTGGTATGAAGAGCTCTGGGGTTCTGTGACTGGAACTCTGAGGCGCATAGCGGGGAAAGGGGACCCTGGCCTGCTCCCCATCTCTAACTTCAGTCCAAGGAAGTCTGTTTTTATCTGCTCTATATCATGGGGCCATGTGGTATTTCTTTAGAAAGGAGGGCTCCCTTTCTGTGCTGGTCATGGTTGGCTCTCCAACATAATATTCACACCAGACGGTGATCTCGTTTTCCTGTTTGGTGACTGACTGGAAATAGGCACTTTTGGCCAATGAGAGGTAAAAGGAAGTTTGATAGGGGCTCGTTGGCAAGGTTTCTTGCTCCTAAAAATGAAACAACAGAAATATGGATTTTCCTCTTTCTTGGCTGGTGGTGTGCCTGGTTGTGAGGCCTGGTCCTGTGGCTGCCGTCCTGTGACCCTGCAGAAAGCCAGCATGAGGATAAAGCTCATGCGTAGAGCAGCATACCTGATGACATTGCTGAGCAGCTTTGGCGTGGCCCTGTCTCTGGACTTTATCAGATGATGCATTACTTGATTGTTTCAGCCAGTTGGAATATGCTATTTTTGGTTTTGTGTCTTTGATTTTTGTTGTTCATTGGTTTGCTTGCTTTTGTGTTTACAGCTAAATTCAAACTAGTTGATATACTTTGAAAACTGTTGGCCTAAGTCAGTCCTCACATTTCAAAGGTAGGGTGACTAAGGCCCAGGAGAGCAGGGAATGACTAGATCAACGTCATGCCCTGATTAGTGGCAGAGGTGGTTCAGAATCTTGGGGTTCTTGATGGCTAGCCGAGGACGCTTTCCTTAGATTCACAGCTGGAGATCTGAGATCCTGAGACTGCCCCCGCTGCCACTGCCTCTTGGTCCCTGGAGGATCCAGGATCCAAGCCAGGGAAGCCCTACGGGCTGAGACCTGGGACCAAGTGGGCAGCACAGGCTGAGAGCCTCTTAGCGGTCCTCAAAACAAGGCATAACCCACTCCTGTACCAGGCTGTGAGATCGTGGAAAGAGGGAAAACCCAAGGCATTCAGGGTTGCCATGTATATCAGTTAGGATACTTACATTTGGCTGTTTAAGATAAACCTTAAACAAGTGAGGTGTTATTTTTCTGACATAATAGGAAATCTGGAGATAGGCAGTCCAGGTTGGTGCAGCTGTTCAAAGGTATCATTAAGCATCAAGATTTCTGCTATCTCCCTGCTCTGCCATTTTTGACTTGTAGCTTCTGTCCTCATGGACATGGCTGCGCCACTTCCAAGCATCACATCTGAGCTCCAGGCTGGGATAAGCGGTTAGGGGAAAAAGTTTGCACCAATTGAACTTATGTCCTTTTATCAAGAAAATAAGATCTTAAAAAAAAAAAAAAGAAAATAATATCTTTCCAGGAGCCCCATTATCAAATTCTTTATCTGTCTCATTGGCCACAAATGAGTTTCGTGGACGTCCTTAGCTTGACTTGGAGGAGGCAAATATCTTTCACAAGGAATTCTGCTGCCCCGGACAAACTCAGGATTTTGTTAGAAAGGAGAGAAGGGGAAATGGATACTGGGAGGCAACCAGCGGTCTTCCACAGCAGGATTTACACAGCCTTACTCAGCGGGGCAACCGAGCCAGGAATATAGCCCAGAGGATGTGACCCCTCTCTGAAAGCTCTGAAGCTGCTCAAACCTCAATCTGCTGCCTTCAGAGCCTCCTCCCTCTTAATCATCCCCCCTCACAGATGCCAAAGTAATCTTCCCATAGCACCGGCTCCATCGCATTCCTTCCTGGCCTGAACTCTTCCTTTGCCCATAGGATGCAGTCCAAATTCCTTGGCCTGGTATTTAAAGTCCTCCAACCAGACTGCAAACCACCTCTCTGGCCCAATTCATCTCCTCTGCTCATCCTCTGCTTGTGTTCGTTCCCATTTGGGCACTGCTCCTTCGCTTGTTCTTGTGGGTCGTCCCCTGTCCTTTCTGTCTGATGGAATCCCACCACCTTTAGGGTCACGTCACTCCCAAAGCTGACTCTGGCTCTGGACCTTACCTGTGGTTCCCTTGGGCACGATAACATGTGCTGCTCAGATCAAACATTGTTCCTGTACCAACCACCCAGAATTTAAGCTCCCAAGGGGAGAAAATGAGCCCCATGTGTATCTAGTCAAGTCCTACACAGAAAAGATGCTCAATAAATATTTGCTTTCCTTCAAAACACCCATGGCTCCTGGTTTGAGGAACCTCAAACCTGGGGCTCTGGGAGTGCCCTGGGGTCCTCTGTGGATTTCAAAATACAGGGTTGGGAATATGCTCATCGTGGTTTAGAAAGTTGACAGCATCTGAGTTTATTTGCACCACTGTAGCCATTCGATAGGCAGGGATCCATGTGTTTTGTCGACCACTGTTTGGCCAACACACAGCATGGCACCTGGCACTCAGAGGCACGGAACAAGTACTTGTTGAAGACAACATAAAAAGGCGCTTCTGAATAACTCACAACTGGATCCAATTTGCCTGATTTCTTATTCCTCTCCCAGGGCTTGCCCTGCAGCCTGGAAAAAGCTCTCTCAATCCTAATGGGGAGAGCTGAGGAACCAAACCCCTCCAGCCCTTCAGAGAGGCCACCCAAGACCTCTCTCTCCCTGCAATTGTCCAGAGTCAGGGTTGCAGGGTTGGCACAACGATGTCACCAAGAACAAGTGCCCCTTCATGCTTCTGCTCTTCCTTCTTGGGCTTTTCAAAGGATCACATGCCCCTGATCTAGCGCCTGGAGCAGCTGGGAAGTCACATAACTGGTGTGCTCCGCTGTAGCGGAAGGCAGACAGGTGGGAAGGCATGATTTGGGGTAGACTGCGAACAGCACGTGCTACCAGTTTGTTTCAAGAATAAGGAATAGGGGTTTGGAGAGAGAGAATGACTTGCTCAAGGTCCCTCATTAGGTAAGTAGGAGAGTCTGATTCTAAAGCCCTGCTACTTCCAGCCAGTCACCTGCATGGTGCCAGAGAAAGGTGTGCACGGCAGAGCGTGTGTGAGGCTGGGCAGGGTAGTCAGACACCAGGAACCTTCCTTCTAGGGACCAAATGTGTACGGCATTTCAGACACAGGACCTCTGGATTTGTAACTTCTTCCCCTTGAAAAAAAGACTTTATTGGGTAGAGATGGATGGGGTGGGATAAAAAAGAGGGGATATATGCCTTTATCATTTTTTAAACTTTTATTTTTAAGTCTAAAATGCATTCAGAATAGTGTACAAATTATGAGAGTACAGCTCAATTAATTTTCATAAAGGGAACCCCTTAATCTGTGTTTAGCACCCAGATTAAGAAACAGAATATGGGGCCGGCCGAGTGGCGTGATGGTTAAGAGCCGGCTTGGGACGCCAGAGGGCCCCGGTTCGGATCCCACATATGAGGGCCAGTGACACTGCCCTCTACAGCTAAGATGCTGAACAACAGCTCAACCTGGAGCTGGGCTGCCATGAGTCACCGGCGATGGCGTAGGCTGCAGTCCCTGCTGCAGTGGGTTGCCATGGGCTACTGTGTGTAGCCAGCAGCCACCGTGAGCGGCCGTCCAGAAGCCGGCGACTGATCTGCCTCGCCCGGGAAGAGCGCAATGATGGTGCCAACTTGGGCCAGTGAAGCAACGTCCTCAACAACTAGACTGAAGAACAAAAGGACAGCAACTTGTCTGTTCCCCTTCCCCCAGTTCCCCAGCACTGTTCTCATCCCCCCAATTCCCCAATAAAAATCTTTAAAACAAAAAAGAAACAGAATATGACCAGTACCCCCAGAAGCTCTCTTCTTGCCCTTTTCCAGCTTTTATATTCTCCCAGCCGAGGGTAACCATTATCCTGATCAAAACAGTTTTGGCTATTTTGGTACTTCTTGTAAATGAAACTATGCAGGATATACTCTTGTGTGTGAATTCTTTGTTCAGAATTATGTTTGAGGTTCATCCATATTGTTATGTGAGTTGTGGTTTCACTCCCATTGTAGTATAGTATTCCATTTTGTGAAGACTGCAGTTTATCCATTTTACTCTTGATGGGTATTTTGAGCAATTTCTAGTTTTTAGCTATCACAAATAGTGCTTCTATGAGCATTTTGAACATGTACCCAATTCTGTTGGATGTGTATCTGGGAAGGGGTATATATTTAGTTTTAACAGGCGCTGCTAGACAGTGTCCAAAGTGGCTATACCAGTTTACATCCCCACCATTATATGAGTCCCAGTTGCTCTATATTCTTGCCAACACTTGGTATTATCAGTGCTTTTAATCTGAACTATTCTGTCTGGTGGGTGTGTAACAGTATCTCCTTGTGGTTTGGTTTTCATTTGTATTTCCTGCTTGACTAATGAAATTGAACACCCTTTGATATGATTATTGGTCACTTCCGTGGCGTTATCTCTTAACTTTGAGTGTGGAGGGAGAGAAAGGGAAGAGGCCTTCTGAGTATGAAAGGGTGTAACTCCTGGGGGTTGGAGGTTTGGGAGGCGCCCCTCTGCTACTTGAAGACAAAGTAGAGGGGAGTCTGGGAACGAGGGCTTCCGTGTTCGTGGAGTCACACTGACAGGAGAGACAGTGAGATGCTGATACAGGCGAAGAGCTGGCTTTGGCTCAGGCACTTACTAGCTGCCACACTTTGGGTAACTGTCTCAATTGCTACCTCTGTCAAATGGAAAGAAGACTGATGCCAACTTGACGGTGTTGTTGTGAGATTTAAATGAGATGAAATGTGGACAGTGTCTGGCACAGGGGTACACAGAGATAAATTGTCTACAGTACCTGGCCCAATAAGCGACAGCCATTATTCCTATAGCATGATTGGGTGGAGAACCAGAACAAGTGCCCCATCTGTTGTGCAGTAACAAGAGCAGAATACCTTGGGACTCATACGGGACTTCCTTTTTTGTCTGGAACCTTGCCCCTCCTACACTGACTCTCACCTTAAGAAAGTAGCCAGTCTAAGTGTTTGTCTTGTTCTGATATCCTGTCTTAAGAACGTCTGAACTCCACACAAAAGAATAAAATAAAAGGCACTCATTTCTCCTAAGAAGAGTTCATTTTAAATGGTCAGCTTAGCATTCCCCCTGTTGCACTAAGTCAATAAAATTCAGTTTTTCTTCCTTCATAACAGTCTTCTCTAACTGAGCAAGGGCTTTCCCCAATTTAGATGTTATTCATCTAAGCTCGACTTTGTCTTGTCCTGTTTTGTCATGAACTTTGTTTATAAAAGGAAAATGGTCATAGAATCGTCAACAGAAGAATACCAATAAGTCCATGGCCAAAATCAGCCCCAAGGACCAACAAGCTTAAGGCCTTGCTTGGCGGATGGCGCTCAGAGGATGAACTTGATCTTAGATCACCGTCTGATAATGTTACAAGTTATTTTTTCCCCTCCATCCTGACTTTGTGTCCTGGACAGTTGATTTGGGAGACAACATCTCCAAAACTCCCTTGTGCTGAGGACTGCAGTTGGGGATAGCCACCTTCTGCTTGGGAGCCCAAGACAGGAGGCGCAGAAGGAACATTTAACCAATGGTTATCAACTTATGTGGGGTCGCCTCAGTCCAAGCCGCAGTCCTCCTCAAGGCTGGAAGCCCGCTCTGTAGGATCCTTGTTGTGATCCAAATTCTTGTGCATATTTCACAAACTGGTCTGGAATTACAGTGGCCAGGTTGGGGGAGCTTTCAATATGACCAAAATGGCCCATCTTCGTGGTGCCTCAGACTGGGGATTGACCAACTTGGCCAGAGAGTCAATGTTTTAGGCTCTGAGGGCAACATGGTCGCTGTTGCAACTCCTCATCTCTGCCGTTGGGATTCAAAAGCCGCAATAGACAGCACATAAACAAATGGGCATGACTGTGTTCCAGTAAAACCTTCTTTGCAAAAAACAAAACAAAATAAAACAAGTCCACGGGCAAGAATTGGCCTTTGGGTTGTAGTTGCGGAATCCTGCTCTAGTGCATGCCTCACCTGCCGACAACATAATCTTGGCAAAACAGTAAAGGTGGGGCATGGATGGGAATCAAGACCTCAAGGCCCATTTGAAACCTCCAAATAAATGTTATACAAGTATCCCCTGTGACAGCAAATGATATGTTCTGTTGTTTTTGTTTGTTGTTGGCTTTTTTTTTTTTTTTGGTATGTTTGTTTTCAGATTTGTTGAAGCCTTCCCTTGTTTGAAGAGTATCAAAATAAGCCATTTGATTTTGTGTTTCCTACTAGGGGTTCCCAATCCACAGCTCTAGTGATGAGGATTTTATTGAGATGATCATTAAAATGCTCCAGAAGATATGGCTTACTGAAAATTTCCTCTGTCCATACCATCCCTAATTTTCAGGCATAGTAGAAAAGACGAGTGAAATTTGCAAATTAAACTTAACTCAGCTTTCAGAAACACTTGAATTTCCTTGGTCCAAAGTCCTGCCCTTGGTCTTACTGACAATAACATCAACTCCTTCGAAAGTACCTCAGCTCTCTCCCATCATAAGTTGGTAACAAGCTTACTCAAGCCCCTAGGAATCTCACCTCTAATCCTAGACTCTGTCCTACTAGGAGCAGCAACAAATACTGCAAGGGGTCCCTACAATGTGCCACTTTTATTATTAACATCCTCCTGATCCATCCCTGAACCACCTAAAATTTGCTTTTCTGAAAGAGACATCACAGAAAGACGGCCCTTGAACCTTGATGGAAAGACTTTGTCAGTTACTGCTAATACGTAGCACAGCAATAAAACTCCAGTTTGATTTTTGGATCTATGCTTCCCACTTAAAGAAACAAAAATCACCTCTGACAATTGGAATGCCATCCGAAACAGATACTTTCCAGTGAGGACTCAAGAATCCTGCAGAAGCAGAAAAGCTTCAGAAGGAGATTCTACCCTGAGACCTTCCTATTAAACAGATGACAGCATAAAGTAGACAGTTTATTCTTCCAACTCTTCAGGACTATCCAGATGTCTGGAGCCACAAGTTAACATATCCTCCTTTGTCTAGCACTCTTACATTCATTTTTGCCTATTTCTTTCTAGTAATGGCTTGCTGATAGCATAGCTGCTGCTCCAAAACACATGTCTTATTGAGAAAATGCTTTTGCTCATTGTTATGTTTTCTTGTTGTTCTTCTTCCCAAAAGAGATGTCGAGAGATTATCCAACTCTATCATTAGGCACCTATACCCTCAACACAGCCTATGCAGCACTAGGGTACTATTTTTTTTTTTTTTTTACTGTGGAAATCAAGCCTTAGTTTGTTAGAAATGTTTAGGTATTCAAGATCTCAACACCCTCTGTGAAATATGTCTCACTGAAGCATGCCTCCAGGGACAAAATAAAACCACAGAGGCAATTCTAGAAAATTACCTGGAGGAAATATTGATTCACTTCTTATGTGCACCATCCAAGTGGTGATTTCTATAATGAAGGCTGTACCATTGAAAAAACATGACAAGGGCAGGCCGAGTGGCTCAGTTGGTTAAGAGCTCGCTCAAGAGTTTGAGCTCTGAGCAACAGCGGTTCGAGTCCAGCCCAAGCTGAGCAGCCGCTGAGCTGCCAACAGGTAGCAGGATGGCTCAGCTAAAAAAAAAGAAAAAGAAAAAACATGACAAAAACGAACTACTAACCTTTGCTGACATTATAAATAATCTTCCATAGCTTTTGAGGCTCATCAGACAGATCTAAACTCTTTGGCTCAATTGGAAACAGACAATCAAATAGCTTTAGATGCTCTATTAGCTAGCCAGGGAGTTATCTGTGCCATTGCCAACATTTTGTGTTACACTTGGATAAGTATTACTGACCACGTATAACAATCTATTTAGAAACTGAAGGAGATGGCCACCTTTCCCTCTAAGATAAACCCGAATGGACTCTAAGACATGATTTTTAACCTGGGTTCGGCAATGTGGGACTCCATAAAGCCTAAACATCACCCCACTTTTCATCTTCATGTGCATAATGGTTGTCAAGTGCAGACTTTCTAGTCTTAACTGTGGACGCACAGGTGCTGTCATATTATATTATCCAACAACACACCACTTGACAAATGCAACAGGGAGGCCAGGTTAGTCTGACTCCAAACTGTTGTTTCTGCGAAGATAGAGTCACCTAGAATTCTGAGTGATGTAGAGGTTGCTTTCATGGCTGACTCTTTGGTTTGGTCAGAGAATGGACAGTCTGGAGGATAAGAACCAGTAACCCCCTCACACTCCAGTTATGCGGTCATTATCACAGAATGTCTGTGACTTCCATAACACTTTGTTCTTCACTCATCACCTTACCTCACTTGAATCATCCTTTGCCTAAGAAAATAATCAGTTCAAATACTGGTTCCCCTTCTGATACCTACCTTCTTCTAGAACAATACAAACCATGGTCTCCTTTCTCCGAACAACAACTCATTTCAGGATTCTTTTTGCAGGGTTCTACCCCATTGCAGAAGGTCAGCAACACTCAGTTGCTCATATCATCATGTTACTTTTGGGTGAGGAGGCTTTTCATAGGAGTGACATTGCATCTGTTTTAATATCTTACATAGTTACCAATATCTGGCATAGAGTCATCTGAAAAAGAGTTCACATTAGTTGTTCTTAGGGGGAAAAAAACTTTGAATTTCCTTTGAAAAAGAGCTATTTGAACCCTGACAGAGACCCAGCATGCATGCCTTTATTAATTAGTTAATTAACTCACTTATTGATTCAACAACCATTTGGGTACCTCTATGTACAGGACCCTGTGCTAGATGACAGGAATACAGCAGTGTGCAAACCAAAGTTGGTGCTGCCCTCGTGTAGCTCTCAGAGGTGT
Source organism: Hipposideros armiger (assembly GCF_001890085.2). NCBI lineage: Eukaryota > Metazoa > Chordata > Mammalia > Chiroptera > Hipposideridae > Hipposideros > Hipposideros armiger. The sequence goes on along the minus strand of NW_017731468.1, from coordinate 1,183,990 downwards.
TTCTTGAAAGTGTGAACAGTGCTTGCCTTCCCTCATTGGTTCAGCCAGTTCTGCCTCACCCAGCCCACCCATGGTTGGGGGTCCCCGAGATTTATCCAGGGCTAAATCATTTCCTTAATATATAGCTGCTACAGTAAATTTGTGTGCCCAGAATTATTTTGATTTCATAGAACTAAGAGCTGAAAGGGACCTTGGACATCGTTATCCTTTTATTATGTAAATTATATTTATTATACAAATTAGTAAACTTTGTCCCAGAGATATTGAGAAACTTGTCCAGAATCACAGAGTTTGAGTGAGTGTGTATGTGTGTGTGTGTGAGGGTGAGATTGTGTGTAAAACAGGAGGATAAAAATCATATATTTTAAATAAAACGAGTCAGAATCAAGATCATTAAAAATGGGCTTCCTGAGAGAACCCCAATTGACTATCAACTCTAAGGACTTATTTTTTAAAATAAAAGATTGCTCTGTTTGAAAATTGAAGCACCAGTGTTTCCCCTGTTTTGGGCAATTGGGATTTTAAAAACTTGGATTAAAAAAAAAAATCACATCAATTGCTCAAAAACATTATCTGCTCTTTACATAAAGCTCACCATCTTCCATTGTGGTGTCATCGAAACAGCACCATATATGTAGCCCAAAGCTGATTTCTAGGATGGGAAGAATAAGACCCTTTTGAGAGGCAGCAGGCCTCTTTCCCTGGATAGACAGGCACTTGTGAGACAGAAGGCTCACTCAGGTTAGGCTCGGTCCTCCNTCAAATTGCCCTCAAATTATACACACTTAAAAAAAAAAAGTGTTGGTCTTGAGCACGCCCCAGATATTTGAAAAACAGAGACATTGTCCTCATCTAGAATAAGACCCTTTTGAGAGGCAGCAGGCCTCTTTCCCTGGATAGACAGGCACTTGTGAGACAGAAGGCTCACTCAGGTTAGGCTCGGTCCTCCCATATTGGCTGACCCCTGAGTGACCCTTCCAAATCCAGATTGTCCTGTAAAGGTCAACCCACAAACCCATCACCAGCAGCTCCGTCAGAGCCTGAAATGTCCTGGGCCAGGGTGAAGGGGAGCTGGGGTCCTTTGAGACTGTCCCCCTCCTTGCCAGTAGAGATGGTCTTCTAGCTCTGGAGTAAGGGCCTGGCAGAGGTGACCAGGGCTGGGAAGTCAGTAGGGTCTCTTTTCTTTCAGAAGTTGGGATTGTTGCAGGAAGAGGGAATTCACCTACAGCCAGCCTGGACCAAAATTGTCTTTGTTCTTTTGGGATCTATTCTGCTTTGCAAAGTCACTCCAAAGGGATTGCTGAAAATGGCATAAGGGTAATGCAAAGAGAATGCAAACATATGCGGGATGCTAAACCCTAGAGAATCTGAAGCTGGTTCCCAAACAGAAGAGTTGACTGGAGGCGAGATCAGCAGAGACAAACTTAATCCCTGTCCTCCGAAAGACCTGCCCACTGGGTTTTAGCAAATGCCTCTGTGCTTTTTCTCTGTTCCTGGAGAATTTAGGCAACACAGCCCTGAGCTCCATGAGGCAGGGGAGCAAAAGGCCCTTCTCAAGCTAGAATGGGCCTTTATGTGCCTGATGAGTTCTGTGTCTGCAGTGACTGAGAGGGGCTGGCCATTGGTACCAGGCCTGTGGGGAGAGGGGGACCACAGAGTGTCTTCAGAGCCACAATGAACCAGAGAGATCAGCTAGTTCAACCCTTTGCTGTACAGGGACGAACACTGAGGAACAGAGAGGGAGCAAGCCCGGCCCATGTCACACAGGACCCGTCACATTTCAGATGCAGAACTCCTGACTCCCAGTCTAACCCTCTTCTCAGATCCTCACCCTGAGTGGGAGTTTAGAGTTTGTTGTTCATTCATTCATGCATTCACTCATCCATTCATTGAATAGCAGCTTTGTGTCTAGCTCTGTGTGAGATCCATTGGAGGAAAGTCACCATGTTATCTTTGTACCCCAAGAACTTAAACTGTAAATACCCATGCACATACACACTTGTGCGTGCATGCGCGCGCACACACACACACACACACACACACACATGTGCACACACACACACACATACATACATACACACCCCCACACATGTGCACATACACGCACACACAAGCACATGTGAACAATTAGGGAGCAGCACATAGTCTCTTCCATAATGAACCATAAGGAAAAAAGTGTTATAGGAGATCAAAGCATGAAGAATCAGTGTGTGCTGGGGTGGGGGTCACTCTAATTCTAATGATCCTTCTTATCCTATACCTCAGTGATGGCTTATTTCATGTATCTACCTCCCCCAGCAACCTGGGCTCTGGCTTATACCATGCCAGAATTGTTGGGGTAGAATTGAATTGCTATGGGATTGGTTTTGGCAGTTATGGGGTGCAGGCAGTGGGGGCAGGAAGGAGGAAACCCAGGGACCTTCTCTCCCTGGTCCCCTGGAGGCTGAGGCCTTCCTCCAGGCCCTCCAGATGCTGGTGAGCTTCTGAACGACCCAAAGGATGCAAATAATAGTAGTATCAATTCCTGGACCGACCCTTGAATGGTAGGGTATCTTGCAATGAGCTTTTCCAGAGGAAGCAGTAGAAGCAGCAGGAGGCACTTCCCAGCCATCTGCAGAATCTAGCTGTTCTCCAAGGATCCCTGTCAAAAGGAGGAGCATCCTTTACCCCTCACTTGCATGGGGTGTAGTGCAGAGCCATGAATGGAAGAGGCACAGTCCTTTCCCAGTTGAAAGGACAAGAAGCATCTGAAAGTGAAAGAACAAATTAGAGATAAATAATGAAATGAGCTTTGGCTCATAGGACTGGCCTTACCAATGGTTGGTTGCAGCCCAACTTCTCAGCCAGGACAAGCTCACCCACTCAGACTGGCCATGAAGGAGTCACCAATGATGTGGCCATTGCTTTAAATATTTTGGGAACTCATCCTGGAGACTTGCTTTTTGAGTCTCAGCACATTCTTTTGATTATCCTCAAGGAGCACATCCCCACCCTTTGTAGATGAGTAGAAGTTTTGGAAATAATCAAAAGTCATCCATAGCCAATGCGAGGCATTGGATTACAGTTTAGTTCAATTCAACAAATATTTATTGAGTGTCTGCAGCCTGCGAGGCTCTGGAAATCAGATAAATCCCAACTGAGCCCTCTTGGAGCTGATAGTTTGGCGGGGAAGATAGATGCTAATGTAAAGACAAGTAATGAATGATCTTGGTAGTGGGGTAGTGAGTGCATTAGAAAGGAGGATGCTGAGGGAACACTTGACAAAGGATGGGGCTTTTGAGCAGAGACTGGACATGGAAGCAAGAGGTTGTCAGATAAAGAGGGGACGGGAAAGAGAAGAGCATTCATATTGAAGGAATAGCTTAAAGGATAATAATATTAGCCACATTTATTAAACACCAACTATGCATCAGACACTATTCTAAGTAGTTTCAGTTCATATAGATGACCTTATTTAATCCCTACAATAAGTACATGTGGTAAGTGTCATTATTACCCGCCAATTATAGAAGGAAAAGCAGGTACACAGTGACTTTACCAATTAGTAAGTACAAAGCTGGTATTCAAACCCAGGCACTCTGGTTCCAGACCCGACTCTGAACTGCTATGTGAGAGAGCTTCTGTGGGCTCAAGGGGGATGGCATCGTCTGAATAAAAATAGTGAGAGTGCCTCTCAAGAGTGCAGGAAGGGAGACCTGTGGAAGTATAAATCGGTACAATCTTTCGGAAAAATGATGTGGCAACATGTGTGTAAAGAGCGTCGAGGATTTGCATGCTGTTTGATCCAGTCTTTTCACTTCTAGAAACGTAGCCAAAGGAAATAATCAGAAACTTGCATAAAGGTGTACAATGGGAAATGGCCGAAATGTCCTTCAATAGGGATTGGTTAAATAAATTATATCGTGGTTATACAACAAAATCTTATGCAGCCTTTAAAAACCTTGTCTGCGCCTCTTGGTTTGTGTCTTAAGGGTGCTTTAAGGAAAGATGAGAGAGGTCTGTGGAAAGAAAGGAGGGTGGGCCCTGCCGGGAGCCGTCTGCGCCTCAGTATCTGACATGGCCAAACACACTGCAATTGTGACAAATTCTGAAGCTCTGACTGGGAAATAGATACTGCTTTATATCTTAGAAGATTTAAATTCCCCTTTGGATGCCCCCCAGTAGGATGAAGATCTTACACCCTTCTTATAGATATATCACAATAATTCTATTTTATACACTAAAGGTAATTTTAGTCACACTAGTCTCTTAGTAAAGGTAAAAGTACATACGCTATAAATCTTAAGATCCTGCTTAGCTAATAGTGTTTAGGATAATTGTTGACTAGTCACATAGTCACTTCACTATAGGTAAAAAGATTAGCCTTGGTCACATAGTCACTATAGGTAAAAGGATTAGCCTTAGTCACATAGTCACTATAGGTAAAAAGGATTAAAACACAGTTAAGATAAGTTGATCTTTTAGCATAAGAAAAAGTCAAGCTGTACCTTGGAGCATAAGAATTAGAAGTAAAACCCTGATCTAAACTATGTAAAATAACTTTTTACTGATGAGATAATGGTCAACTGCCCACTATAAAAAGGGGCATGCTGTAGAATAAAGTGAGACACTTCTCTTCTTGAAAAAGCGCTCCTGTGTCTCCGCGTGTTTTCTTCTTTTTTTCCTCGCCGACTCCACCTGCACCTGAAGGGACCCCTGGACCCCGCGGGAGCTGGTCTCCTGCAGGGCCCCTTTGTTAGGATGGCATGAAGCTGTAGCTAGGACCCCTGGGTAGTTCTGGGGGAGGCAGGGAGGCCAGGCAGAGGAGAGGCCTGCAGAGGGGAAGTGAGACTCGGCTCCAAGTAATCGCGACCTGGGGAAGGGGTGCAGCCAGCCAGAGGCCAGCCTGGGCCCTGGCACTGGCTCCAGGCTCTGGGTTTAAAGAGCTTTAAAAGCTTATTAAAAAGGTTTCTTAAACATCAAATGGCTTTTAAAAATCAATATTTTGATGATTTAAGTGCAAGAGAATCAGAAACATATGGATCAAATTGCCCTCAAATTATACACACTTAAAAAAAAAAAGTGTTGGTCTTGAGCACGCCCCAGATATTTGAAAAACAGAGACATTGTCCTCATCTCCAGACAGAGCTCTGCTAGGTCAAATTGAAGAGCCCAAATTGGAGGGAAGTGGGACTGGGGCAGGCCTCCGAGACACAGGCTTCTAGCTGAAGCCTTCCAATGTCGGCAGGGCTTCAGGGGTCAGCTGCATGTGTGTACCTGTGTGCATGTGTGTTGAGTGTAGGCACATGCACATGAGCATACATGAGTGAGCACAGATGCCTATTCTCCTCTGGGTCTGCCCAGGCCCTCCTGAGCCCACCTCCCATGGCCAGTCTCATCCCTCTGTGTCCCGGACACAGATACTTGTGTGTCCATTACTGGACTCAGCCTAAGGTTTGAGGAGTAGGTCCCTTTGGTTCATTTTTCCTGGATCTGTCCTCTCTCCCTTCCTGCAGTGGATGCAGTGCTGCCCATGCCTGGAAGGTTCAAGCCAGGTGGACACGGGCATCACCTAGCTCAGAGGTGGCCAAACGCTTCTGGGCTGTGGGCTCATTCTGCAAATGAAACCTTAGGGATGAAGACCAGTGAGTAACTGATAAGACCAGGGCTGCTGTGGCCCAGATTTTCCCCCATAGAATGTCTGGGCTCTGAGAGCAGAGGTTCTAAACCACAGATCTCATCCCAAATCCTTATTTTATATAGAAGGAAACTGAAGCTTAAAGTGAGAAGACTGAAGGCACACTCACAGGGCCAGAGAACAAGCTCTCGCACACATCAGTTCAGCTTAGCTCAACCCAAATCAATAAATATGTCCTGCACCCACCCTTCCTTCTGCTCCAGCAGAAAACCCTACTTGGGGTGGTGGGTGGCAGGGCCCACAGGGCCTCGGTGGCAGTCTGGGATGACAAAGAGGTTTTGAAGTTGATTCTGGCTGTGTGGGGCCTGCCCTGTGCTCAATTCCACCTCTGGGTTGGGAGTTGGGAGCTCCTGCTTTTGAACTCAGCTGCTGGGACCGTAAGAAGGAGACAGGCCATACCTGGGGACCTGGGCTGAGGACAGAGCAGCTGGGCAAGGGTCCCAAAGAGCTTGGGGCCATCTGTTGGCATCTGAGATAGACTGGGCACAGGCCTGTGAGACAGAGTGAACCACTAGCAGCTGGCCACTGGCAATGTCGCTGTCCTTAGAGGAGCCACGGGAGATAAACTGCTCAGGTCTGTTGGCCTTCTAGCTCCCTCACAGCCCTGTGCCCTGGGTCTTCCTCAGAGAGTCTGGCTGGAGCGGGGAGGCCCGGTAAAAGGTGGGAATGCACCGGGGTCTAGGTAGGGAGAGGATAGGGGCCAAGCTGGGGTCCCAGGCCTAGCCTGACCTTTATGAAGTGACTCAGGGCAAGGGGCTGAGGGCTGGTGACAGATTCCTGAGCACCATGGCCACCTTGGCTGGGACCCGCTACTGGGCAGCCCGTGAAATGCAAAGAGGAAAATGAGAAGGGAAGTAAAATTCTGTCTTCAACACCACAGAAAGAAAAGGGAGTAGAAAACGAGGCCCAGCTCAAGGTTCCTATTTCCAGACATGTGTTTCTCCCCATCACCTCAGCGCTCAGGCCCCAGAGACTCCATGTGGACCAGGCAGGCCCTGGCCTCACAGGCCCCTAAGGACGGGCTGCCCCTATAGCATCTGGCCACTGTGTCAAAGTGGGCTGGGGTGTGTCCTCCCTACCCTTTGAACAAAGGGAGGTCATTCTGAGCATCCAGCCCGTGCTCCCAGGACTCCCAATGGGCCACTGAGCTTGGCCAGGGCTGGCTAGGGAGACCCTTACCATTCTGGAACATGGCCCCTCATCCTGCCTCTGTACCTTTGCTCCTGCATTCGAGCCCCACCCCCACCCCTCTCCATCCTCATTTACCTCCCTTCAGGCTGGATGCAAGTTGCCGCCTCGCTCCAGTCTTTGCTGAATGTTCTCTCTCATACATAGCATGGGATAGGAAGACATGAAGCAGATCCTGAAAGATGCTAAGATTTGATTTAGCCAAGGGAGGGAGGGGGTCGTTCTGTTTTGGGCCTTCTACTCTTACTCAGCTCCACCTCCCTGCCTCATCCTCTCCCTGGACAACACCAATGTCTGGGTTCAGACAACTCCAGAGCTCCAGTCCAGTACCTTCCGCTCCAACCAGATATGTGGCCAAGGCCGACAAACACATCATCCTCTCCCCCTGGATTCCTGCCTGTCCCCCGCTACCCAACTGAGCAGACCAGAATCCTGGGGTTCATCCTTGACAACACCCTTGCACTCATCCCCTCATATCAGTTTATTACAAGCCTCTTCCACTCGCTCCTAAATGTCTCATATGTCCCCTCACCTCCATCCCCCAAGTCCAAGCCATCAGTGCTCAATAAGGGATGGCCACAGTCTCTTAACTTGTCCAGTCTTACTTCCCATCAGCCCTTTTACACATTTGCTTTTTAAAAAGCAAAGCTGCTAAAGTCTTTTCCCTCTTAAAAGCCCTGGTGAGCTCCCCACTGCCTACCCAATGGAGCCCTGGCCTCTTTGGGCCGGTGGGCCTTGTCCTAGGGAACCTGACCCTCCTTCTCCCATCCCCCTCTCCGGCCCCTCCCCTGCCTGGACCTTCTGATCCAAGTCCAGGGAACTTCTTGCATGTCCTAGGCCCACTAGGTGCCTTCTTACCTCTGTGCCTTTACACATGCTGTCCCCTGTGCCTGGCACGCCCATCCTGGTCAGCGCCTCTGTCAGCTCATGCCTGACCTCCCCAGCACAGCTGTGGCTCCCAGGGCATCTTACTTTACGCTGGGTCTGAGCACAATTCACCAGCATCGTTCTTTGATTGTCTTCCTGCAAAGTCTAGGTGCACTCTGAGGGTAGGCACCATGTCTGAGAACACAGCTCAGTGCCTGACAAATGTCTGTGGAACAGATGAGTGAAGGGGTGTGTCTAAATGAAACACATCAATCAGCCTTCCCTGGCCCCCCTCCCTCTGGATGAGGTCGCATTAGATGCAGGCCTCTGGGACACCCTGTGTGCCAGGCATCTGGTCCTTGCAGAAGCAACATGCAGCCTGGCTATGGAATCTGATTCTTTTTTTTTTTTAACTTTAGGCTGTTTTAGATATAGCCCAGGGCTGGAGCGGAAAGGCTCCAAGCATCTTGCCGACCTCTGTGCGGAGGGAATTTGATGGAAAGTATTGGGTTGTCGGAAAAGTAATGACGCATGTTTGCGACAGATGGAACTAGTTTATTTTTGTAAGTACTAGAGTTATTCGCATCTGTTATTGTATGTCATTTGACAGCTGACAGTTCTAGCTTCATTCTAAAAAAAAATTGAGCAATTTGGTTGAGTTTTGGAGATTTTTACAACAAGTTGAAGATGGAAGACCAAACTGTGCATTTTTACCGTACTTTACTCTTTTACTTCCGTAAAGGGAAAAACGTGTGTCAAGCTTGTGAAAAGTTGCATAAAGTTTACGGTGACAATGCTCTACAAGAACATCAGTGCCAATAATGGTTCATGAAATTCCGTGCTGGTGATTTTGATCTCAACGACGCTCCTCGGTCAGGGAGGCCCACCAACGATGACAAAATAAAGACATTGATCAAGTCAAACCCACGTTACATGACACGAGAGATTGCAGAAACATTGAACATCCATCATTCAAGTGTTCACGACCACCTGAAGAAGTTGGGATATGTAAGCAAGCTCGATATTTGGGTTCTGCATGAACTCAAAGTTCATTTGACGGCGTGTATAAACATCTGCAATATGCTCATTAAATGTGAGAAAAACGATCCTTTCTTGAAGTGACTGATAACTGATGATGAGAAGTGGATTGTTTACAACAATGTGGTGCTCAAACGGTCTTGTACCCGATGTGATGATTCGCCTCAAACGCCTCGAAAGCAGACATTCATCAGAGGAAGGTTATGCTCTCAGTGTGGTGGGATTTTAAAGGTGTCGTGTTTTTCGAGCTCCTACCAAGAAACTAAACAATCAATTTGAATGTGTACTGTTGGCAATTGGACAGTTTGAATGAATCTATCATCCAGAAACATCCAGAGCTTGTTAATTGTAAAGGAGTTGTGTTCCACCGTGACAACATGAGACTACACACAAGTTTGATCACCAGTCAAAAATTATTGGAGCTTGGATGGGATGTGTTGCCATACTCACCATACTCGCCTGACCTTGCGCCGTCAAAACTCCACTTGTTTTGCTTCCTTCAAAACTCCTCGCATGGTATACCATTCAATTCAGATGAGGCTGTAAATCAGCACCTTGTTCAGTTTTTCACAAGTAAAGACAGGTCGTTCTACGAACGAGGAATTATGAAGTGCACTGAAAGATGGCAAGAAGTTATCGTACAAAATGGCCAATATATCATTGATTAATCTTTGTTCTTTATATAAATAAATGACCTTTGAAAAACATAGACAAAATGCGTCATGACTTTTCCAACAACCCAATTACACAGATCTTAGTGGGGACCTGGAAGTTGACCTGGTTCTACCCACCCAAGCTATTAGCCACTCATTTCTTTATTCAGTTCACAAACATTGAGCACTACTGTATGCACAGCACTATTCCTGGTGCTGGGATATACACAGTGAACAAAATAGATGCAAGCACTCCTCCCCTCCAGAAATTGACAGTCTGGTAAGGAAGACAGACCTCGAATACACATAGAAAGGCGATGTAGAGCAGATGAATGCAGACAGGTGGTTGGACAGGCCCTCTCAGAGGGACAGTGTTTAAGCTGAGACCTTGAACATGGGAATGAGCAAGCAACTCAGATTGCTGAGCAGAGGGAGACACCTAGGGAGCAGGTGGCTTGTACAATGGCTTGAGTGAGGCCCTTAATCTTTCCTTGAGCCTCAGTTTCCCCAGTTGTGGTGGTGAACAGAATACTCCCGCTGACCACTCACAGGGGTTTGGTAGAGGTCAAAGGAGAAGACTGTCCAGTCAGACTCAGAGGCCATTTAATTTTGTTCCTGTGTTTATGGCAAGATGGCTGTCCCCATCCGTTCTTCCACAGGGAGGTACCACCAACTTCATTCTCCTTAAAACGTAAACACCCCTGGGACGGTCTCCTTCCAGCCATTATCAGCCACCCACTTCTCAGTATGAGTATGAGAATCAGACTCTATCAAGAGACCAGATTTTCATAGACAGATGAGAATGCTGGCACTTGAGACAGAAATGGGTAGAAGACACCACGGATGGGCAAATGGAGAGACCAGGTATTTCTGACGGTGAATTCCTCAAGAATCACCCCAGGGCCTGGCATGGTGCCTAGAACAGAGCAGGGGCTGCATACAGGTTTGCTGAGTGAATCAACAATTGTTTCCACAACCTCACCTGCAAAATGGAGGCTTTTGGGCAATGAGAGTTCTCCAGGGTCCCCACTCCCCTCCCTTTCCCTTTTCTTGAATTCTTCTTTCCAGTCCCCCAGTCTCCCCCCCCCCTCTTTTCTTGCAGGCTGTCAGTGGTATTAATGTTCTCACTTTCCCAGTGGACCTTTGGCCGGGCCAGTGGGATCTTGTGTGCTTGGGCACACTGTGAGGGGGCTGTGAGCAGACAAAGGCCCCAGAGTGAGATTCAGGGCACAGCTGAACTACCCTGAACTTTCCTTTTTGTTTTCAAGGAAATGCATAATCCAAGAACCACCCACGGCCCTGGAGGCCCTGCTAAGCAGGGCTGGAATGTGCTGCCTTTCCCGTTAGTAATTGTTTTTTCTGGTTAGCCTGTAACCCTTCCCATGCCATTTCCCTGCCACTGGGTCAAGGCCCTCTCTTCAGGGCATCCGCAGAGCAGGGGGGATCAAGGCTGCCCTCTGCAGGGTTTCCCCAAACTCTCCCACCCCACACCCCCAGGACGTGGCCAGTGGGGTTGAGGAACTGACCTTGGCACTGCAGCACAGACCATCTGCCTACATGGGGATTCTTTTCCCACTCTGTTGTCTGCCTCTGCTCTTTCAAGAGGGGCTAGGGGCTGCCAAGGACTCGAGGACCCCAGAATGCAGCCTGGTACGGGGCCCGCCAGCCTCTGTGTGCCCAACTATTGCTGTGTCTGTGATTGTGAATGGGTGTCAGCACCAGCTGGTGTAGAAATGTTTGTGTGAGGACCCACTTGTGCCTGTGCGTGCGTGTGTGTGTGTGTGTGTGTGTGTGTGTGTGTGTGTGTGCGCGCGCGTGTGTGCATTCTGTCAGGGAAAAGAGGCCTGCTCCTGAACTGATTCAGCACTCTCTTTCCTGCCCACCCAGTCGAGCGCCTGAGCCTTTGCCCCAGGAAGACCACACCCTTGGCCCCCATGTTTCTCTCATTGGCTGCCCCACCCCCACCAATAGGAGCGGACAAACATGGCAGCCTGGGCCAGGTTCCAGTTAGCTCCTTGTCTTTAATTCACCGAGATTCAAGAGGTCAGAGGTATGTGCTGTTTCCTGGCCCTCGCAGTCAGGCCCTGTGTGCTCTGGTCCTGGTCCTGGTCTGGAGCCCTCTGGCTGCATTTCCTGAGGTGGCCGCAGCTCAAGGCCAGGCTTCTGTTCAGACAGGGGGTGGCCTCTGCAGAGTAAGAAGGGGCACAGTGTGTCTCTCACTATACCTCAATACCACCCACCCTCCCCCCAGGATGACCATCACTGCCTCACCCTCAAATAGGCCTCAGAGTCTATGAAGAGTCAGACTTTTAATTCCTAGAATGAGCTCTGCCACCCTGGACAAAGTGGGCGCCGGGGTGGACTGGGGTTGCACCTCCAAAGCAGAGCTCAGGATCGCAGAGGGGGTAGGAAGTCAGGAGACGGGGGAAGCCAGGGCCTGCTCCACTAGCCTTGTCCAACAAAGTCTCGGGTCACAGGCCCGCCTGTACCCTGAGCAGCTGGCGGGGAGGCAGTGCCAGGGCCTGGTCCAGTGTGGCCACTGAACATTTGGTGTGAATCAAAGGCTTTTTCCAGCCAGGAGAGGAATGCTGCCGAGCGGGGTTTGGAAACGGGCCTGGCAGGGCAAACAGTGCCCTAATTGAGGCCCTTCTAGACTTTTAATTACAAGCAGTGTTTTCCCAAGCTTCCTAATTGACCATGGAGACCCACTGGTATTATTGCCCATGCCAGGGACAGGGGGGGAAAAAATGTTGTTAAAGCGTTTTCAGCAAGGTTTATTCTAGCCATGTTTTGAGGTAGAAGAGAACTCACACAAGTGGAGGCCAGAGCCATTTTTCTCAGAGGGCCTCCTACAGACACAGAGAGACCTACGCCCGCAAATGTGATCGGACACTGAACCTGCAAGCACACAGAACACCTGTGGAGAAAGACACACGTACAGACAGATGCAGTCACAGCTATGGATGTGGCTGCAAACGCTGTAAACACCAGGCTGGAAATCCAGCCCAAGCACCCAGAGCATTTTTTTTTTTAGAAAGAAAAACACTGTTCCTGGCTCTGCCCGCTCCCCACCCCCACCTCCTCCATCCCTCCATGCTGGTGGGGCCTGGGCCTGCTTTAGAGCTCCTGTCGCCTTCGCACAGCCAGTGTACAAGGCCCAGGACAGATTTCCAACCCCTAGCTGGGTGTTCCTTATGCCAAATAAGCCTTTGTCCTCTCTTGTGTCAGTCCCCATAGGACGTGTCTGTCTGAGAAGGAAGGCCATGCTCTTGTCTGTGGAAAAGAGGACCCAACGTTCAGCACCCCGGCTGAATTCTTGTGGCACCATCCAAGAGAAATAGCCACAGGGGTCTGGGGAACAGCCCATCCGGGTTACAGCTGCAGAAACCTGAAGTGTCTCTGGACATCTGAGCACTGAGACCTGCTTGTGCACAGAAATCACGTGGACTCTAGGACTCCCTTAGGGCCACAGACTCTGGATTCGGCTTGGGGTCTGGAAGTCTGTATTTTATACCACTGCTTGCCATTGTATCTTGAACACCGGAAGGGCTCAGTACATGTTTGTTGAATCAGAGGATGGTTAATGCTGGGCTCTGGAGGTCCCTGACAGCTTTGAAAGACAGAGCAGGCTCCCGCAACATGGGTAATCTTTGAGGGAAGCCCCAGGTGAGCCCTCCTCCCCTTCTCCTCTTTCATTTTCCCTAATTTTTTTTTTTTGGATACCCAGGCAGCCTACAGAATCCCTTCCTTGTGTCCAACTATGAGCCCAAGGCTGCTGTACAGTAGAAATGTGCAGGGGGAGGGCTCCCAAGGGGGAGAGAGGCCAGAGACAGCTACGCCCGCTCCGGCATTTTACCAAGGGTCCCCGTGGGCCTGGGCAGTGCTCATACATGAGGCAGGACGCCACCAGGCCCAGCCCAGCCAGCCAGGGCTTGGGCCGGGTGAGCTTTGGTGTCCGTTACAGGCTGTTGCTATCGTTCCTTATCTGGGGCTCCTGGCTCTTACACCACGTCCCCAACGGCCCCTGGAGTCAGGGGCCCCTGCTGCTCTCTCCCCAAACAGACCGTTACTGGGTTTCCGTTGTTTGGGGAGGGAGTAAGGGGGCTGTCTGCTTAATTAATCATTTTAGGCCACCCTGGGAAACTCATTAAGATACCTCTCGGGGCTGGGAGCAGGAACGCTGCTCTCCCAAGTTGGAACTTTCTGGCCTGCCACATTGGGGGGTCCATGTTCCCTCCCACTCATGTGCACGCACATGCATGAGCATACGGCTGTGTGAGTGTGAGAGCGCGCGCCAATGTGCCCTTGTATCTACAATTGTGTGTGTTTGTGTTTCCTAGATTCTGCAAGGAACTTCCCCTGATTCTTCTTAATTACCAGCCTAGGAGAAATTCAAGATGCTTAGAGCAAAGGTCAAACTCCACCTGTTTTCCCTGCACTTCATTTGCTGGCAGTTCCCACAATAGTACAGATAAGTAAAAGATTAAGGCAATCTTTTCTAATTAAAGTAATTAAAAAACGGTGATGATTGCACCTTTCATCTGAAAGGGAAAATATTTACTCATCCAAACTGCAGGCCCTTAAAAGCATTCAGGAGGTCTATTTTGACAAACGGATCCTCCTCCCCTCCCCCAGTCCATTCTCTCTCCTCCAGGACACACACACACAAAGGCTGGTTTATTTAGCAAGAGCCAGCTTGACGGGGCACCCTGAAATCTGGGGAGGAGGATGGAAGCCTGTGGCAGGTTTTGAGCAAGTGGACCCTTTAACCCAGTCCTGGCAGGTCCTGCCAAGAGGGTTTCTGGTGTTGTTGGGGTTTTGATTTGACCAAACGGATGTTTTACGGTTTTTCCTTCTCCTTCCCCCAAGGGCACACACCAAAGGGTCCCCTGCTTCCCTCTGACAGCTCCACTCTCTGTAGGCCTCTTCTCTCTGAACTGGCTGGCATGGAGAGCTCAAAATGGGAGGACCTGTTGGATGCTTAGATGTAGTCTGTCCATCTGCCTAACTTCCCACCCTTTTATCGAACACACAGTTGCTGTTGTGCACAAGCCTGTGTGCTTGACATACAAGTACTTCATCAACACTGAAGGGGTGCAGTGGGGGGCATGTGGCCTGGCCCCTACCCTCAAGAAACACAAAGTCTCACAGTCTTTTGAGCAAACTGCCCTTGGCTCACACAGGAGAAATCAAACAGGAAGCAAGCTGCCGTATTTCACTTGGAGTTTTTGAGGCAAGTATAATCGCCCAGTTTCCTGGCTAGTGTGGTTTGATCTCACCAATTACAACTTTTTCCCTAACTAGGGAGCACTTCTCGTGACATGTGAAAGTGGGGACAGAGGTGCTCTGACATTCCAGGACCAGGACTCTAGGGTCTTTCAGGGAGTGGGAGGTGTGAAGGGGCAGAGGTGTGAGGACCCAGTCCTATGGCCTGAGGGTGACCTGATCTCTACCCCATATCACCCTCCTCCCTGTCCCCACTGCCAGCAGACAGGATATGCTTTGGAGCTGGTGCAACTAGAGCTTGAAGCGGCCCCGATGGGATAATCCCACTCAGAGACTGTGTTCCCTAATCCTCAGAATATGACATGAAGGAAAATTCTGGGAACTAGCTCCAGGAACGGCTGGGCCCGGCTGTCCCCTGAGAAGGGCCTGGTTGCCTCTGCCTGCCCAGGCCAGGCTAGACAATGTCCTCAGCATGACCCATAGCCCTCAGCTGTCCTCCCTGCAGAGGCACAGCCTCAAAGAGCCAGCCTGGGCAGATCACTTCTGCAGGGAGCCTACTGTCTAGGGGAGCTGGGGGAATGGGGGATGGCGTGCGCATGTGCGCGCGCGTGTGTGCGGAGCGTCTGTCCTGTTTGTGGATGGGCTTACTTTGTACCCATACCCATAACAGCCTGGGTGTCAGAGGCTGGGGACAGACCTCCAGGGTTCTCTCTTTCCCACAAGCTCACCCAGTGTCAACCATCTTTAGACTCTGGATTCTGGCAAAAACACCCCAAAACGTCCCTCTTTCCTGGCCTCGCCTCTCCCATCACCGCCTCGAGTGACAGCTCTCATTGTGCCACTTCTCTGCCCAATCACCTGTGACAGCTTCCACTCTCGGAGAAACAGATTCACTGGCACACCTAGAGCAAAGCATCGCCACTGCCCAAATCTCATCTCAGGGGCCTTGATCTGAGCCCGATCCCAACTGGACTCTTCCTGTTGGCTCCACACTCCAGGGGAGCCCATGAGAAGCTGTGAAATCTGCAAATTCTCCCTCCCAGGCGCACTATCCACCTCAGTATTCACATGTGCCCTCCATACAAAGGTGCAGACAGTTGTAGGGATCCTGGGTGCCTGGAGCCCATGCCCAGAGCCCAGGCGGGGAGCTTTCTGTCCCACAGGCCCAATGGCTGGGTTTGTCTCCAGGCCACCCCCACCCTGTGCTCCTTCCAACCTCAGCACCCAGGGAGCTGCTGTGCCAGTCCCTTCCGGCCAGAGCCTGAGTGAGCAGGTGGCCGTCATCAAGGCCAGGCCAGCCAAAGGCTCTCTCAGTGAATTGTGTTTGACCAACTTACACATTTGGTGATTAACATGCTCAGTGGAAACAGTCCCCAGAGGACTGGGGTCCTTGTTGCAAAAATAAATGTTCCCTCTAGACCTAGCTTTTCTTTGCTTTTTCTGCATTCTGGCTTTTTAATTTTTTTTTTTTTGGTCTTTCTACTATCCCAACCCACTTTTATCTTCTTCCTTTCCTCCCACTGAGACCTAAACAAACCTCCTGTAAACAAAGGCTCAGGCCATGGTTTTAAAGAGACAGTGCATGCTTATTGCTGGCTGGCCTCCCATTCCTGCTCACTGTCTGCAAAAGGCCTGTGGCATGATAGGCTGGGGTGTCCCAGATCACTAGGGGACCCTCACAGGAAGAAGTTGGCTTAATGCAGTTTAACAAAAAATTACCCTAGAAGACACCCCTCCTTTCCCACACCTCACTAGAAGACACAGGACAGGAGGGAACAGTTTGGGGTTCACTATAGCAGAAGTCTCTCCCTGAATGGTAGTGGTGAAGTTTGATGAGGAGACTATTATTTTCTTTTGTCAACATGATCTGAAAAGGATTCTTTCCTTTTCAAGTATGATTTAAAAAAAAAAAAAACTTTCATCTTCATCTCCCCCTGCCCCAACCACCACTAAGCGAACACATCTCTGAAATGGTAATAGCAAACGAAGGGAAAATACGATCAGAGGGACGTATCTAATTTGCACACAACTTCCCTGGACCGTGGCTACTTCGTGACTTGGAGAGACTGGGTTTAACTTGCATCGATTGTATATTGCTGGATTGGTGCACTGAAGTCGCTGTGGGGCAGGGGTAAGCGTGTGTGTGTGTGTGTGTGTGTGTGTGTGTGTGTGTGTGTGTGTGTGCTTGTGTGTGCACATGCTGTCTTGAGGGTCTCTGCCCTAAGCTCGGGTCTCCACAGCACTGGGTATGTGGACAAGCTGAGGACACTCATTACCTGAGTTGTCTGAATTGAAAACACTGGCGGTTCTTGGAGGGCAGAGCAGTGCTCATTTCCATCCCCCAAGGGGACCAGCCCAGCAGGAAAGTGTCCAGGCCAGGATCCAATGTGGCAGGTTGGGAGGGGGTGAGGCTCTGCATTTGTAACAGCTCCCTGGTGAGGCTGAGTTGCTGGTCCCAGCCCGTGTCTGAGGAGCAGGACAGAGAATGGTTGCCCTGGTCTGCTGCCCGCTGTGAAGGCAGGGCCCCCTGTGCCCTTCCATTGGCCCCTGCTTCAAGGCCTGGCCTCCGCCAGGCGCAGGCACCTCCATCAAGGCGCAGCTGCTGACAGTCCTAAACCAGACACCTCTGTGGAACATACAAAACCTAACTAAGATGGCTTTTCCCCTTTAAGAGAATACATTCCTCAGCGACACAGTTGCCCCTCAGGCCTCTCTCCCACTCCCACTTGGAAGCCAGGCAGAAAAAAAGCCTGGTGGGCAGGATTATGGGATTAGTCAACTTTCCCAAAACCAGCCCAGAGGCTCTCTGTCCGAAATGAGTTTTGGTCTGAGCCGTTCTCTGTGATTAGTGACAGATGTGTCAGTTGGCCCTCCCTCCTCTCTCTGCTAGCCTTGCCTCTTCCCTGAGTGCTAATAACTCACTGTGTTACCTTAATCACAGGCCCCAGAAGTTTGGGGGAAACGTGAGCCCTATGATTCAGTGGCCCCAGGCCCAAGGAGGAAGGAATTACTGATTGAACCAAGGGGCTGGCTTTGCCAACGCCTCCCCGTCCCCACTGTGCTAGAGGAACCAAGGGGGGCCTATGAAGCCGTAATGGTCTGTAGCCTGTCCAGCTCCTGCCTCAGTTCCTGTTGGCCCTCTGTCCCCACTGGGTCTCAGGGCCCGGCTTCCAGGGCCCCCCTACCCCCTGGGACAGACTGGGTACCTGGCCCTCCTTAACCTGCCCTACAGCCTCAGTCAGTTTGTAAGCCGCCTGCACCAGTCCCAGAGCTAGTGTTTTCCAGGAAACAAGCTCCTAAAGACCCATCAGCTGAAGCCAGCGTGCTTGGACAGTCTGACATCCGAAGACGCCCCTGTGGACAGATGCAAGGCTGGGCTAGAAGTCGGGGAGGGGTGCCTCATAACTCTTTGCATGGGCCCGGTGGCCTTGTCTGCAGTTAGAAGTTCCTTGCAGAGACACCATACGTTCACAGCCGGTGTCCCTATAGGGAACGTTCTCCTTGGAGCTTTTTTCTCTGTGTTAAGGCTGGTGGCAAGGAAAAAAAATGTTTGTGTTCTTTCAGTGAGGCCTACGATCCCTAGAACCAGGATGGTCCTCTTTTTAAGCCCTTTGGCTCCTTAAAAATCTCTTAGTGGAGCTGACCTGATAGTCTGTCTGGAAGTGAGTTTCTGCTGCAATGTGACAGCCACTGGGGGCTGCCTGCACTTGGCTCCCCTGGGTTGTTACATCACATGCCACACCCAGAATCCCAAGCTCTGAGTCCAGGACAGATTCCAGAGCACAACAGGACCCAGGGCTGATTCAGCGGAGCCCAGAGCTCTGCTGATGCTGACCCCAGACCAGATGGAAGCTAGGGACCAGGCTGAGCTGTCAGTTTGTTGGGCACTACTGAGCACTGGCTATGACTTAGAAAATGTGTTTGTGCTTGTAGCACCCAGTTGGTGCTGGAAATGGACGTGGCATGTTCTGGCATGCCCTGGCCTCCGGGCTGAAAACTGTTTATTTGGATAATTAAGAACACGACTTCAGCTGAACCACAAAATCAGACAGAAACCTTTATCTTGGGTGGCAGGCTCTTGGTTTCCTCCCATGCCCTTGCTGGCTTGCGAGTGGGGCCCACACTGGACAGGGTGTGTTTGGAGTGATTCCAGGGGCTGTGGCCTTGCTTGGGGGCGATCACAAGCCTTCTTGGTTGCCTTTCGTGCTGACGAAGGGATGGGAATGGGGGTGCTAGCAGGGGACCCAAGCTCCTTAATCAGAGGCCCTAGGGCCTCTGGGGTCCCTTGAGGTGAGAGTGGGGCTTCTTCTACGACTGGCCATGAGACGCACTATCTGCTGGACCATCTTCTCCTCCCCCAGAAATGACTGTCTCACATTATCTCCTCATCCTCCTCCAGCCAAGAAATATGTAAGCTCACATCACCCACTCCACTCCAGCACACCAGGGATGACCTTGGCTCTGGCACCACCCGGTCCCCCTCTCAGCCCCCACCCCTGACTGTTCCTGGGCCTCTACCACAATGAGGGGGCCATGGGTAGACAAGTCAGGGGTTTGCTTATCACCCACCTTGAAGCTCAAGCATCTCCTGAAACAAAACCCAAGCTCCAGCCTCCCCCAGTAGCTCTGAGAAGAGCTGGCCCACCTCGGCCACAGCTGGTCACCGTTGGCCACTGGGTTGAGACACACGGTCCCATGACCAGGTGCTTGGGGGCTCTGCGTGGGATGGCCACGATGGCCTGTTTCCAGACCTGCTCTCCCTTACCCACTCCCCTCATGGCAGGACCTTCCAGGGCTCCACCACATGCCCACTGGGTTCCTGCAAACACTGATAGGACTTGTTTCTAGAACCTCAGCTTTTAAAATCCTACATCTTATTCTGTTTCTAAATGATTCACATTTGTCAATCTCGCCTCCCTAGATGCATGCTGTGAAAGCTTCTTGGAGCAAGAACTCTATCTCCTGCCAATCACAAGTCCCACCCCCCCACCTCACTCCCACCCCCACGACCCACCTGGAGTATGGGTTGGGGCTGATGAGTGATTTTGGCATTCATCACCTTGGCTAATGACCCTTGTCACAGGGTGTGTGTGTTGGGGGGTGGGGAGTGCTGGAGGGCAATGGAACACATCTGACTTTTCTTTATCTGCCTCAGCAGCTACCTTGGGGTGCACCCCTCTCCCCAGACCCCTTCCCCACACACCCTGGGGATGGGGTGCAAGTGGCAAGTGCCTGAGAGGCAAGAGAGTGATGTCTTCCATTGGGAGATGTCTTCTCACACTCTGTCCGGCGTGGATTCCAGCGAAGGCAGTGGAGGGTGGGAGTCTCAATAGAAACAGTCAAATTCCTAATCTGTTTCTCCATCCTGGCTCCAATCCCAATTAAAAAAAAAGAAGTGCAGCAAAGAAAATAAGCCCGCCTGGTGCTGAGCCGAGGGTGGGGCAGGTTGGCTGTCTAGGGAGGTGAAAATTAGGCAAGAGCGTGAAGAATTCTGCATTGTTTCAAAACTGGTCAATTGCTTCCATATTTATACAGGCAAAGATGACATGGACTCAACATGGTAGGAACATAGGATTATAGTGACGGAGGAGAGAAGAAATAGCAAAACACAACAAAACCCTGGGGAGGATACCATGGGTTGCCTGTTAGCCCGCTAGGCTGGCGGCTCACGGAGGTGAGAGCATGTCCCCGCCAGTTCCCTCCCTTGCCTGCTGGCCTCACCCACCTTCCTCTGCCTCCACGTGGGCAGCTTGGTGGTTCTGGCTGTGAGCAGGCCCTTTCTCCCGGGCTGGGCCCTCACCATGCCCCATTTCCTGGAGACTTTCGGGAGCTTTTCTAAGTTGCTAGCTGAGGGCCTTGGGGACATGAGGGAGGCCTGCCTGAGAGGAGAGGTTGCAGCTCGGAGGTGGAGGAAGGGGCGACAGGGGACTGAGGACTGTGGGTCCCTCACCCTCTGGAAAGAGACAAATGTAATAGGGGAGATGGCTCAGCGGTTCCTGGGGTTTGACCTCACCCTCAGTAGGCCACCCCTCCTCTCCTCACGCTTTGGGGGAAGAGGACAGTGGGTAATAATCATCACCCCTGTTTACTGAGTGAGTGCCACGCCCCAGGCCCTGGGCTTCATGCTTCATTATTTCATTTAATAACCACAACACCCTTGCAAGGTGGGAATTGTTCCTTTCTGCAGAAGAGAAAACAATCTCAGGTCAAGGAACTTCCTCAAAGTCCCACGGTTCTTAACTGGCAGAGCTGGGGCCTGAGGCCAAAACCTTGCTCCTCAGTCCTCTGTCACCCCACTGAGCCATGGCCCTCGAAGCGGGGAGAGGGGAGGCAGCCTGCCCCATAGAGTCCCTGTCCAGGACAGGCTGGGGTGGTGGACTGTTGCAAGGCCTTGTCTCTCTCTCTCTCTCTCTCTCTCTCTCTCTCTCTCTCCTCTCTCTCTTCCTCTCCTGGGGCATCATAGGATGGGAAAGCCCTGGCTCTGAAGGCTGCCTTGGCTTCCTTAGGACTCAGTGCTGCTCCGCACAGAGCTGAGCCCACATGCTAATCATCTGGGCAGGCCTGACTCCTCACCAGAGGTGTGAATGTGCCTGGGTGTTGGGACCAGAATGATACACTTTAATGGACATGTTGGAATCCGTTTGTGAGCAGTCAATTGCCCCAGTCCCTGGGGCCATTTTCCATCATAAATCTCAACGATTTGACTGCAGATCCTTGGTGCTGGAGCCATGTCTAAGGCAACAGGAAGGCTTGTGGGAGCTCTAACGGGGCTGGGCCTGAGGATCTACTGGAGGCTACAAGTGCTTACCCACCTCCTGCCCTTCTACCCCCACCACGTTTGGCACTTGAGAGCCTGTTCTAGTCTTCTGGGACATGCACTTTTCTGCTTATCCTCGGACCATTGAGCTGGCTGCTTCCTATTTCCTCTGGCTATTCATTTTGCTGCCTCCCACTAGGTTTTAGTCTAGGGTCTCTCTCCCAGGAGCGTCATCTCGGCCACAGCTTCAGGGAGCATACTATGCATATGACCTCAGAGCTGCATCTCAGTCCTCACTTCTCTCCTGTGACTCTGCCTATAAGATTCTCCACCAAAGTGTCACACAGGACCCCCAAACTCATGCTGTCTAACCTGCAGTCACCCTCTTTGTGTCCCCCATGCCATACCACCAGTAGGCCCAGAGCTTCTCTGGAATTGCCTTTGGTGCTCCTTCCTTAGTTTCCCAGATGACACCAAGTCCTGCTTCTCAGCTCTAAGAAATCACATCTCCAATCATATCTCCCTCTTCCCTTCTCCAACCCTCTTGAAATCCCATGTACATACAACCCTAAGTTACGATGGCTTGACTTACAATTTTTTGACTTTATGATGGTGCAAAAGAGATATGAATAATAAATTCCATGAGCTATTCAAGGCTTTATTATAAAATAGGCTTTGTGTTAGATGGTTGTGCCCAACTGTAGGCTAATGTAAGTGTTCTGAGCATGTTTAAGGTAGGCTAGGCTAAGCTGTGATATTCGGTAGGTGAGGTGTATTAAATGCATTTTCAATTTACTATGGGTTTATCAGGATGTAACCCCGTTATTTTTCCAACAACCTAATATGTCAAGAGAAATCTCTACTGAATCATTTATTGCAAGACCCTCTTGACTATCTCCCCCTTCCAGTCATGTAGCCCATCTTCCTGAGCAATCATCCTATAAAACCAGGCCCAACGCATGTTACTTCTCAACTCCAACATTCTCCATGGCTCCTCAGTGCCTCTAAAGTAACCCCACACTCTTCTCATAGTCCCCACCTTGAATCGACTCCCAAGCCTACTTTCCAGCCTGGTTGCCCACTCTTGGTCCTTAGAACCTGTGTGCTGCAACTGCTCCAGACACCCCAAGTCAGCCTTGCACCTACTGACTCGATAACATGGCTCTCACATGCCTTTTACTTGGTGTGGACAGTCCTGCCTCAGACCATCACAGTCCTACCTTTTGTTCAAGACCCAGCCCAGTCACCAAACACCCAAACCCAAATGATGGTTAAGACCACGGAAACCAGAGTCAGACTGAACGGGAACGAGGCCCCGTTCTACCGCTTCTATTGTTTGACCTTTTTGTCATTTAACTTTCTGTGCCTTGGTTTACTCATCTGTAAAATGAGAATAACAGTAGTAGTATCTGCCTTGTTGGGTCTTTGAGGATTAAGTGAGACTATGTGTAAAGTGAACAGCGTCTGGCCTGTGGTCAACACTTTACATGTCCACTATAATACCCTAAATTATACACTATAATTCCCCTAGTCCAAAACTCCATACTTCCATAGCATTTCATTGATGCCACTAGCAGCACTTACCACGTTTGCCTGGCTGTGGAGTTAGAATTCTTTGATGGCAATTGGGCAATTGTCAGAAATTCACTGGAGCAAACAAGGGTATTTTTGTCACAAACAAATGGGTGGATCCTATGGCACCCAAGGGCAGGAATGCTGTAGCACCTCAGGGGGCCCTGGCATTGGCACCTGGAAATACTGCTTGGGTAGCATTCTCTCTTAGAACATCCATTTAATTATTTCCTTTGTAGACCGTAGCCTTGAAGTCTTGGCTGAAATCCATTGCCCATAGCATTCGAGGGTGCATGCCCTGTCCAACATGGAAAGATGGAATCCCTCTCTTGGTTCCAGTTCAGGAGCTCTGACCAGCCTCTCTTGGATAGGGGCAGGGGCAGGGGTCATGTTATACAGAATTATTGCTGTAGGTGCCCCATTATGGGAGAGGAAATGAATTTAGCAGGGGTTCATGCCACAGACTGGAAATTGGTCCCCAATATCTTTTTTCTCATCTTTCTTAGTAATAGAACTCCTGGCATTGGCGGCCCTGAATGAAGACTACATCTCCCAGCCTCCCTTGCAGCTGGATATGGCCATGTGATGAAGTTCTGAACAAAGTGTCATTAAAAGGTTGGGAATGCCCTTTTTTGGTTCTTCCTAGTACCTGGACTCTAGAGCCAGACTGAGATGAAATCCTGGCCTTGCCACCGAGTTGTGTAATTTGGGCAAGTTACTTAATCCTTTTGTGCCACAGTTTTCTTGGCAGTAAAGTGGGAGTAAAAATAATATTGCTATAATAGGGCTATTGTGAGGATTCCATGAATCAATATTTGAAGAATGATTAGAATGGTTCCTGGCACACAGTGTGTGTGCCATAAGTATGGCTCTGGTGAAGAAGACGGTGATGATGAAGAAGAGGGTGGCTAAGTTACAGCTTGAATGCGTGTCGCATGATGAGGTAGAGACCTAGTGAGGGTGGTGTGGACCCTTAATGGTTGTTGAGCCAAAATCAGCCTGGAATGCTTGCCTCTTGACTTGGTATAGAAGAGAAAAATAAACTTCACCTTGGTTAAGCCATTGTCATTTGGGGTTTTCAGTTACGTGCAGCCTAACCTAATCCTAAATGATATAGGGTCTTGTAGATTCAGCATACACCACTGTCCACTGCGTCATGTTGTCTCTGAGACCATGTCTTCTTGTGCCCTCTTAGGCTGTACATTCTTTCAGAACAGGGTAGCTTTCAACACTATCTTTGTGTCTTTTTTATATTCCTTATAAAATGCTGCTCACAGTAGGGGCTCAGTAAATAAGTATTGAATGAATGGGTGAACGATGCTAAAAATTGTTGTTCTGGTTAGGTAGACAGTGTCTATATTCTGAAACATCTAAAGGATTCTTTGTGTTGGCAGGTTGCGGAAAATTGGTGATAATAATAGAACAGTGTTTATCCAACACAATGCCTGTGTTCTAAGTACTTCAAGTACATTATATTTAACCCTCATGACAACACTATGAAATAAGCACTCTCATTAGCCTCATTTTACAAGTGAGGGAGCTAGGCTTCAGAGAGATCTAGAGGTCAAGGTCTTCGATTCGGCCAGTAGAGCTAGGACTCAAACTCAGGCAGTATCTTTCGCCCAGGATCTCAACAAATTTCTATGAAAATTTCTCCAGAGTTTTTCTCCTGTCAGCCCTTTGGAAAGGAGAGTGAGATCATGGAGAACCTGTTCAGGCCAACGAGAACACATTGTGTCAGAGAGACCTTACTTCTCTTTTCATTCTGGAGGTTTGTTTGGAGGGCTGAACTCAAGGAGACTGAAAGGGAAACATCAAGATTCACCTGAGGTCATTGGGGTGAAGATCAACACAGGCCCTGACCCCCAGGACCAACCCATTCTCTCTCTCCTCCATACTACCATGGCATTTTTTTTTTTTTTTGTGGACACGATTAGCAGCTGGTCAAACTGGCTAATCTTTGGCACAATGGTGACAGAGTTTGTCTTATCTGCCTGTTAAGCGTCTAATGTCCCATTAGGACCTTTACTTGTTATTGCATCAAGGAAAGCTTCATTTTGAAAGATGGAAAAAAAGAATGAAAAACTTAGTCCCCACAAATAAAAATTTCATGGTGAGATTTTAGGCACGAAAGCTTTTGGGATTGGAGAACCTCCTGCTGCCTTTCAAACCACTATTGTCAACCTCTCCTCCTCCTTTCCTTTCCCCTCCTCCTTTCCTTCCTCCTCCTCCTCCTTTCTTCTTCTTTCTGTTGTTTTTTTCTTTTTAACCATTTTGCATCCCCTTCTCTGCTTCCCCATCCCAGAATCTGCATTTCCTTCATGGCCCACGTTCAGTCCTCTGGCCCAGGAGGCCTTCTCTGCTGATTCCTCCACACACTGGCCACCCGTGTCACGCTGGCCATCTCTGTCATCTTGGTCATCCCTGGCTCAGGGTTCCCGTGGCCCTTACAGTCTGGGCTGCAGGCTTTGGCTCTTCTTTGTGTACTCGTCCAGTCCTCCAAATGCTGCTTATGTCTTTGGTTTTCTTAAACTGTTTGCTGTCAGAGGGCAAAGGTCATGTCGAGTGGCTAGGGATGTTGTCACAGGTATTTGGGAGGTCGTGTTGGCCTCCACAACTGCTTAGGGCTCTTTCAACCCTGAGAGTTAAAGTTTTTCTGCTCTTCCTCTCATTCCCCCCCATGGTGCCTGAGTCAATGTTGGGTAATGTAGGTGCTTAGGAAGGATTAAGCTAAGTGTTCCTCCTTCTGGAAGCAAATGAGGCAATGGTGGAAAAGCTCTCTTGTTTTCAAAGATCTCCCAACAAGGAAGCAAAGTTCCTCCAGGGTTTGCGGATCAGCGCTTTCCTGAGGCCACCGCGTTACCTGCGCTCGGTTGTGCTGCAACGGGCGCTCTGGCGCCCCTCTGACCCGGCTGGCCTCTGTGCTCCTCTGGTCCAGTCTCTGGGCTGGAAACCACAGCTGGCCCTCCCTGAAATGACTCAACATCAAACTTGGACTCAGCTTCAGCCCCCTCCCTGACGGCTCCAGGCGGCCAGTCTCACAGGACCGGGCCAGAACCACAGAGTTCCCAGCTTTTCTCAGAAAGATCCTGCTGCCAACCTGGGACAGCCATGCCAGAAATTCTGCTAAATGCAAGTGCAAGCACTTTCAAGCCGTGGCTTCGTGTTTCCTGTCCCCACGGCCTTGTTCCGCCAAGCTGCTTGATGCCCAGATGGAGTAAGCTCATGACAGACGGGAACACATGCTTACCCTGTGACTTTCCCCAGGACTCAGGCCTACAGCCATCAGGAACCTTCTTAGGATGGGGATGAAGGCAGAGCCCTTGAGATTGGGATTAGAGCAGAGCATTCTGCCCCACTGGAGCCTGGAGCCTTGACCCAAGCACCCCTAGAAAGGTGACCCCTCAAGGGAAAGGAAGAGGAGGTGTTTGACCTGAGTTTGGGTTTGCACTGTGACCTGGTATGCAAAGGTCTTTTGACCCCCTAGGAGACGGCATCCGTATTTCCAGAATTCAACTCAGAGCCTTCGAGCCTGCCTCTCTCCTTCCCGCAATACTGTGAGCCACAGGGTAAAATGAATGGAGTTGTGGCTGAAGGTACGGATGGAAACAATGACCTCTTTCTTCACGTTTGCTGAGACTGAATTATGCCTCCCTTGGCACATTGAATCCAGTACCTGGAATGTCCTTGATGCCCTCAACCCATTCACATCCTCCCTGTCCTCCAGGGTGTGGTTCAAGTCTGCCTTTACCACTCCCTTCTCTACGCCGCCGGAGTCCTCAGGGACCTCTTTTTCTTCTTTGAGCTCTTAATTCTTGGCGTCTGCACGACTCTTGTGTGGCGCTAATCCACGTTCAGCATTGTGATATTGTTTATTGTCTCATATGGCTATAAAACATTTTGTGTGTTCATTTTTTTGTCCCCTTTCTGCACATTTTAACCGCTCTGTCCAATTGAAATATAATGTGAGCTGCATAAGTCATTTAAAATTTTCCAGTAGGCACATTGAAAAGGTAACAATGAAACAGGCAAAATAGGTTTTAATAATATATTTTACTTAACCCAATATATTGAAAAATACATAGAACCAATATAAAAAATTATTAATGAGATCATTTACATTTTGGGGGTATTAAAGTCTTCAAAATCTGGTATGTATTTTACAATCATAGCACATGTCAGTTTGGTTGCCAAATTTTCATAGAAAACTTTTGCTCTATATTTATAATTAATAATGACCTCTCCTTTTCCTTCATCTGCTAAATATTGGACCAGAGCCTCTCCTTGGCATTTCCAAAAATGGATCCATATAAGCAACAGAATTCTGGGAATTGTAGTTCCCAGCTTCTTTCGGTGCCACAGAGGAGACCTCATAAAGGGGTGGTGGTGATGTTAAGCTGGCAACAGATGATCTAATGTCCATTATTCCATTGGATGAATGTTTCTAGGAGTAAGTGGGACAAGTTGCTATGTGGGAGGAGCAGCAGAAGCAGAGCACACACAGAGAGGGAAAGCAGTAAGCCCAGCAGAGACCCTGAGTAAGCCCAGAGGAGAGGAGTCTCTGGTGGTGGTCGCGGAAGCAGAGAAGGAAGGAGATGAAGAGAGAACAGTGGGTCGCTGTGGGGCTCCTAAAGTGTTCTGAACACCCAGATGCTCTAGTGTCATGACATAGACAGGCCTACATCTCAATGGCACCCACGTCAGGGGGAGGATACTCACAGTTGTCCCACCCCCACCCCGACTCTGGGTGCTAAGATTTGCTGGGACAAGGTGGTTGCTCCCAAGGTCTCAAATACCCTATGAACTCAGAGGCCACAGGAATCCCACCTCCTCCCGGAAGACTTCCCAGTCAACTCTCCCTTCAGCCTGAACCCCTTATTTGGACGCTTCCTAACATGTACACTGTCATGGCTTGTTTGCTGTTCTTCATGTGCTGTGTCCACCCCATGTAGCCCTTTAGAGTCAGAGGCCCAGCCTATCTTAGAAATCCCACACAATCCTGGAAGGCACTCCACACATCTGGGCTAGACTGAGCTAGGGCAGAGGCTGCAAGGAGAGATCTGCAGGCATCAGCAGAGCCACTGAAGCTGCTCCTGTCACTGATGGGCACAGCTTCGGAAGAAGCCAAAAAAGACCATCTAGGGCCACTTCCCTGAACCCCCCCAGGGCAACCAACCTAAATGAGGGAACCTTGCTGAAGGAAATCAGAGATCAACTGGAGCCAATTCTCAGGCTATTGAGAGGAGGAATGCAAACAAAACAAAGTGTGTGTTTGGGGTGTGGGGTGGTCTCCTGGTTGCCATGGTGCCAAGAGCTTGGGGCCACACCCACCAAGGCTGGTTGGAAGCAGGGGTGAGACTCTGAGAGAGAAACTCCAGTAAACAACCAGGTCCTTTAGGAGAGGCCTCCACCACCCACCACATTTGAACAACTGCTTCGTAATGAGGAGACCCCCAACTGAGGACACACTAGCTGCTGGCTAGTGGATGAGCTACTTACCTCTCTTTCCAGGCATTTAGCTCCAGAAATTGGTACTTATGTCCCTTCTGTTCCTCTTTAAGGACTTTATGGATAGGCTGAATCTATGGCCTAGAGACCATCTCGTCCATAGCCATCATCTTACAGATGAGGAAATCACTGTACATTTAAGGTCAGGTTGGAAGTAGGATCTGGTTTCCTGGCTTTTCCTCAAAAGCTATTTCTTCTCCACCCTTTCCATGGTCTTTCTTACCAGCCTCACATCAGACATTCTCCCTTTCTTCCTCTCTCAGGGTAGGAGTCTTTTTTCTGGTATTTCATCTTCTGAAGAGATAGCATTCCCCATATGTTTATTGATTTTTAACATTAGAGCAAGCTTTGAGTGCCTGGTGTATGAGGACCTTATGTATGGTTTTAGTCAGGTTTCATCTGGTGATATGGAGGGGAGCACACATGGGACATAAAATTAGACCCCACGGGCCTGGGAGCCATCCAAAACCAGACAGTGGTATTTGAAACTATGAAATTGGGTTGATTTGACAACGCTTGTCCCGGAGACTACACCCGCCCGCCCCCTCCCCCAAACACACACACCGGATTTTGTGCTTGCAATTCAAGTGTCTGGCACCAGATGGCAGTGTTGTTCCGTTATCAATTTCAGACAACCAAATTCTGAGAAAGGTTTTAAATTTCATTCATTCATTCATTTATTCAGAAAGTATTTACTGAGTGTTTATAATCTGCCAAGCACTTTCTAGGTACTTGGATACAGCAGTGAACTAAACACAAAAAGCTGTGCCTTCTTGGAGCTTATGTTCTTGTGTCGGGAGATAATGAATAAATGAGAAAACCATGTGGTATATCAGATGCTAATAGGTACTGTGGAGAAAAATAAAGCAAAGAAAGGGGAAAAGGAGGGCCTGGATGGGGCGATGTTGCCAGGGATTATAAGATCATAGAAACTGAGAGCTGGGGAAGGCTATGGAGGCTTTAAGCAGTGGGTGAATCAGGAAATGAAATTGTTTGCGTAGAAAGGGGCTTTAGATGGGGTTATGTTATAGTCGACAGATGGGGAGACTGAGGCTTAGAGAGGGAGACTGACCTGCCCAAAGTGAGAAATCTGGGGGCAGAGGCTGGTAGCCTTGAGTTCCAATCTATCCCACCCTTCCTTGCTGCACTGACCTCCTCCCAAATCCCACCTTGGTCCTGTGAGGCACCCCCTCCCCCGCCCCCCTCAGTTTGGTAGAGACTATGAACTCACCAAATGCTGTTTGCTTTACTTCCTGGGCAAATTTTCCAGCCTACCTTGCAGGTGTGCAGTTACTGAGTTCTGGCCCATGGACCTTGGGCAGGAGTGATATACACCAATCGCAGGCCTGGCCCCTAAAGACTCCCTGAAGGACCTTCCATACACTTCCCCTTTCCCCATCTGTGTGACTAGAAGCACAGGGCTTCAGAGCCGTAGAGGACGAGGGAGCCACTAACAGGAGAGACACTGGGTCCTTGGATGGCTTTGTGAAGAGCACCCTATCATCCTGCTTTGGCCTGTGACACGAGTGATTCTGGTATGTTAAGCCATTGAGATTAGGGAGTTGTTTGTTACAGCAGCTCACTTACCCTAACTGTGATACCCACCATGACCAAACCTAACACAATACATGTCCCACCAGCCTTTGCTCCCAACACTATAGGTAGGGGACGTCTGCTGTTTCTGTCTGGCTGTGCAGAGCTTTCTGTTTGCTTGGTCAGCGCTCCTATTTTTATGAGAGGAGCCACCCCTCTTCGTAGGGCCTCCCCACCACCACCCAGAGGAAGGCATGTGATCCAAGTGGCCATTCTGAGTACACAATCCTCTTGGCCAAGTGATTGATTCAGGGGTAGATACATAATATGATATGACTCTTGCTTAAGATTCGGGCTATGGATGCTGGAAAGAAAGACTTGCTCTGAGATACTGAGTGATGAGAGCCTGGAGCTGCTGGAGCCATTGCCCAAGGACACAAGGAAGAAGCTATTGGCAGAATGAAACCAACACGGAGATGAAAATGGGCCGAGGCGCCAGAGAGAAAATTTACCACATCTTTCAAATCGTGCCTGAAGCCAGGCCTACATTCAGTTTTCCGGTTACAAGAGCCAATTATTTAATTATCTTTGTAATTAAAAATAATTGATCTAGTTTGGATCTCCGTCACTTAGCACAGAAAGAGTTCTGATTCATAAGTAATTATTGGACTAAGATGTATTGAGACCTACTGCCCATGTTCTGAGCCAGAGACTGGGACCAAATTAGACACCAGCCATTAGGACCTCCTGTCTCTATGTACAAAGACGTGTGACAGGTGAGCTGCATGCCAGTGTGAAGTAGCAGAACAATCTGTTGAAAAGTTGGGTCGCCTTTTCCACTTTTTAGGTGGCTGGCTTATCAAGATACAAGAGGAAATATGTGCCTTTTCCTTTACTCTTCCGGAAAACCTGGCTTTTAAGTTATTGAGGTTTGAGCTTTCCTTATCACCACAAGGGAAATAACAGTCTTTGGTCTGTGTTTCCGGCCAAATGGAGAAGTTGCCAAGCTGAGGTGGGCTGCCCTGAGATTTGAATGGGCCTGTGCCCATCTGGTGGTTAAACAGGGTGTGTGTCCGGAGGGCCAGGAGAGGGGCATGGCCTTTAGGGGTTGCGGGACCTCTTGGGCTGAAGAAGAGAAGTTTTGGAGATTCTGTGGGGTGAAGGACGTGGACACCAGAGATCTTCCCCCATCGAATTGCTGAGGTGGTACAGCCTCGGAGGGGGCAGGGGCTGCTCTGAGCCTATGAGAATAGACCCCAGGAGCCCAGGCTCAGGAAACTTGAAGAGGACCCCCAGGGCAAGTCTGCCTCAGAGCAGAGGGACCCTCTCTACATGGACCATGTGGGCACCAGGAACAACTACGAATTGATCATTCAGCACCTACTATCTATTTTTACAGACAGGGCAAATCCTAGGGTCCTTCTATACCCTTCTTCACCAACTTCCTATAATCTCAGCAAATGCAGATTTTAGCTAGATGTTATTTATCTTGGGAAATTTTAGAACACAACGTTTCTTGAATCGTAAATTTGGTGGAGTGATTAATATCAGCCTATATTTAATTATGAATTGTTACAAACTGTGAAGGGGAATGACTGAGCCCCAGGAATGCATATAATGGGGAATCTGATCAATTCCTGGTCACCTTGTCTGATCTTCAGCTACCTTCTAACATTAATTAACACATCATGTTAATTGACCACCCAATAGCCATTCTCAACTCCCTTTGTCTTTACCTTCTTCCAACTACAGAGGCTGAAAAAGTGGCAGTTTCCCAGGCTCCTTTGTGGCTCAAAATGGTCATGTAAGCCAATTCTGGCTGACAAGATGTACGAAAATTTTGCTGGGAGTAGTAGATAGAGGTTGTGGGAGTTTAGGGAAAGCTTCTGAGAAAGATTTTTCATCCATGATCAAATAAGAAAAAGCACCTAAAGAGAGCTCTTCCCATGTTGACCATCGCCCTACATCCTGACTTTGGAGGAAGTCATCAGAAGATGTGACACCTGGAGCTGTGGCAGTCACCTTGCCACCATAAAAGGGGCGATAGAATTTGGGCACTGACCTACAGCCCTGGCATCTTGGAGTAGTAACGCCAGCTTGCTAAGTGCCCACCACTAGACTTCTTAGTAAGCACCTCTCCTGATGGTTTCAGTCTCTGTTAGTCAGAGTTTCTATGACTGGCAGAGAAACACATGGGCTTTTACAGGCCCTGTGAAAGTTGATGGGCAGGCATTGTCTTTAGAATACAGACAAGTCCTAGAGAGGTTAGGGACTAGCCTGGGGCATTGCGGTGTGGAAAGACAAGCTATCACAGGGGGTGGCTGAGCAAAGAGTGTGCATAGCTCTGGATAAGAAGGGATGACCTGGGGCAGAGGTGGGGCATCTGGAACACCGGGAGAGGAGGAGGAAGCCACTGCATGTACCTGAGCACAAGGGAAAGGTAGTCAGAGGAGGCACAGGGACGACGGTCTGGGGGACTTTGGCAGGTGAAACAACAAAGGGCAGCCTGCCTTCCAGCAGGGACTTCCTTGTGGCTGTCTCCAGAGAGCCTGCAGGAAGGAAGGAAAGGCAGTGGCTGGGATTCAACGTAGACTAAAAGGACCTAAATTTAGATCAGACATCCAGGGAGGTGCTAGGAAACCCACTCGCGATTCTCTCTCTCTTCAACGCTTTGCCCTACGGAGGCACATCCAGCAACGGTTTCTACGTGACCCCCAGCAGTCCTTCATGGTAGGCAGGGGTGAGAACATTTACTTACAGGTGAGGCCATCATGGCACAAAGCCACATGGGGGAATAAAGGCGAGAACCCTGGTCTCACGGGCCCTGGTCGCAGCTGTCTCTCTGGGAGGGGGAAAAAAAAAACAGTAACCGAGATGTGTAGCATTTGCTGATTTCCATGGTGTATATGCTCCCACTGTGGCTGATTTTTGCCCATGTTTAAACAACTTCCTTGCAAAATTGCTGACGTTTAACAGTCTACTCTCGGATCCATAGGGGCCTACTGATAGCCGCCCCTTCCCCCCCCCCCTCGCCTCCATCTGCCATCTTGGTTCAGGCCCGCAAGCCCCTCCTTCCTTCTGCGGGTTGGCCTGTCCCTCTCTCTCCCTGACCCTGGCTGTGGTGCTCCAGCTCTCGGCCTCACACTGTGGTGCTGCTGTGGGTCCCGACCTCACCTCTGATTTGCTGCTTCCGCTTTCTTCCAATCTTGATTCCAAATTCCTGACCCTCAACCTTCTTGGTAACGTGATGGATGGCTTTTGTGGGACCTAGTCCCTCCTATCTCTGCCACAGCTGTCTCTTGCCATCGCCAGCCTGCCTGGATTGGCTCTGGTCATCGTATGGGGGATAACATTCAACCTCATGACTTGGGTGGGGGGGTATCTCGATGGTTACAGATGAAAAGGCCCTGGGAGCTCACTCTGAATGTCTTCCATGTTCCAATGTCACACTCTCCCCTCATAGAGCTGAGAGCCCCTCAAAGCCTGGATTCCGTCTTGTCTTCCTACGTGCAACCCTCTCCCCTGCCTGCAATCGCTTACTCTCTCTCCTTCACTGAGCAAAAACACATCTTCTAAGTTGACCCACAGCTCCTCCAGTTCTCAGGGACCCTCTTTCCATCCATCCCTGCCCTTCAGATCCATCCATCTGGTGACTGCATCTGCTTTCCTGTGCCTAAGCCCACTCCTCCACGCCCTCTCCCTGCTTTCATTAAGATCTTATCACCATTCCACAACACAGCCCTAACCATAACTAACCATAACCCCCTCCCAACCCCACCCCTGAAGTCTCACTGCACTCCCAGCTGAGCTCCTCAGTATGCTCGGGTACTACCTCCTCCGGGAAGCCTTCCCTGATCTCCTCTTCTCTTCTCTCAAGGCTGGCTGGCCTATCTTTCTGCATCCCGAGCAAACCTTGATGGCAACTCCCCTCTCAGTGTGCTATAGAGCCATTTATTTGCTGGTCTCTCCCAATAGGCAATGGGTTTCTGGGGAGGAAGAACTATGTCACTTTGCCTTGGAGCCTAACACAGTGCCTGGCACGGTGTAGGTGCCCATAAACACGGGTTGCTTTGATGACTCCTGAGGTCATTTCTCTTGTAGCACTCTAAATGCACTTCCTGTTGGAGCACCTCCCAGCTCCTCTACTAGAGTGGAAGTTTCTCGAGGCCAGGAACCTGTCCTGTTCCTCAGGGCCCCTCTCAACATGTAGCTTCAGACAGGTCCTGAGGCTGGGGCACAACAGATACTCAAAGGAGGAGGATGAGCAGAATCAGGTCAGGTGTGTGCATCATGTGTCTTCAGGCACACCCAGCTGTTGACTGAGGCATCTCAAGAGGCAATCAAGTTTAAGAAAAAGGTTTTTTTTACATGCTCACAAATCCTTACCCTATCAGATCATGAAGACCCTTGGAGGGACAGGGAGCCGTGTGCTCGCTCTGAAAGCTAGGTGGCAGAACGCCCATTTTGAGCAAAAGCGGGAGGGCTGGGAGCCAGGCAGGCCAGTCTCCCAACGGCCCACTCTCATCTCGGAGAGGTCAGAGGAATCTTTGAATCGTCTGGAGCGCTCGGGACCACTCACGAAGGTGGGACAAGACCTGTCCTCCATGTCCTCTACCTTTCCACCCACTGGCCCGTCTCCTTAACAGGGGCTATAGACTACAGCTCCCAGCTGGAACCCCACGAGCAGAAATGTCCTTTTGGTTTTCCTGTTGGAACCCCACGAGCAGGAATGTTCTCGTGGTTTTCCTGTTGGAATCCTCGGGGCAGGAATGTTCTCGTGGGTTTCCTGTTGGGATTCCATGAAAAGCGCTTTCATTCTTCCAGCCTCATGCCACTGAAGTTTCAGGGGCACGGGATCCTGGGGGAGTCCCAAGTTCAGCCCTTCCTAGACTTTGCCCACAAGGCTCTGGGCATCTAATTAGCATGGACACCTCCTGGAGGAGGGCCTCTTCGGCCACAGACGATGTTGCTACTGAGATTTCGGAGCTAAGCCATGGTCCTTTTTGTTCTGCTGCTATGATCAGGGTCCGCCGGAAGGGGGCCTTGCCCTGCTCTGGAGCGATAAGATAGGTTTGGGTCAGGCAGCGCTGGAGCCACGCGGCCTGGGGCTGCGTCCTAGCTGTAGAATTTTTACAAACTCTCTGAGCCTCAGTTTTCTCAGGTAGGTGGTAATCAAATCCATGTCATAGAGTTGTTGTGAGGGGAGGGGAATACATAAGCTGACTCTCCCCGTCTTCTTTCCCTGAGCCCAGGACCAGGTCACGCTTGCCGCACCTTGGCCTGGTCCAGCTACCCTCTGCCTTTCCTGGGCCAGATCTCTCCTTTTCCTTTGCAATGTCTCATCCATCTCACAACTCCACGTTTCCAGAGCCCCTTCAGTCACAGACAGGTCCCCACGGGCCCCACCCCTGGCCCCACCCACCCGCAGCCATTTCCCCTGGAGCGCTTGGCAGGCTGAGGGACTCTCTTTAGACCGTGGGTGTTTGAAGAAAGAAGAGGCCAGAGCAAACTGTGTCCAGTTGCTGTGCCTGCCATTACTGAGGCTCAGCTCCGGGGACGATGGCTCCGTGATGGTCCCATGGGGCTCCTGTGGGCGAGCCCCCCCACCCATGTCCTTTCCCCTTCCCCCTCTCTTCTTCTTCTCCCACCTCTTCCTCATTGTCATCCCAACCTCCTGAGGTGCCCCAGGGCACTTGCATATTCCCTTTCTCTTCAGAACAGCCCTTTCCTTCCCTGGGCTGCCTGGAGGTTCTGACAGGGCCAACCTCTCGATTTTATCCACCCCCAGTGAGCGGTTTGGATGTGCACACTCACCTGGTTCTGCCGAAAGCCAGTCTTTAGGCTGCAAGCTGACACGCGCCCACTTGCATTATTTCACCACCCACAAAAGGAACTGTCAGAACGCTATCTAAGTGGTCACACATGGGCCATTGTCTCACTGAATCCCCACCGTGTAAAAATTACCATTCCTCTTTTCTGGATGAGGAAAATTAAGCTCCAGGAGGCTGAGCGAATTTCGTAAGGGATCAAGCCAAGGGTACAGCCCAGGTCTGGGGACTTCCTCCCAGCAGCCCGTGCAGACAGCTCCCCTTCTTCTGCTTGCCTCCTGAGATGAGGGAGGTGGTGGCTGCCAGGGTCTCTCTCTGGGAAGGAGGTGGGGACTGGGCCCGGGTCCCAAAATGGCAGCTATAGAGGCAACGGAGGCTCTGGGTTAGCCCAGGAGGATGGGGGAAGGTGTTTCCTGAGGGTTGGTGGAAAGGGGTGAAGTCTGTCCCCTCTCCCCAACCTGGACCTCCTGAGACAGAAAGACCCAGACCCGTTACAGAGACACTGGGGCAGCTGAAGTGGCTGCCAAGAGCTGCTCTTTTCCAGGAATTGGCTTATGTGAGGTAGGCAGAATGATGACTTCTGCTTGGTTTCTGTCTCACTCTGTAAATGGTTGGGGGCTGGGGTAGGCTCTGAGTTCAGCCCGCTGGCTTGCCTGACTGCTGTTCTGCTCCTGTGGGCTCTAGACTTTCAAACTGTCTCATCAAAGGAAAGACCTCCCCAGGGTGGGGAGGTGTAGGGCTTGGTGGGGGGCTGACGTGTGCTCACAGTGTGGGGAGCCAGTGCAGTGTGACCATCAGCACAAGGGACCTGCTCCCCGCGCTCTCAGGCTCTGTGTGGTGTCCTTGGTGGAGGCAGCACCTTGGTGCCACCGATGGGTCAGGGTGGTCTCAACATCCAACCAGCTTTGGAACATATGGTTCCATTAACTCTGCATTGCCTTTCTCTGGCTCCTTCTCACTAGACATCTCTGCTTCTGCCTCCTCTACCCTCTGCTCTCCTTCCCAACTTTCCTAAGCCTGTCTCTCCCTGAGAATACTAGTCATAACAGCCACCACTTACTGGCCACATGCCACATGCATGAAAGCTGCCATTTATCAAGCCCTCACTGTTTGCCAGGCATGTGCGAAGCATTTTACACTCACACACACACACACACACACACACACACACACTCTATGTCAATTAATCCTTGCAATACTCATGTGAAAAAGGTACTATTATTATCTCCATTTTACAGATGAGATAATTGAGCAGTGAAGAGACCTGTCCAAGGTTACCCAGCCAGCGACTATAAGCAAGGGCAGGATGACTCAAGGTCATAGTCTCTCAGTGTGGGCTGAGCGGGGGCGTCCCAGGTATACAGAAGGAAAGGGGAAAGCGACTTCCCAGTGGGTTACTGAGGCTGGGTGACCCCCATACTCTACCCTGATTCTAGGAGGTGGGCCATGGAGCCAATGGAAACAGGAAATGGCCCAGTGTAGCTGTCCCTCTGTTTTGGTCCTCGAGTGGCTGCCCTTCTGTCTGGGCTGACAGTTGTGGGCTAGGGCTGGGGATCAACAAAGAACAACCTTCTCACTCCTCATCCTTACTTTATCTCTCTGCATCTTTATGCTTCTGTATCTTTCATCTCTATCTTTTTCTCTCCATCCATCGGGACTTCTCTATCTCTTTGTCCCAGCGGGGTGTGGAGGGAGGCCTTTGGAGCCCAAGTGGGGTTGTGCCTTCCCAGCCAAAACCCTTAGAACGGAGAGGGTCCTGTTATTACAGTTGGATTCTTTCAGCCCAGAGTCCAAGCTCTGCCTCAGCTTGGACCCTCCTGGGGGCCTCCTTTTAACACGTGGCTGCATCTCCTGCACAAAGTCTCCCACCCCACGGATTTGGGGAGGTAGATGGCTATTGGGAAGCCATTTCCTCTGTGTGTGAGCACTCACACTTTTCTATTAGGGACTTCCCAGGGCAGGGGGATGCGAAGTGCCCCATCACACAGGGCTCCCCAGGGCAGGGCTGTGCCTTCCTCCTAGAGGAGGACCCCGCTCTCTCTGACCCTCCATCTGTCTCTCCGTCATGCCTTCCTGTTTCACTGGCTCTCCTTTGGGATCCCTGGACCCTGGGCCTTATTTGCTGCTGCCCAGTACAGAGCAGCAGGGGCTGCTTTCCCAGACACTCCTGAGAGAGCATTCCCGAAGGGCAGAAGGGCGAGCCGGGGAAGAGGTCACCCTTGGAGAAGGTTGCTTTTTTGGCTTTTCTGAAAGTTACGAAAATGTGGCTTTGTCTAAGCAAGCAAGTAAAAAAAAAAAAAAATCAGTGCCACCTCCCACAAATGATACTGTTTCTCAGGCCGGAGCCTCAGTTGGTAGACAAATAAGACATTAAAAATAGCTTTGTGTTTCCCAATCTTAAGGCCTCTGGGGGCTGCAGGGAGAGGCCTTGGCTGGGCAGGGTTTTCTGGCCCATTGTCTGCCTGCCCTGGGCTAGGGGTGGGCGTGGGGGCTGTTTGTAGGCACAGTAATTCCCGGTCAGAGAAGGGAGGAGAGGGAGGTCTTGGCGAGGATGAGCAAGATAACGCACACTTGAATGGAGTAGCTGTTTGGTGTTTATTTTTCCTTTCCCAAGCCAAGAAATAGAGCACACTCCATTTTGAACTTCGGTTTCCACCAACTCTTTTTCCCCTCCTCTGCTTTTCTTTTTTTTTTTTTTTTTCAGAAGTGTGCAGGGGAGACTGAGATACAAGGTCTTATTTCCATCTGGGCTCTGGCCCAAGAGCCTCAACCAAAAAGCTACTTAAGTCATATTTCCATCATCTGCAGATGGCTGTGTATTTATTTCTCACCAAAGTAAAATCCCAAATGGACTGCAGATATTTGCACGAGTCAGAACTGCTTCCTCCTGGCAGGACTGGGATGGGGCTTTGATCCTGCTGAGAAAACAGAAATGTTGGCCCCAGCCCGGCAACAATGGTGCCTTTGGGATTTTGCAGAAGTACCCAAGCGCGAGGCTGGAAGGGGGTAGGCTGGGGGCCTCGGGAGTCACAGGGGCCATATCCAGGAGACGGTGCAGGGGCTTGGAGAAGCAAAGCGTACGGAAATCAAAGCAGGTAGGGTCACTGAGCAGGTGACTGGCCCAGAATAACCCTCGGGAGGATGGCGGCCACCACATGGGCTCTGTGAGCACGACTGTGTGTGGAGGGAAAGGCAAACTGTGGAAAATTACTCGGGGAGAAACCGCTGCTCCTGGACACAGAGCCCTGCTGTTAGGCCTGTGTCGTCTGGCCCCCATTTATTTCTTTGCTCTCTCACCCCCAGGGCGCTGAGCCTGGCATGGGGAGACTGCCCCTGGCCTGGGCGCCTGGCAGGTTCAGCCCTGGGTCAGGAGGGGCAGGCCAGGTTGCCTTGGACAGGCCCCCTGTCTGCCACCAGGGGACATGCTCATCTCCAAGGTGGAGATCCTCTGGGTGCCCCTGTCCCCCTGTCCCCCTCTCTAGCCCTCCACCTCCTGCTCCCATGGGGAGAGGGTCTGAGTGACCACATGTGGGGCGGGTGCTCTGCAAGCTGAGGGGGACCCACTTACGGGCTCAGGAGGGCGAACATGAGGGAACCAGAGAAACAAAGAGAATGGCAGAAGACTAAAAGCCAAAAGCTCATGCTCTAATCTTTTTTTCCCCCCTGTTTCTCGTTTTCATTGACGTCCAGTGTGTATTTACACCACTCCCTCTATTTCTTGGCTTTCGTACCTTGCCGCAGTGCTGATTTCTGTAAAGTGAACCTTATGTTGCCATTGTCAGCCATTATAAAATCACAGGTGTGTCCCGTGGCCTTGGGAAGATGGGCGTACGAGCCCCCAGTTGGGAGACTTTGCAGAGGAACAGGGCTTGCGCACTGAAGGAGGCAGACAACTGTGAGTGCTGCTATACCACTTCTAGAATGGCCCTGGCTTCCTCAGGGCCCTGTCCTTCACTCTAAGGTGTCTCAGTCCCATACAATTCCTCTTAGGCTGGGCTCTCTCAGCCTCACGCACTGCAGGGCCTGAGCGGGACCCTGTGCCCCGCGGTCTGGCACTCTCGTTGAGGAACTCTTGGTAAATTCAGCACCCCCTCACAGGGAGTTGGGACTCGGCCTCTAGGTTAATTCTTCCAGTTCGTTTCTCTGGCTCTCCTTGGCGCCTCTCAATCCTGGTCAGTCAGCAGGCTCATTCTCCCACCCCGAATCCTCCCTCTCTCCCCCACATCTTGGCTCGGCGCTCTGTTTTCCTTTAAGACTTTCTTTCAACAGAGTGCAGAGTTGGCCACCAGTGTCTCTGGCCTGGCCCACCTCGAAGCCTGACCCTGACTCATGGTCCTGGGTCCCGACAGGACGTGGTTCACACCGGTTTAAAAAACTCTGGACGGCAAAGTCACAAACCATCTGCACCCTCTTCTTCCGCTCGAGACGTTATTTATGTGTGTGGCTTTGTGCTCGTTGCTAAATGCGGCCTGTGTGAAGGCTGTTAATTAACCCTTTGAGAAATGAACTTCCCATCGGGGCAGGGACAGGAACCAGGAACATGTTTGTAATCAGGTAGTTAAATGCTGAAGATTTATCCCGCTTCAGATTAATGAAGCCAGAGGAAGGGGCAGAGGAGATGCCCTCCAAAGTGGTTTAAATAAAGCCCGTTTTGTGCACACAGATTGTCAGAAAGGCAGGAAATTCTAAATCAACTGTGCTCCTGGGCCTTGGTGAGGAGACAGGAGGTGTGTACGGGAGGCAGTGGGGGTGGCAGGCCGCCAGAGCCCGCCTGTGTGAGGCGTGGTGGCAGAGGTTGGCGATCAGGAGTCGGGCACAGGCAGCTCTCCCAGGGAGGGGATGTGTGCTCACTGCATCTCTTTGGCCATCTGTAAAATGGGACCATGTCTGGTCCTGCCTTCCTCACAGGGCACGTGTGAGAGAGAGTGGAGGAGGAGCCTGAGGTGCTCCCCACCTATAAGGAACCACCGAAGGGTGATCGTATTGTGGAACCATCTTGGGAGGGTAGAGTAGGAGGTGACAAAGTAGGAAGTGGGACTGTCATTCCAGTGGGGCCAGGATGTTCATAAGTTTTCCAGAAGGGGCCCCTGCTCCCTCACCTGTGAAATGAAGATTATTCTACAATCGCTACCGCTGGCTATATGCTTACAGTTTCCCCAAGGCTGAAAACAGTCCTTTTCCTGAAAGAAGGAGAGGACAATTTTGGGGTGTCACTCATCCTTGGTTTCCCAGATGCACAAAGGATGGTGATAGCTGGGGGTGGGGGACGGAGGAGGGCAGGCAGGAAGTCCCCACAGTGTCCCAGCTGGGTGTGGGGCTCAGGGACTGAGCGGGCCACCAAAGCCTGCTGATATTTCTAACTGTGCCTCTTTACATTCTGTGTAAAGGCAAGCCTAAAAAGCACCATTGAAAGAAAGAGCTCAGACGCCTGCACTCAGCCAAGCTTCCTGTCAAAGCCCAATGAGCCCAGAAAACAAAAAAATGTATTCACAGCTCTGAGCTTCCCTTCTTCCCAGGCTTATTTCATTTGAAAATATTCAGAGCTGGAGAGAGGAGAGGAAGGGAAGCAGAGTCCAGCCTGATTACCTTAGTGACCCTGCGTCTGCCGGGGGTGGGGGGTGGGGTGGTATAACTTCTTGGAGCCATACCTATACGAACTTAGACGGGAGTGGCGAGGAGCAGAGGCGATGATGCGTAGGTAGAGAACAGCTCAGTAGGAGAGGCACGGAAGCTTGCCTCCCTCACATCTTCCTTCGCCATCTTCCCGCTCCTGCATCCTCCCTGTCCGTTCTCTCCTGAGGGCTGTCTTGTCTCCCCTCCACCGCATCCTTTGTAATGGGCCCAGATCAAACGGACCCAACATCTTCCAATAATTTGAACCAGACAGACCCAAATGACAATAAACCTTACAGTGAACAGAACCCAAATATCTATATTTCAACTTGAATCATAAGCGAAGTAAAAGTGTATGTTTTGAGTGTGCACTGAGTTAGCTGTGCTTTATAGCAAGCTTTCAGGTGATTCTGAGGCAGGCTAATGTTTGAGAACCACTTTTCTAGAGCCTGCAAGGGCTCCCCCAGCCTAGCCGTGAGGCAGGAGGCAGCGATGACATCCCCCACTTAGTAATGGCTCTGGGAACCCTCTGCTAGGAATGGCAGCTGTTTTGGCCACTTATTCCCTGTCTGGGGCCTCTAATTACTCACCAGAGGCCCAGAAACCTGCTCTGCACTCCAGGAGTCGGGTCTTGAAGCTGCTTTTGGCATGTCTCTACACCCAGTGGAGGCCCCTCCTGACTCAACCTATCTGGAGGGCCCACCTCCTAATTTGAGGTCCAAAGAAGACTGAAAGCATTTCTCAAATGTTTCTTGTCCACAGCCCTTTCTCCACCTGGGGTCAGTAAAGCTACCAGTGACTTTCCCGTCTGACAGGCACATCTCAATAGAACTTTCTGTATTGACAAAAATGTTCTTTATCTGTGCTGTCCGATATGGCAGCCACAAGCCACCTGTCACTAATGAGCATTTAAAATGTAGAAAGAGTGGTAGAGGAACTAAAATGTTCATTTTCTTGCACGGAAATTAAATTTCAGTAGCCACATGTGGCTCGTAGCGTCTGAACTGGACAGTGAAGTTCTAGAATTTCCTTCCGTGCTTTGGTCCCTGAGACCTACCTTTCCCTATACCCCTGGCATCTGTTCCAGCCCTTACAGAATCCTGTCCTATTACATAGAGGGTACACTGAGGCCTGAGAGAGAGAGGGTGCTCTGGGATGCATAGGAAGCTAGGGGAGACTAGAACTCACCCCCAACTCTGCCTTCTAGCCCAGGCTTTTGGCCAGTGGCCCCATCAGACCCTGGCCTCTGGCCGAGGTGTGGGAAGTTGAATGTGATGAAACCCAAGCCCCCTTGGCTGGCGCCCAGCTGTGGTTTCACACTTGAGCGGCAGAGTCGGGCGGAGGTGGCTGGAGAGGGCCGTCAGAGGATGGGAATTCAAGTGGCCCAGCCAGCAGGCCCTGTGAGCAGAAGCTGTCCCCAAGGGGGTTTCCAGGCCAAACAGGCTTCCAGGTTCTGTTGTTGCCTTCTGGCCTCTGATGGGTCTGCATGACCCAGGCCCTCCTGGATGCTCTACTGTGGGAAGGGACAGAGGGGACAATGGAAGTGGTGAATCAGTATGTGTGACTGCATGGAAGGGAAGGGGGTTGATGGCACTAGCTTTTCTAGGAAAGAGACCAGCCAGTTCTTGCTACCTTCTCCACCATCACTGCCAGCTACATCAATTGCGAGGCCCCGTGCAAAATGAAGAGGCAGCCTTCTTTGCTCAAAGATTATTAAGGATTGCAAGCAGGTGACATCCGAGCATTAAATCAAGTGCAGGGCCCTTTGGAGCATGGGCCCTGAGTGACTGCGCAGGTTGCCAACTCATGAAGGTGGTCCTGCCACCAATGCCTGAGAGAGATCTGTGCAGGTCTCAAAAAAACAGAGGACATATCTTCTGGGCCAGGCTTAGGGCAAAAGCTGGCCCGTTCCTTTGTCCCAAACCCCACAGAGGCTTCTGGAAGCAGAGGATTTGGGCCTTTTGTGTATCCCATCTCCCAAGCCTTCTCTTAGGCAGGCTGATGCCCTCAGGCTGGCGAGGGGAGGCTTCAGAGAGACCATCTCAGCACCAGCCCTGACCCCTGCCTCAGCCTCAAGGTGGGGACAGGGAGGCAAGACGCCGCACAAGGTCATAAAAGCACTGCACGTTTACTGAGTGTTTACTTCAAGCCAGGTCCTTTGTAACAACTATCTTGCCTATATTATCTCATTTGACTTTCCTAACACACCAGGAAGCAGTACTCTTGTGTGCCCCTTTGGCAGGTTGGAAATACAAGCACAGCACAGGGGGCGCTCTGCAGAGAGGGAAGTGTTCTACATCGTGGTGGTGTGGTTGTTACATACGTGTATACATACGTCAAAATTCACCAAGCTGAGCACTTAACCTGTGCGGGTTTTTTTGCATGTAAATTACCCCTCAATGAAGTTTATTTAT
Source organism: Hipposideros armiger (assembly GCF_001890085.2). NCBI lineage: Eukaryota > Metazoa > Chordata > Mammalia > Chiroptera > Hipposideridae > Hipposideros > Hipposideros armiger. The sequence continues at coordinate 1,140,116 of NW_017731468.1, read as the reverse complement.
TTATTAAAAAATATATTTTAAAAACTGAGGCACAGAGACTTTGGGAACTTGCCCAAGGTCCCATTCCTAGTAAATGACAGAGCTAGGATTTTTAACTTAGGTACGCAAGAGTAGTGCCATGTTGGTGCAAAGGTCATCAGTCATGGGTCAGAAACAGAGGCTGCAGACCTACTGACTTCTTGTTCTCGATCAACTTACAGAGCCTCTCTGAGCCTTGGGTTCCTCATCTTGGTTCTTATTTTTTTGGGAATATTCTGTTGTTTTTATCCCCAAAGAGCCACCTTGGTTCCCAGATCCTAATAATGCCTCCATATAGAGTAACACATATGTGTTACTCATAAGAAAGCTGAGGGTCAGAGACGTTGGGGACTCCCCCAGGGACACACAGCTACGTCTTGACAGAGGCTGCCCCAAAGCTCTGGCCTCCTGGCCCCCATCCAGCTCGGCAACACACCTCATTGCCTCTAATGCTCTCTTAGTCTCCACCCCCCACCCCAGTAATGGAACCCAGCTGGGTGGGGTTGGCCACTGAGAGGCTCCAGGCTTGGCTTGGGCCAGCAGCTCATGGAAATTGGGCCATTTTCCTGGGGCGGAAATGAGAAGCAGATGTGGCTCTGGAGCTGGGGTGCCGCCGACTCATGCCGTGTCAGGGGGCTCAGGTTACATGAAGGGCCACGTGACAGTGGTTACAAAAACAGCCTGAAACCACCAAGGCCCACATCGTTGGGGGTGGGGAGTGAGGGTCCAGCTCAGGCCTGGGGAGCGAAGCCCCATCTCTACCCCTTACCTCGTCGGTAGCTCCTGAGATCCTGAAAGGAGCTGATGAGATGGGAGGGGAAGCCCCTTGCTCTAGGGGAGAGCAAGTGCCTGGCTGCTGTGCCTTCTGGCTCCCACTCTGTGAATGGAACTCAGTTTCTGTTCCTCGGCTCAGAGCTGAGCCCCTGCACCAAGTCCCTGTCTTTAGAAGGATGCCTAGGCCAGCCGAGTGGCTCAGTTGGTTAAGAGCTCACTCAAGAGTGCGGAGCTCTGAGCAACAGCAGTTTAAGTCCCGGCCCAAGCTGGCCAACAGGTGGCAGGATGGCTCAGCTAAAAAATAAAAATAAAAAAAAAATAAGGACGCCCAGGAGGGCAAAGCACCCTCTACAGAGGCCATAGCAACCTCAGCCCAGGGCTGGCCAAATGCCGAGGACCAGGCCCCCAGCTACCTTTTACAGCCTCACACTACACCTGGTGTTTCACCAGGCGGGCTAAGGGATTGGCCTCTGGTTGCAATGCACACCTTTTCTTGGAAAGCATCAGGCCTTATACGGTATTCAGGCAGCCTTACCTGAGTGTAGATTCATTTATCAACTCTTTCCAAACAAACAGCCGGTGGGGCCTGCATGCAAGGGGAAGGGCCGAGGCCCTGCACTCTGGAGGAAGTGAGGTTCTGGCCAAGGAGGAGCCCAGGAAAAAATTGGCAATGGTAGCATTTGTGAGGAAGGGTCTAATCTCAGGCCAAAGGGGGAGGACTTCATTCATTCATTCATTCATTCATTCATTCATTCATTCAATAAATGGTTCATGCACATCCATTATGGCCAGGGCAGTGGGCTAAGCCCTGAGGACCCACAGGTGGCTGAGCATGGACTCAGTCTCTGGGACCTCACTGACCCCTGGGGGGGGGCCCACCAATTAATAGCTTTGATTCATTCATTCAGCTGCTTATTCATTCATTATTGAGTGTGTACCATGTCACAGCACTAGTCTAGGTTCATAGGATCTATCAGTAAACAAAACAGACATTTTTGGAAGGAGACACAGATGATAAAAATAAAAAGTAATTTAAACAATATGTTTAAAAGGTGGTAGGTGCTATGGGGAGAAAGAAAAATGGAGCAGGTAAGGGGGATCAGAAGGTGGGAGCCGGCTGCCGTGGTCTCAGGGCAGGGAGGGTGCACTTCCCCGAGAAGGTGAGACTGGAGGAAAGACTTGCAACTGGTGAGGGAGGTGAGAATGGATATCTGGGGACATGCAAAGGCCCAGAGGCAGGAGGGGTCCTAGAGGGTTTAGGAGCAGCAAAGAGGCCACTGGGGCTGGGGCCGCCAGGGAGAAGGGAGAAGGAGTGGAGGCACAAAGTCGAGAGGGGCCTGGCCAGGATGATCTCTGACACCACTGTAGGGTTTTAGCTTTTATGGTGAGTGAAATGGGAGATGCTGGAGAGTTTTGAGCAGAGAGATGGGTATTGACAGGGTTTTTCAGAGGACCACTTGTTGTGTCCACAGTAGCTCGAACGGGGGGCAAGGACAGGGGGACCTGGCAGGAGACGTCTACAACAGTCGAGGCAGGAGCAATGGTGCTGCAGCCCGCAGGAGCAGTGGAGGAGGGGAGAAGCACCTGGGAGAAACCTGAATACGATAAGATACCATGGTAACTCAGTAACTCGGAGAAGAGAATGGTTAACTCTGACTAAGGACTCTCTTTCCCTGGCGAGGTGACTCAAGCAGGATCTTATAAAATGAGCAGTTCAGCAGGCACTCAAGAGAGTTCGAGCATTCCAACACCCTGTGTGACAGGGCTGAAGCGAGCGAGAGCCAGGCCTGTGTGCGTGGCTGTGAAGAACCTCGTCACCGCTGGAGCACGGGGGCCAGGAAGGACAAGGCGGGCCAAACTGGATCAGGAAGGCGCTGGCCACTCTGCCAAAGGATGTGATCTGGTGGGGACTGGGGAGCGTGTGACAGATTTTAAAGTGGGGGCTAGAGCTTCTTAAGCTCTCCAGTTAAGGAAAGTCCTGTGGTCACCACGAAAGGGTTCAAGGGAGGTGGAGAGAGGAGACCCAGATGGGAAAAAGCAGATGAGGGCCTGACCCAATGCAGTGGGAGAGAGAGGGGGAGGGATGGGAAAGGTTTAGAAAGACAGAGGACCAAATGCATGTGGGATTGGGGGAAGAGGAGCCGGCTGTTGCAGGAGGAGGGTGAGTCAGTTTGGACAGGCTGAACTGGAGGTGCCTGTGGGAAACCAGATAGAGAAGCCCCAGGGTGGCTGATAGAAGAGTTTAAAGGGGGCCATCTCTCAAGGAGCAGGAGGCAGTTTAAGCTGTGGCGGTCCACCAGCTGGGCGGCGTCTCCAGACTTTTACCTTTAGGAAGATCTGACTAGAGGTATAGCTCCCTCCTCTTTGCATCCCTCGCAAGGCCTTTGAGAGATAGGGTTAGAAAAATAATCTTGAGGATGAAGAGGAAGGACCCAGGAAGGGGGTGAGTCTCCTGGGATAATGTTGAGAAATCATAAACACTTGCTCCCTGAACAGGCCCCAGCTCACCCCTAGGGGTTTTGTGCTGAGCGCCTGGCTCTGCAGCGGTCTTAGAATCAGCCTGGACATGGGTCTCTGCATACAGATGTGTGCTTCATGCACGTGTGTGTCAAGGGATGTATTTTCTCCTCCTCTTGCTCTACTGTAGAACAAGAGGAGGAGAAAATACTGTAGCCCTGCCCAGTGAAGTAGAAGGCAGATTCAAAACAAAACATCAAGTAGGGATGAAGCGGATATGATATGAAGCTGCTGCCAACACAGCAGGAGCAGAAAGGAGAACCCAAGGAAAAGATAATGTCAGTGTCAAGAAGGCAGTGCTACCCTTCATTCACCCTGGGGGTACCTCGGAGGGCAGGGTGGGAGAAACCCCGCTCAGACTGAATCTCAATGCAAGGGAGTCAGTGGGGCTTGATTCTCACATTGCAGCTGTGGGAAATTTTAGTAAGCTCCCTTAGCAAACCAGTGATTCAGAATGGTGCCAATGCAATATGGCGCCACCCAGGAGGTAATTTGAAATGGTTGAGGAAGGGTGTCTGGGAAGTGGCTTCATGGAATCCTGCCTGATCTGGTGTGGCTGGGGGGTCCTAGGTACCAGGGAGCACAGTGGCAAGATCTGCACCACCAGCCATGTGGGGACCGCACACTTCAGCTGCACTGCTTCCCACTCCCACCACTACCGGTGAACCCCAAGGGCCCTGGGGATCATCCCTGATCCATCCATGTGTGTGAAAGAATGCAAGGACCCCACCCAAACCTTAGACCCCCGTCTTCCCACCACCATAAGATCCCATAAACATCTCTCTGTACTAGGAAATTATCTTGGCTAGAAGAAGTAGGGGGTGAGAAAACCTTGGAAAACCACGCAGTTTTACTCAAAGGAGACTGAATTGAACATACAGAAATGGAGATACCTGTAATGGGCAAGTTAAAGGTTTCTTTTCGTTTGTTTCCTTTTCTATTTTTTTTAGCCTGTCAATAGTGGGAATGGTCTCATTACATTAAGAGGAGAAGAGTACAAGAAAACTTAAGAAAGATGCTGGTTTTATCCATCTGAGTAGTAGTGTGTGATTTTCTTTTTTTTTTTTTTTTTTTAGGGAGGGCTTAGCTCACAGTGACCCATGAGGGGATCAAACCAGCAACCTTGGTGTTATCAGCACTACACTCTAACCAACTGAGCCAACTGGTCACTCCTCGTGTGTGATTTTCAACCTCGCCACATACTTGTCTTTTAAATTTGCCTGGGCAGCTGTATACTTTCAGTTCCAGTTGTCAGACTTTTCCTTGAGACTCACTCTGTGTTTCGCTTTGGCCAGGAGTTGAAAACCATAAAATCATCAAATCTGTATTAATTATAATACTTATTGCTGCATAATAAGTTACTTCAAAACTTAGCAACTGAAAACACCAATGGACACATATTATCTCACATTCTTCCTGTGTGTCAGAATTTGGAAATAGCTCAGCAGACGATTTCTGGCTCAGGGTCTCTCAGGAGGATGCAGTCAAGATGTCGGCCTGAGGTGTGGTCATCTGAAGGCTTGATTGGGGCTGGCAGCTCTGCTTCCAAGCTATGTCTGCTAAGTGGGGGCTATTGGCAGGAGACCTCTGCTCCCCACCTCATGGATCTCTCGATAGGGCTCCTTGAGTGTCCTCATGACATGGTGGCTTCCTCCCGAAGTAGATCATCTGAAAGAGCAATGTCTTTTATGACAACCTAGCCTTAGAAGTCACGCTTTTCCATGTGACCCATGTACTCAAAAAGGTTATGATATTGCAGGGTAGATGAGACACCCCTACCACAAAACACGATGTCTGAGGTCCAAGAGAAGTAAATGGGCTTTCTGATCACGGAGCAAGCCAGCCAGTCAGGTGGTTGGAGGCTTCCTGAGAATGGGGAGAAGAACCCCCACCCGCATGTCCTGCCCAGAGTGGTTCCTCCCTGTGGAAGGAGGCCTGGTACCTATGGACTGGACCTATCTGACATGGGGAAGCCTGTGGGGGCCCAGGCAAGTGAGGGGGCTGGTTCCTGCCTGCTGAACCACTAGGGGTGTTGGAGGGGGGCACTTTGTGACTGGAGAAGAGACTGCTAAGGAGCTCCCAGAAGGGGATAGGTAGGGTAGGGCCCCTTAGGGACTTAGGAGTGAGGCAAGAAAAGGGGTGGTTAAGTGAGGGATGGGGCTCGGAGGGAGGGGCAGGGCAGGAAACCCAGGGCTGGGCCGCGGGTCCTCTGCTGGTCAGTGCACCATTTTCCTGGCTGTCATCCCTGGCGACAGAGTCACTCATTCATTCATTCATTCACTCACTCATGTGTGTTACAAAGGCCAGGTCCCTGTTCTTGGTGAGCTTGCAGTTTAGTGGATATGAGTAAATGAGGAGCACACCTTCCTGGGAGCGGGTTGGGGAGGGTCAGGAAAGGCTTCTCACAGGAAGGGAGGTCTGAGCTGCTCCTTGAAGGGGAGGAGGCATAAGCCATGCAAGGGAGTGCGTGTGTTCTAGGCGGGGAAACCAGTGAAGGCTTAGCAGGGGCTGCTGGGAGAATGTTGAGAAGTAAAGCTGGAGGGGTCAGAAGAGGAGGGGCCCTGCTAGCCGGCACGATGCTTTGGATTTGCTCCATGAGACAACAGGGCGATTATATAAGAATTTAAGCAGAGGCATAAAAGGATCAGCCTGGACGTTTAGAAAGATTGTGCAGGCGGTAGGGAGGTTGGCCTGAAGAGGACGAGTCCAGGAAAAGGCAGTAACCCAGGCTACGTGTGTGGAGTGGAACAGGGACACAAAGGAGAGAAAAATCCAAGCGGTCTGTAGAAGGATGAGCAGTTCCCAGTTATGCCTAGAGACTGAGCCACCTCAACTCATCCCGGATACGCTGTCTAATTCAGTCTGATCTCTGATTCAGAAGCCATCTTCCCCCAACAGCCTGGGCCCACCCTGACCCAGCCAGCCCCTACCCCAGTCTGCTGCTTTCATTCCTGGGCGATGCTCAGGCTGGTAGAATCCAGCCCTTGCCTGGATGGTGGTGAAGACCTGATGGAGATCTAGGAGTTGGGAAATTCTGGGGCAGAACCGGCAGGAGTGGAGAGGCTACTCGGGAGGTGTGGTCACAGGCAGCCAGAGGAACGCAGGCCCAGGGCTGGGAACAGCAGGCCTAGGGAGGTCCAGCCAAAGACGAGACCCGAACTGGGCTCCAGGCCCGCTGCGGGTGGGCCTGAGTTGTGGTGTGGGGACCTGGAAAGTGAGGAGGAATAAAGAACCTGACAATTCAGCACACTGGCCCCCTAAGAGGCACCTGGGGATGGTGGGAGATGACCCCATACTGAAGCCTGTTTCCTATAATCCAAAACAGAGGCTATGACCCCAAATTCTCAAACCCAATGAAGTCAGCCGCGCTGCTCTCTCCCCACAGCAGGTGGCGCCATCGTGCTGGGATTGGTGACTGAAATGGGGTAGTGAGCAGGACCAGGAAACCCTCCCCGGGAGGAGAGACTAGGAGCCCGTGCTGGGAGGGAGGGTCCAGGCCCATCACCTCTTGCCTACCTGCTCCATTCACTCCTCCCCACCTACTGGCCTCATCCCCGGCTCTTCCTGCTTCTCCTGTCGGTCCCTGCTGCTCTCTCTGTCCACCTTCGCCTCCATTCCTGCCTTTAGCTGGGGTCCAGGGTCAGGGCCTGGTGAGCCGGTTCACTTTGAGGCATCATCACAGGCTAAGGGAACTCCAGGCCCATCCCAGGGGAGATGTGTTTTGCAATGGGAATGTCACCGTGGGGTTCTTTTTGGAGCAGCTTCCAAGGGCTTGCCCACATCTTATGCCCTCAGAGGGTTTTCAATGCCCTAGCTAAGAAAGGGGTTTCCAGAAACATTTGCTAGTAGCAGGCAGGGGAGAAAGAGCGTTTGCTCTGTATGAATGAATGACAAAATAAATTACAACAGCTCTCAGTACGGTGAGAAGGCTTCTGCTGATGAACGTGCCTTGTATCTCCTCATCTCTAGGTCTTTAGTCAAGAAGGAAAACCGGAGTCCCTTCTCTCCCCACACCTTCCTTTCCTGTCCATGGGGTGGGTCAGTCCCCTCTTGGCAAAGAGTGGGTGTTAGTTGGCACTGGCGCTGGTGCTGGTCCAGGGGGATGCAAAAGGGCGGACCCAGGAGGGCAGTGGGACACGGAAGCAAGGATGCCCACGGCAGAAGGACCCATCCTCCAGGCAAACTTCCAAAAGGCCCCAGAGTCCCTACCTAGGGTAAGGTCTTAGGGGCGCAAAAGCCTCCAGGGAGAAGAGCAGAGAGAAGAGGTGTGTGTGTTGGCTGATGCCCGCCCAGGACTCGCAGCCCCCTTACCTGCCACTGCCCGCCCCATCCTGGATTCCTCAAGGATAACTTCCATGTTTCTTAGACTCTAAATTGGCGTCATTGGTTTGATAAAAATGAGGACACTGGTGAGATAACAGGACAGAATATTTTAAAGAAGGGCTGCCTGGTAGAAGAGATGCCCGCACCCCTACACCTAGCTTGGTCAGCACCGGTCCCCCAGCTGTCACCCATTTCCTTGTCTCAACTGGGGTGAGTGGTCCCTGCATCCAGGTTCTATGACAGCCTAAAATAAAAAGTCAGTTTGTCACCTTTGGTTTTCCTAATGGTGGGGTGCCCTCCCTCTAATAGCTTCTGATTCACCTTGAACTTTTAGGTGGCCAGTGTAGTGTGAGCAGTGGTGAGTCTGTGTGTTACATGTGAACATTTGTTTCAAAGTCACCTGGGCAGGACAGCTGGGTTGGTGCTGAGGGGGCTGGGAGGGAGAAGTGTGAACAGAGTGGAGAGATGAGAGGATATCAGAGAAAGGAGGACAAGAACAGCCAGGCAAGCAGAGGAGGTCATGGCGGCTGTTGTCACTACTCAGGAAGGGATGCCCCTGGCACCCAGCAGTGAGCATGGGGCTGCCACTGGGAGGAAGGGGCCAGGAGGCAGTGAGACTGCACTTACGGCTAGATCAGCAGGCAGCAATAAAGGCCAGCCAGAAGTGTTCTGTCTGCCCCCAAATCCCCGAGCATACTGGCTGGGCTGGAAGCAGGGGAGGAAGGGGATGATAATAGAGTTCTCAGACATTTTATGCAGCTGGAATTTTCTGACTGGTGTAGAAGTTGTCTGTTGAGTTGTTGTTCTGTAAGAAAGTAACTTCTTGCCTGATTTGTGGCTGAGGGTGGCATTGCTGATAAACTGACAAATGTTGCTCATTGCCCATGGTGGTGGGGGGGGGGAAGGGGAGAAGCTCATAATGCAGCTAAGGAAACAGTACAAATGCACGATGAGATAAGAAGCCCAGAGGAACATCAGTGTGGGAGGAATCAGGGGGATGGGATCAGGGTACACACCAGGAGGACTTCTTGGAGGAGGAAGAAGATTCAGGTGGAAAGAGAGGAAGGGTTTCCAAGATTATGGGAACAGCACAAGCAAAGGCATTGAGAAGAAGTGGAAGTTCGAGGGGATGGGGAGAGATGGGCGGGACACTAAGGAAGGACCTGACACACAGAAGACAGAGGATTTTTTAAGGAGGGTGGAAGGAGAGGTAGGGGAGAAGGAGGGAGACAGGAGGGGGCTGAGAGCTGCTCTCAGAGGCAGGTCACCCACCCTCATTAGCCCTGTGGTAAACAGCTGCAGAAGCAGCCCACCTGGGGAGCCCCACAGCCCCCATCTCAAGCTTGCTCAGAAACATGAAGCTGAGGCCTGAAAATAGGCATGTGGCCAAACCCCACCCATCAGCAGCCTCCTCCGGGCCTATCTCCTCCACACAATTCCTTGCTGAGCAGCAGCCACTCCAGAGCCCTGCTGCAGGCAGGAGTGTTTGCCGCCCTGGGGTGACTGACCGGCAAGTAACCCCCCACCAAGATGGCAGCTTAGTGAGACAGCGGGGCCTTTGTCTGGTCCTGACCCTGCTGGGAGGCCCTCTGGCCCGAGTTTGCTCAGTGTTAATTATTGACCTGGTGCCCAAGGAAAGGCCCCTCCTGCCAGCTGGATGGAGGACACTTGGGGCTGGGACCTTGGCCTCCCTCAGCATCAGGTGAGGCTCACCTGGAGCCTCAGGAGGAGAGGACTCTGGTCTTGGGTGTGGATCAAGGAAGCCTGAGTCTCTCCCCACTGCTCCCTGAGTCCAGTACTAAGTGAGGTACAGAAACGCCCTGCCCAGGTGGGCTGAAAAGTCTGTGGGAAACCTCCTCATTCTGACCCTCCAGAAAGACGGGCAGGGACAGGAGAAACACCTTTATCCCCACAAGGAAGGAGGTGGAGGACGGAGAAAAGACCCCGGCACGAAGGTGTGAGGCTCCCTGAGGAGGGTCTCTTAGACCCAGTAGCCCCATCCGGATGGGCAGCCACAGACCCCCCTCCTCAGGCCTTCCAGTGAAGAACACCAGCCCGAGAAAGTGGGGGTTGCTTCATTCTGGGTCAGAGGGAAGAAGGATAAGGACCCCATGCTTGTCCTGATCACCACCTCAGGTGAGCCAGGCACTGTCCACCCCAAAGCCACATCAAGGGGGACTCAGGCAGGAGCTAGAAGGAAGGTACATAAAGCGATGTGCATATGAAGAGGCAGGAGGTGCAGGAGGAAAGGAGAGAAAGTCTTTCACTATGCTGTTTGCGGAAGCACCAGCTCCTAGTGCTTCGTTATAAGCATAAGCGACTTGGCTTGTTATCCTGAACAGCCCTGTGAGCGGGGTGCTATTACTACCCCCATTTGACCAGTGAGGTGCACATCGGTCATCTGTCCAAGTCCCAGAGCTGGGAAACAGCAGAGCAGAGGCAGGCTGATTCCAGGCCTGTGACCTGTACATCTCTCTTATCAGCTGGGGTCAGGGCAGAGGGGAGGAGTGCAGGAAGGGGAAAGGGACCCCCATACCTCGGTAGGGGAGAGCAGAGAAGAGTGTGTGTGGGGAGTGGGGGAGAGGGGGGTAACGGGGCCCCTGGCTCCCTGATGCCTCTGAGGTGGAGGCAGGTGGGAATCCAGCTTCTTTAGAAACCTAAGCCTGAATACCCAGTGTTCGCCCCAGGGAAGGAGACTGGGCGGGCTGGTCCCTGGGCGTCTCCAGCCTGGAAAAGGTAGGAGTGGGGGGGTTGGGGGGGGGTGGCAAGCCTCCCCTCTCCCTCCACCCCTCCCCTTCCCCTTTGGCTTCACCTGTGAGAAGTCAATATTGATGTTTTGTGACCCAGGCTAAGCACACATTTTTTTCCTCCCATGGAGGGGTTATCTGGTCTGGAGGGTTAATCAGTGACCACGTGGGGGTGGGGAAGCCTCTGAGAAGAAAGCACCTATTCAGTTCAACCCCCTCAGCTCAGCCCCTTCCCTCCTTTCCCACCTGCTCCCGTCCCTCACTGTCTCCCCTGCCCTAGTGGGGATGGACAGGGCGTTTGGGAATTGGAGGCTGCAGTTCCAGTGGGTAGGTTTGGGGGAGGGAGAGCATCCTTGAAGTAGTTGGCCCTGTGCATGGCGGTTTTCCCCACAACCACCCGGTTCAATCAGTTAGCAGGACAGGTGGGCTCTGCCCGCGGCCACTGTGGGCCCAGCCTGGTTAGGCGTTGCACTGTCCCTTGGGAGCCCCACACAGAGGAAATAAGATTCACGTTACAGAGCGGAGAGATGACCTGAGACAAGGTGGCTGCTCCCCAGGCAGGGGTGTTCGAGTCCAACTTGTGGACCAGCCCTGCCTCTCACCCCCTGTGTGGTCTTGGACAGTGGCTTAACACCTCTGGGCCTCGAGGGCCTCATGTCTTCCTCCCCAGTGGGTTTTGAGGATCCGAGGATCTGCATGAAATCTCAGAGTGGGGAGAAAATAAGGTGACTATTTAAAATTCAAATGGATTGTGGCCTTTTCTCACCTCAGGATTGGTGGCCCTTTTCCTAATTGAAACATACTGATGGGCCTTTGTGGTTCAGAGAGCTGAGTGCTCCTGGGCCACCTGGAGGGGTAAGGCTGAGTGAAGTAAGAGCTAAACTGGCTGCGGGATAAAGTGAGGGGAATTGTGAGGCTGGGAGGGCAACTCATAGGAGTGCTCAACGGACCTAGGAGTAGGTGAGAATAGAGAGCTACCGGGTGTCTGGAGAGAAGGCTAGAAAAACATCCCATGGGACAGAATAAGGACCAACAGAGGAGCACCACCAAGGAGAAATTCCCTGTGGTGGGGAATGACCAACACATTTTGAGGATGTGATATGTGACCTTGAATCTGAAGTTCTTTTCCACCCTGTGTTATAATCACCCTCTGTTATTCCTGAACTTGGTGAAATGTCTGCCACACACATTAGCGTTGGGTTCTTGGTCCATCGGGAGGAAGGAAGGGGACTGGCATCCAGTAGGCAAGAAGCAGCTCTGAGAGGGGACCACAGGCACAGAGATCAGGATGAGGAGCAAAGACACCTCAGAGAGGCACCTGAGGCGGGAGAAACAAACTGCCCTCTTCAGAAAACCCTCAGGAATATCGGGCGCGGGAGGTGACTCAACAAGGCTGGAGACCTTGAAGACGCACAGGCTGGGGACACCTGGGTTACATGCCTTTCAAATGTGAATCATGCTACAAATGTCCATTGTGATGGCATTGGGTTATGGTCTTGGAAAATTGAAGTTGAACATCCGTAGTCACCGACCCTGTGCTGGGCACTTGGCTGGGCCTGTGGATGATGAAGATGGTAAGATGAGTTCCTTGCCCCTCAAAGAGTTCTCTCAAGAGGAGACAGGCTGTGGCCGAGATGAGCAATTGTCTCCCTGTATCCCTTTGTCCCCTTCTCTCTTATTGTGATACAGCAGCCCAGAATACAGACTGTATTTCATGGCCTCTCAACTAAGTATAGCCATATAACCAAAGAGAGGTGAACAGGAGTGATGTGCACAGCTTCTAGTTTGCACTCTTCCCTTCCCCTTCCCCTCTTTCTGTTCACTGGAATGAGAGCTTGAGGGGGAGCCATGTTTGACCATGTGGATGGAGACACCCTCTCCGGATGGTGGAACAAGACAAAAGAAGCCCAGAGCCCTTACGACTTCGCCGAGCAGAACCATCATACCAGCGCAGACTCTCTCATGAAAGAAAAATAAACTTCCATCTTGTTTAAGCTGCTTATTATATTTGGTCTCTCAGCTACAGCTGCCAAAATCGATTCCATAATTAATGTAGACTACCTGGCAGTAGAGTACTGTCATAAAAATACTCACATATGTGACACTGGCCTCCCAGTCAGGTGGAAGAGATGGCAGATATGCAGCCTGGAAAGTTGGTGACTGTTGTTATGCTTTGGCAGATTTAGTAAAACTGGCATCTATGATTGATACCGTGGCAGGAAGATCACATGTTCTCTGAGCCTGTGACTCTAGGGAGAACACGATCACTGGTGAGGACTAGCTGCTTCTTGCTGCCTTCAGCAGATTCCTAGAAAAGAGAATTGAACTCAGGTTCGACCTGGCCAATTTGCAAGCAGAGATGGAAGGGAATACAGCTCTGCTAAGGGGCACCTCTACCAGCTGCCTGTAATCTAAGTTGACTGAGAGTCTGGAAATTTGGAGACTTGAAGAGCTGTAAAAGCCAACTGTTTCTGCCTCCCAAATGGAAGACGTGACCTAAGCTGGCTCTGAAAAGACAGCCTTAGTAGGAGTTAAGACTAGGGCGCTGAGCCTTTCTCAAGCCTTCCTGGTGAAGAACGCTCTGCCACACAATGGGAACCAGCCCAGCAGCCAAGATGAGATTAAGGGTGTTCCCTTTCCACCCAAGCCTATTGTCTCAGATGGCCCGAAGATAATAGCCATCAGGCCCAGAGAAGGGCCTGGGCAGAGCACAGAAGCCAGTAAAAATACACCCAGCGTTTTCAGCCTGACAAACTCTGTCAGGACAAGACTTTTGGCTGGAGTTTCTGACTAGAAGCAAATAGTCTGGAAGTCTGAGAGACGCAGATTCTTCAATGCCCACTTCAGATGTGGTTATGGAGGATAATGACCTAGTAATGGCCTCCCAGAGGCCAAAGCCAGGGGGCAAGGAGAACCATGGACAAGGGAGTTACTTCTAGAAAACAGAAAGGAAAGGAGCCTTTATAACTTCTCGCTGGCGTGCTTTGGTAATTGCTATGGACTGGGGCCATCTGTGTAGTTCCCATTGTTTTGTTTTTCTGTGTAAGAGTTGCTGTTTTTTAAATTGTGGTATGTGGTTCTTAGTCTATCATTGTGTGTTGGAGGCGGGTCAGGAGGTAGGTAATTTACCTTTTAGTGTGTTGGTCTCCAGGCCACAGGTGACCACATCCAGCCTGATTCAAGTGCTGGGTGCAGGAGGGCATGGCACTTGAAGCTGTGTGCCTTGGAAGGCAGTGTTTTTGCTTGATGTCTGAAAAGAAGGGCGATCATAGATAGTGGGATGGCTAAAGAAGTGGACTGTGGCAGAGACTTCTAATTTCCCCCCAGGTCCATTTTTCCCTTCGCTCTCATAATGTAACACCAGACTTTTAGTGAAACACGTGGCCACCCAGGATAAAGCTGTGTTTCCCCGCCTCTTTGAGGGCATATGTGGCTATAACTAAGTCTGGCCAATAGGATGTGAACAAACTGATGGTACAAGTTCTGGATCATATGGTGAAAAGGCAGGAAGCAGTCGCCCCTCCCTCTGCCCCCTGTCCTGATGGCTGGAGGGTAGACATGTTGGAGAACTGTGTTGGTCCATGCATGTGAGGGCAAAACTCTAAGGGTGGTGGAGAGAAGGAACTTGGATCCCAACATAGCAGATGAGCCAACCTGCCAGTTAGGACTTTTATGTGAGAGAAATAAACTTGCTCAAACCACTGGTATTTGGAAGTTTTTTGTCATGGGTTTTGTTATAGCAGCTGGACCTCGAACCTGACTCATACATGTGCATCTTAATTATTGCAGTACAATGAAATGTGTGCTCTAGTGGATGTGTGTGTAAGGTGCTATGGGAGTGCAGTGAAAAGAGTGATTAATTCTGTTTTGGGGAAATCTGGGAAGCCTCTTAAGAGGGGGTGATATTTGAAAAGAGTCTTGAAGGATGAGAGACTTTTCCAGGTGCACAAGTGAAATGAAAGGGAAGGACATACCTGAAAATACCTGACGAAATATTCAGATACATAAAGGGAGGGGCGGTCCTGGAGATGGGACTGATGAGGTAGATGGGGACAATTGTGAAGGACCTTAAACGTCATGGTATGAACTTTAAACTTTACTATTTGGAACCACTGAGGGGTTTAACAGGGAAGTAAATGATCTAACTTTTTTTTTTTTTAATAAGTCTGGCAATAGTGTGTAAGATGGATTTGAGAAGGCAGAGGGAAGGAACCATGTTAATATAATGTAAGTCAATTATAATTTTCCCACAGAAACAATATTATAATACAGGATTTTGTTTCTGGTCAAAGACCTGACTTACACATTTTTATAGAACTGACCACAAAACCAAACTTGAGTAGCTATAATGATATACCCATAATCTGTACATTACAAAGTTTCTAAATAGTATATGAATAATTAAATAGGGCCACACAGTAACTAACCGCAAAAGTATGTGTGTATAATATACAATGTCCTTAGTCTCATATTTCTGTCTTTGAAGAAATATATTGTGTTACAAAAGTAATCTCTGTTTATTTTTTAATAGCTTTGTTGAGGTATAATTGACCTGTAATAGACTTCATATATTTAAAGTGTTCAGTGTGACAAGTTCTGACATATGTATACACACTTGAAACTCATCATCACAACCAAGAAGATGAACATTTCCATCACCCTAAGTTTCCTTCTGTGTAGCTCCTTCCTCCCACCCCTGCCCCATCTACCCCATCTCCAGGCTATCTCTGATCTGCTTTCTGTTTCTAGAAAATTGAATTTCCTAGAGTTTTATATAAACAAAATCATACAACATTCTTTTTATCTTTTCTCTCAGCATAATTATTTTTAAGACTCATCCATGTTGCAGTATATATTAATAGTTAATTCCTTATTAAGGTTGAGTAATATTCCATTGTATAGACATACCACAGTTTATTTATCCATCTACCTGTTCATGGATATTTGGGTTGTTCCCAGCACTTGGCTATAACAAATAAAGCTGCAATGCGCATTCATGAATAAGTGTTTATATTGACATATGCTTTCATTTCTCTGGGTAAATACCTAGGACTGGAATGGCTGGATCACATGATAGGGTATGTTTAACTTTTTAAGAAACTGCCAAAAATTTTCCCAAAGCGGTTAGTGGTTGTACCGTTTTGCATTCTCACCAGCTATGCACACAAGCTCCAGTTCGTCCACGTCCTTGCCAAAGCTTGATATGGTCAGTCTTTTTCATTTTAGCGGTCTCAAATCTTTTATTCATTATTTATCAGATGGTTTTCTTATTATGAAGTTTTGAGAGTTCTTTCTAAATTTTGGATATAAGTCCTTTACCAGGTATATGATTTGAAAATATTTTCTCCAAGTCTGTGGCTGCTCTTTTTATGCTTTTAACACTATGAAGAGTAGATGTTTGTAACTTTGACGAAGTCCAATTTATCAATTTTGTTCTTTTATGGATCATGTTTTTGGTGCTATACCTAAGAAATTTTTGTCTACCCTATGGTCCCAAGGTTTTCTTCTAGATGTTTTACAGTTTTAGGTTTTGCATTTAGGTCTATAGTTCATTTTGAGTTATGTTTTATATATGGTACAAAGTACAGCTAGAAGTTTACATTTTTGCTCATGGATATGTAATTGTTCCAGCGCCATTTGTTGAAAAGATTATCCCTTTTGCATAGCACTGCCTTTGTTGAAATCACTTGTCCGTACAAGTATGGGCCTATTTCTGGCCTCTTGATTCTGTTCCATCGATCCATTTGCCTATCTCTATGCCAGTATCTTACCAGTTGATCTACTGTAGCTTTATAAAAAATTTTGAAATCAGGTAGTGTTTGTTTTCCAATTTTGTTCTTTGAACATTGTTTTTGCTATTCTAGGTCCTTGGCACTTCCATATAGACTTTAGAATCAGTTTTTCAGTTTCTATTTTTTATAATGGAGTCTCTCTCTCTTTTTTTTTTTTTTTTAAAGATTTTTATGGGGGAATTGGGGGCATGGGAACAGTGCTGGGGAATTGGGGGGAGGGGAACAGACCAGTTGCTGTCCTTTTGTTCTTCAGTCTAGTTGTGGAGGACGTTGCTTTACTGGCCCAAGTTGGCACCATCATTGCACTCTTCCCGGGTGAGGCAGATCAGTCGCCGGCTTCTGGACGGCCACTCACTGCAGCTGCTGGCCGCTCATGCTGGCTGCTGGCTACATACGGTATTCCATAGCAACCCACTGCCACAGGGGCTGCAGCCTACGCCGTTGCCGGTGACTCAGGGCAGCCCAACTCCAGGTTGAGCTGTTGTTCAGCATCTTAACTGTGGAGGGCAGTGTCACTGGTTCTCGCATGTGGGATCCGAACCGGGGCCCTCTGGGGCCCTCTGGCGTCCCAAGCCAGTTCTTAACCATCGTGCCACTCGGCCAGCCCTGGAGTCTCTCTTTTTTTTATACACAGAAAACTGTTTGTAAAAAAATCACATTAGGGGTGACTGGTTAGCTCAGTTCTTTAGAGTGTGGTGCTGCTAACACCATGGTTGCCGGTTCGATCCCCACATGGGCCACTGTGAGCTGTGCCCTCCTTAAGAGTCAATTATGCCATTGTAGCATGAAAGCAATGTGTAATCAGTGACCATAGCTGTTCCCCAATAAAATATTTTTTAAAAATCACAATAATCTTGCCACTTGGAGATAATCTCTGATAATATTTTGGGTGTATACTTCTAGACTTTTTTATGCTTTAAAATATTTGCTTTATTAAATGTTTATGTATCATTAGTGCTAAGCACTATTTGTTTTTCTTACATCGGGTTTATTGAAATATAAATTACATACAGTAAAGTTCACTTTTCAAGTGTAAGTTTGATGAGTTTTGACAAATTTATGCAGGCATGTACCCACCATTACAATCAAGATATAGAATATTTTCATCACCCCAAAAAGTTCCCTTATGCCCTTTTTCTGTCACTGCTGTCTTCCAAACCCCGGGAACCACTGGTCTGATTTCTCTCCCTATAATTTTTCCCTTTTTCTAGAATGTCCCATAAGTGGAATCACAATATGTAATCTTCTGTATGGCTTCTTTCAGCTAACATATTACTTTTGAGCTTCATTCATGTTGTGTATAGGGGTAGTTTGTTCCTTTTTGTGGTTAAGTAGTATTTCATTGTATGGAAATACCACAGTTTGTTTCTCTTGTCACCAGTTGTTGGACATTTGCGTTGTTTCCAGTTTGGGGCAGTTGTGAATAAAGCTTCCATAAACATTGACATGCTGATATTTGTGTGCACATGTATTTTTGCTTCTCTTGAGTAAATACTTAGTAGAATCGCTGAATCATTTGCTACACGAATATTTAACTTTATAAGAAACTGCCAAACTGTTTTCCTAGGTTGCTGCATTATTTTGTATTCCTACCAGAAACACATGAAAGTTCTAATTGCTTCAAATTTTCTTTAGCTCCTAGTATTGTCAGGTTTTAAAATTGTAGCCATTCTAGTTAGTATGTAGTGGTGTTTCCTTGGGGTTTTCATTTGCATTTCCCTAATTACTAATGAGACAGAACATCTCTTATCAATATATTTTATATGATGAAATAACTGTTTAATTTTTTTCCTACTTTTAAATTTGGTTGTTTATCTTGTTATTGAGTTGTAAGAGTTTTTTGTTTTTGTTTTTTAAAGATTTTATTGGGGAATTGGGGAAGGGGAACAGACAAGTTGCTGTCCTTTTGTTCTTCAGTCTAGTTGTGGAGGACCTCTCTTCACTGGCCCATGTTAATATTATCATTGCACTCTTCCAGGGTGAGGCAGTCGCTCGCCGGCCATTGGATGGCCGCTCACAGTGGCTCTTGACAGCTCACACTGGCTGCCAGCCACTCATGTAGCTCACGGCAGCCCACTGCAGCCCTGCTACAGCGTATGCCATCGCCTGCGACTCACAGCAGCCCAGCTCCAGGTCGAACTGTTGTTCACCATCCTAGCTGTAGAGGGCGCAGCATTACTGGCCCTCATGTGGGATCTGAGCCGGGGCCCTCCTGCTCAGAACTGGCGTCCCAAGCCAACTCTTAACCAACGTGCCACTCGGCCATCCCTAAGAGTTCTTTATATACTCTGCCAGGGACTGTTTTAAGTACTTTGCAAATGTTGACTAATTTAATCTTCTTAACATCCATGTGATGTATGAACTATTGTTTTTCTTCTTTTACAGATGAGGAAACTGTGGCACAAAAAGGTTAAATAACTAACCCAAGTTTGCTTAGCTAGAGAGTGGCCAGCCAGGATTGGTCCCAGGTAGCCCACCTCCAGAGCTGCCTATCCTATTGCCTGTGATGTTGTACTACCTCTCTATGTGCATATCTTTTTCCCACCTTAATCTTACAATGATTCATGAGGTGCAGGCATGCTCACACTAGAGTGTTAACATGTGGAAGTCCTCTTTTGGGGAGATTTTCATGGGAACTTTGGAAGAGACTTTGAGGCAGTTGTTGAGTCACCATTTGATGATGGTCCTTTGAGAAGTGGAACAGGGTTATCTGCTCTCTTCAAGGTGCAAAATTCCAAGGTTGGAACTCATATCCTTAAATGTGGGTGGATAGAGTTATGGTTGTCACTGCCCGATGGAATGAACTTTATGGGTTGATACAAGTAAAGCTCAATAAGCAGACATTTTTCTAAGCATGGACTCAGCATAAGTTAAAAAGGGTCTCTCTGTAATCAAGCAAGAACACAAAGATCAGGGATCATGTGGTGTAGTGGTGAAGAGTGAGACCCTAAGACAAGACACCCTGGGTCCAAATACCAGCTATGGTGCTTGCAAGCTCTACAACTCTGGACAAATTGTCTACACCTCACATGAAAACAAGGACAATAGCAGGGCCTCATCAGATTGCTAGGAAGCTGAAATGAAATGACGCATGCAAAGCGTCTAGTGCAGAGCCTAGTGGGTAGTAAATGCTCAATAAATATTAGCTATTTTATGTTATTGTCATCATTATTATTAGGTCAAGGGCTAGAGCAGTCTTAGAAGATTTTCCTGTTTTCTCACAGATCTGGTAAGGAGGGAGGCTCCAAACTACCTGGCTGCTGCTAACATGATTGCTCCCCAAACTCACAAACTGCCCCTGGAATCTCCTCTGTGACCCCACCCCAAGACCCAGTTCCAATGAAGCGCTTAGGCTGGAAGCAACCCTAGGATATACAGGCTGATTTGAAGTGGTAGCTTTCAGCTGCAAGCAATAGGAATTCTGACTCAAGATGCTTAGAGAAAAAGTTAGAGCCTCTCTATTATCAGGCATGAGAGAATAAGGACATTTATTATCTCATGTAACAGGGAGCACAGGAGTAGGATAGACTCTTGCTGGGTTGATCCATGGCCTCAGGGATGCTATAAAGGTTCTCTGTTAAAATGCTCACTACATTGTCTGTGATCGCATACATTGCATGTTAAGTCTTTTTTAATACTTTGTGATACAGCAGTTTGAACACCTGATTCAATTTATTTTGAGTCCTGGTATTCATAATGGCCATAGTTATGAGAGATACCTCACCAAATGATAGGCCTGTATCATTCACATTTATAAATCACATTTATATTTCACATCCATCCATTGTACTATTGAACTAACATTTAGCCAGCAAATTTCTACCTTTCCTGATTTCAAACAATTATTCTTACAAAATAATTGGAAGGATTTGTGGTTTTATATTTTAACAAACAGATTCAAAATACACTTAAATTCTTTATTTATAAAACTCTCCAAGCTTATTTTTTTAACTGTGTAGAGTTTTTCATAGGTGACATATTTAGATAGTCTTCAGTAATTAGCTCACCTTATCACGAAAATATTTCCAAATAACCATTTTCAAAATGCTCTCTCTTTAACATACATTTTACTTGAAAAAATTGTTCCTCTCTCACTTATTGTTAGTATGTCCCCTATAGCTTGCTAGAACTGACTTTTTTTTTTTTTTGTCTGAAATGTCCTCTGGGGTGGCACACTACCAATAGCCACTTGTCATAGAAAAGGTCAGTGAATCTAGAACTCATTCATCTTTCTGTAAAATAAAAATGTACAAATTGCCTTTAAATTCGATTACCAGATCTGTGGGCTAAAAAAGAGCTTCCTGTTACATCCTTCTCATTTACAAAGTATGAAAATATTCTTCTGTGAAGGCATCGTTTTTACAAAACCAACCACACTGGTGACACGTTGGAGCACTTACACAGTAATAAACGAAGCTATTCGCTGAAAGTGAGCCAGCCTGGGAAGGCCCTTGCCCCCCAAACATCCCACAAAGAGGAGCTCACCCTCATCCCCAGGATTTCTAGAGAACCTTCCGGGGCCGTCCTAACCTGGGACTGAGGGAGGGCACAGTGGCAATCAATTTATTAACTATTTGGTAAATCTTCAATTTCTAGATTAAAAAAAAACAAAACAAAACACCAAAAACCCAACTAGATACTCTAATGCTTCACCCAAAGAACCATACTGCACGTTTTGCTTTGGAGACAGATTCAGCGAGGGAGCTTCCGAAGGATAAGTTGAGAGATTGCCTGCGGGCTTAGACTATGAAGGCAGGAGGGCCCCTTTTGGAGGAGTCATAGCTTTTCCTTCTCATTGGAAAGCAAGCCCAGGTTCCTAAGCTCCTGAAACCATCTCCTAAAGAGGGCAGAGGTCCTCTGCCCTCTCCTCCTTTAACGGCCCCTCAGAGGTGTCTTCTGACCCCTCGAGTGAGGGGAGAGAACCTCCAACGCGGGAAGGGGCCACCAGTGCAGCCGGGCATTTTCTTCGGGAAAGCCTTCGGTTTCCCCTCACCAGGCAGGCATCCATTTTATATAGCCAGTTGAGGGGAAGTGGGGACTGGGATGCAGGCAGCAGCTGTGGGTGTTGGTAGGGAGCAAAACCCTAAGGTGGGGCCTCACTGCCCTAAACCTGAAGTCATCAGGGAGGCAGGACCTGGCAAAGGTCCTCTCCCCACTGTTCACAGTGTTACAGAGCTTTGTGCTTGGAAGATCCTCTGTAAATATTTGTTGGGTTTAGTTGAAGGGAGTTGAAATCTCATTTCCTGATTCCAGCAAGGTTGGAAGGGCAGGCTGGATTAGCTGGGCTCTGATGGGGGGTGGGAAGTCGTGGGGGCGCTGGGTGGCGCGGGACGGAATTGTGATGGGAGGGATGCGCGGCCAAATTGGGCAGCTCAGCCTTTGGAGGAACATCCTGAACATAGAAGAGTTTCAGCCATTTGAGCCATTCCTGTCCTTCCACCTGTTCCTACTTGTCTGAGGATCCCCAACCCAGATGAGAGTCCTTGATCATCCAGGATGCAGCGAAGCAGCAGGAGGGAGAGGCCAAGAGTTACAGGGAGGAGCCAAGTGAAGTTGGCAGCCCAGCCCAGAGCCCCAGGGAGTCTGTGTGCGCCTGCGCAGAGCCTGAGTTTCGATTGGACAGAGCCTTGGTCCCGCTCTTACGGTACTTTTCTCCAAAGGAAGCCTTACAGTTGATTCTACTTTTCCTGGCCTGGTGCTTAGGGAAGACACCCTATCTGGGCAAAGGAGAAGACTTAGGCACGTGTGCCTGCACATGCTCAGATGCATTACCTTCCCTCAGTGCACACACACAGGCCCACATGTGTATGTACTTTCAGTCTCGCTCAGCCAGCCCCAAGCACACGTGGGTCGCCACATGCAGACGCACAAGCGCACATACTTGCCAGCGCTGGGTCAAATCTAATGGCGTGAACACACATATGTGGACTGCAAGAGACAGCCAGCACTCCCCAGACACATGTGACCCTTCGGGCACAGAGAGCCAGCCTACAGGACCCACCGAGAGGGGCATGCAACAGGCGCGGTCCCCCAGGCTGTGTGCTTCTCTAAGGCTGGTGTCTTCCACAGTCAGAGCCACATACAGCTGCTGGCATGACACAGGCTCCCCATTGTGCTGCCAGGCCCAGGGGGACAATGGGGAGCCTATTTCCTCCCTCTCCCCACAACACTGCCTGGAAGCCTTGGGCTGGGAGTGCAGCCGCCAGTTTCAGAGGGTTAGGGAAACTCCCCAGAGGCTGTTTTGCATAAGGAGCCCTGGGGGAACCCTATTCTGAGGGGGTGATACAAATCCTGACCTCAGGGACCACAGGGGTGTTGGGGGCCGCCTCTGCTGTTTGGGCGGGGAGGGGAGAATCTGGGTTTGCACTTGTCGGGCCCCTTGGGCATCAAACCTGGCTGAGGCCTGTGGTGGAAGTCCTGCCCTGAGGAGATGGCTGGGCTCGCTGGTCTGTGAAGGCCTCCACTGTCTCCCACTGAGCTGCCCCTGCCTGAGGTGGGCACAGGCAGGCACCTAACTGCTGGGAGGAGAGTTTCAATTTCTCATCACATCAGGATGTGGCCTGTCTGTGAGTCTAAGGTTTGAGGGTGTGAAGGTTGCAGCCTGCTGGCCATTTGACCCTCTTAAATACCCCATGACAAAGCCACTGTCATCACCAGCACGCCCTCTATTTCTGCTCTGACATCTTCGCTACTTTTTCTGGCATTTAACACCCCCCCGCCTCCTACATGTCTTCATTCATTCAGTCTCCTAGTCACTATTGATCAGTACTTATTAGGCACTGAGTACCAGAGTATGGAGTATGGGGTTTTTCTCCTTTTACCCTCTGTGACCCATTTGCCCATCTTATGTTCCCAGACAAACTGATTTTTCTTGCTTTCTTCCAAATACAATGCCTTTTTCTTTCTCTGTGCTTTTTTGCTCATTTCTCTATTAAGGAATGCAATAAGGATTTATTGAATATAAAGTTACCAGATAAAATGATGCAATATTTTCTTTATTACTAGTAGTAGCCAGTGTTTATCTGAAATACAAGGCCATCATGAAAGATTGGGCAAATAGAGACAAAGGAAACTCTAGTTGTGTGTGTAACCTCTGCTTCCTATAAAAGGCTGAGGCCAAGAAAGACCCATGATTACAAAATCAGTGCTTGGTGCTCAGAAGTGGAAAAGGCAGGTGTACCTTGACCTTGTGCCAGGGATCACCTTGACATCCTCCCATCCACTAGATGGTCCCCAGCTGGGACCTAAGTAGCCAAGGACCATGGCTGGGCATGAGGGAGGGGTCCAGGGCCAGGCATAGACTTGAGTACATATGAGTGTGTGTACATATAGCTGGGTGAAGTGGCTGGTTGCTTGTGTGCATGACATTTGTTATGCCTCATTGGTTTGGGTTTGCAAGACTCGGGCAGCAAAGAGTGTAATACATGGGCATCAGCTTTAGAAACACCCAAGTTCGAACCCTGGCTCTATCACTTACTAGCTGGATCACTTCCACTTTGTTACATAACCCCTCTGAGCTTCAGTTTTCCACTTTGTAAAATGGGAAAAAAATCCACCTAACTCTTCCTTAAAACAAAAAAGCCAACAAGTCAATGGGACGAATGCTAATTGTGCAGGGTTGTTAGGGATATTAAATGAGATGGTGTGTATAAAATAACAGGCACATAATAGACTCCATTGAGGATTATTTTTCTTCCCCTGCAAGTACCACACCTGCTATTCACATGACAGTCGACACATGAATAACAACAGCAATAACACATTTATATAAGGTGAACCAACCAGTTAAGATTTTCTAAGGTATTCGTAATTAAGAGATGGAACATAGTATACTCTTTTTTCTGTCTTAGTGAACTTTTCTTGTAATTACAACCTTTCCTAAACTAAGAAGCATAAAGCCTTGCTACTCACCGATGGCTAAGATTTAAAGACATACAAGCCACTGAGCACACAGTTCGGTATTTCCATCATTAAGTTCCAACTGGTAATAAATGATTACAGAAGCTAATTGTTTTCCTTATTCTGATTTAAAATTTTTGCTGGGAACTGTTCTCAGAGCTCCCAGGGAGCAATGGGCCATCTGTAGCTCTTCTTTTGCTGTCAGCATTAATTGCCCCAAGAGGAGAGCTAAATCTGTGGGTCTGTTCTGCTAATCCCAGGGAAAGCCTTATTTCCTTGCATACTGAAGAAGGCCTCTGTTATGGACTGAATGTTTGTGTTCCCTTTTCCCCCCTAAATTCATATATTGAAGCCCTAACCACCCAGTGTGGCTATATTTGGAAATGGGGCCTCTAAGGAAGTAATTAAGGTTAAATGAGGTCATAAGGGTGTGGCCCTCATCCAATAGGACGGTGTCCTTATAAGAAGAGGGAGAGACATGAGAGATTTCTCTCTCTCTGCTCCTATACAGAGGGAAGGCCATGTGAGGACACAGCAAGAAGATGGCTGTCTACAAGCCATGAAGAGAGCCCTAATCAGCGGGCACCTTGATCTTGGACTTCCAGTCTCCAGAACTGCGAGAAATAACAGTCTATTGTTTAAGCCACCCAGTATTGTGGCATTTTGTTACTGCAGCCCGCGTGGACTAATAGGCCTCCCTGTTTCTCCATGCCTTGCCCGCCTATGGTAGCTTTGTTTCAGACCCAAACTGGCACATGACAAGCATGCACAGGACATGAGTTCACCCCCAAGGCCCCTTTCTAATCAGTGGGTTTCCCAGCAACCAGCCTCGCACCCAGGCCATTCCCTTTCCTTTTAATCAAGTCCAGCCTTCACTGACTGGGCTTCTTTACTCACGGCTTTGGGAGCAGCAGATTCTGCAAATGGACATATATTCTTGGGACATTTAGTCCTCAAAGTGCTCTTTTCTTCCAAACCTATATTTTATTTTATTTTATTTTTTATTTATTTTTTTTTTTAGCTGAGCCATCCCTCCACCTGTTGGCAGCTCACGGCTACTCAGCTCGGGCTGACTCGAACCGCTGTTGCTCAGAGCTCAAACTCTTGAGCGAGCTCTTAACCAACTGAGCCACTCAGCCGGCCCTCAAACCTATATTTTAAAATGGTACAGTGGAATTTGTAAATGGTGATCACAGTCTCTGTCTGTGGAGTGCTCACTTTGTGTTCTGTGGGGTGGGGCGGGCATGTGAATGACCCCACCCCCACCCCCACCCCCACTGCCACCACAGGCTGGGCTCCTTGAAGCTGCCATTATCTTGTTCATTCTCTTCCCCTCCTCAGAGCTGCTTTCCCCACTCTTGACCAACTAACTCAACCCTAGCTCACCACCCAGCTTGGGTCCTTCCCACCTTTCCTATGTTAGAACTGTCAGCCACCTACAAGCGGTAGCTGCGTCTCACTCACCTTTGTGAGACTGATTTACCCTGTGCCAATGCGCTGGGCACTGTGCTCAGTGCTTACATGTGTTCTCTTTCCATCCTCAATGTTAATCTCCTTGACTGGTTTCTCCTGTCATCCCCATTTAACAGATGTGGAAACTGGCTCACTGAAACCAAGTTCCTTGCAAGCCAGGGAAGGAGCTGGGATTCACAACTGCCTCCTGGTCATAATCTGCAGCTCCCTCAGCTCCCAGCTCAGGCCCAGTCCTCAGTGCCTTTCCTGATTGACCATCTCAGAATCACCACCACCCCCTTCCCTTTGCCTGACCCACCATGTCAATGCAGAGAAACGTTCTCCCCTAGGTTCTAAACTTCAGGACTCTTTATTTTCAAGTACATTCCCCTGGAATGTCAGCCCCCAGGAATCCTCAGAACCTACAGACACAGTCTGCACATGGTGGGCTCTTGATTACATTGGGTGAAGAAAGGAACCATGTTTTTTCCTAACTAGACTGTAAGGCCCAGGCAGCAGAGTGCACAGGCCTGGCTTCTGCCCCCACAACAGCACCCAGTACAGGGTTGGGCGCAACAGGGGGTGTCCCCACCCATTGGACACTCTTCACTGTCCTCTCCCTGCCTCCAGCTGCTCAGTGTAGAATCCCCAGCTGCCAGAGTAGAGCCTTTGACCCCCACCCCAGCAGCCGGAACTGACTTTTGCCATGATTGCTAATATTCCTTTCTTCTTCTTCTCTGAATCAACATTAGCTTTCCTAGCTCCCTTCCCTCAGCCTGATAAGGATGGGGTAACGGCATCTGTACGAACTTGGGGTGTGCTTTTCTTGCCTTGTCAGAACGGCAGCTCCTATCTGGCTGGTGATGGGCTGGGAGCCAGACCCCAACAATGGGAGCTTTGTGAGCCAGCCCTGGGGGTGTGCTGGGAGCCCGCAATTTAGCACACACACAACCCTTCCTGGTGCCACCTTCTTATCTCCTGCCACCGAGCCCTAGCTAGTGCCGGGGCTGTAACCCAACCCTTGTAATTGCATGTCCCGATAGAGCATTCCTGGGCTCAGGCCACCGTTAAACATTGACTTAGGGTGCTGGGGGCAGTCGCTACAGACTGTGGCAGCCTCCTGCCGGGTAACCCCCACTCTCATCCAGTGGTCTTGGGCTGACTGAGAAAGCCACAACACAAGGCAGGCGGTCTCGGCTTCCCACACCTCTGAGTCAGTGTGTAGGAGAAACCCCCAGCCCATTCAAAATGAATGGTTTCTCTTTCCCCTCTACCTCCCACTGTCCCTAGCTTCCTCTTTCTCTGGATTTCTTCATCCCTCTTATTCTGCTCATACTTCTTATCTTCTACTTTCCTCTACCTTTTATCTCAGGTGCTCTCCCTCTTAGGCCCAGCCTGTCTTCCCATCCTCCTCCTCTGTCTCCCTGGGTCCTTTCCCATGTGGGGACTCTGAACTCTGCGAAATCTAAGGTGCGGAGGGGGAAGCAGCTGGCTCCAAGACCCCCTCCTACACATTCCAAGAAAATCATCCTGGCTTCACCAGGCTCCCTGGACTGTGTGCTCCAAATAGTGGCTGGGATGTGCTGGGATATGTGACCTACAAGACCCCCGCCCTCCCAGAGCTTCTAGTTTAGGGGAGGAAATAGGCACTGAACAAGTCTTCAGGCGGCAAGTGCTGTGATAAGTGACAAGTGAATTCTAGTTTGGGACTCTCCCGATGGAAATTAAGAATTGGACACTTTGCACCAAGGCCCATTTCTTCTAGGTACACCCCGAGTCATCGTGTTATATGCAGTCTCATTTGTATGTTTCAAGAGGATGCCTGTGGTTGCCATGTAAAAAACAGCAAGAGTGAGAGTGAACATGCGGAGGTAGGGGGAAATCATGGGAATAGCACAGAAGAAAGAGGTGATGAAGGCTGGGTGACATGTTGGCAATGGAGAAAAGGGTACTGATTCAAGAACATCTGGATGATAGAGCTTCTAGGTGAGGGTTGGGGTGCTGGATGGAGAGGGAAAGAGGTGTGAGGATGATTCCCAAGTTTCTGGCCTGAGCAGCTAGGTAGATAGAGATGTCATTTACCACATGGGAAGAGTGGAAACAGCACACATTTGGGACTGGGAAGAAAACCAAGAATTCAGTTGTAGACAGTTAAGTTTGAAATGCCCAGGAGCTAACAAAACATCAGCATCCCTTCCTTCCTTTTTAGTAATAGAACCCCAGTTTTCCTTCAGGACATGCCTATCCCCCACTGCAGGTGTTTCTTGTTGGGCTATCACATACATGGCCTCACCTCCTGAGCACAGAGATTGGTCCAGGGGGACCCTGAAAAAAAGATGGTTGCACTCGTCTCTGAGTTTGTGAGCTATAAGGAAATGTGAGCTTGGAGCTGTTGGTGGCATCTTCGCCACTATGTGGAATGAGACAGCCAGAGAATGAATGAAACCAACAAAGGAAAGCAGAATCAGGAAATGGAGAGACACTGAGTTCCGGTAACAGCATTTGAATCCATCAGTGGATCCATCCATGTCTAAAGTTAGATCCACTCTGATCCATTACGCAAACTAATAAAATCTTTTTATTTCCCTGGGAGCTAATTTGAATACTGTCACATGCAACTGGAAGAGGCAACCCAATAAGACGAACACCGCATCTAAGAGAGGAGATGTCAGGTGGGCTTTCTGGAACAGAGACAGATGCAGAAGTGGAGGATGCCAGGTTCCGAGGAAGAACAGGCCAATGGGACAATGGGTGGAGATAGACATGGAGTCAAGGGACACGTGGCAGAGAGACTTCCAAGTGACTCCAATATTCACTTTTGCTTTCTTTCTCGAGTTTTTAGCTGAGCACATGGGCCTTCCAGGTAAGTGCAACCATGTGGCTAAGTCTGGCCACAGGGATATGTCTAGAAGTATTGTGGGAGCTTTCCATTTCCCACCGGTTGGGTAAATAAACCTGGAGGTGAGAACCTCAGGAGTTCCTCTGTTGTGACTGCATCACAGTTCATCTCTGCCCTTTGCTCAGTCTGATTTCCATCACTCCCTTCCAAAAGGGTTTATCCCAGAAGCACTCCCCAATAAAACACCTACCTGCAAATCTCTGTCTCAGTGTCTGTTTCCTGAGTAACCCAACCTGTGACCAAAGCCATCTTGGATTATATGATGGGAGCAGCATGTTGAAAATAGTGAAGTCAAAAGATATAAGAAGGCTGAGTCCTTCAAAGCACGAAACCACTACATCAGCCCTGAACCATGATAGAAACACAAACTTTCTATTTTGTTTCAGCCAATGTAGTTTGAGGTCTCTTTGTCACAGCAGCCTAAACCATATTCTGATTAACATAGAATTTGATATCAGGTAGTGAAATGTCGGTTTGCCAAATTTTAAATCTGACATTGTGCTTTTGTCAGACAGCGGGCAGATGTTTCAGGTTGAAAAACTGGTGACCCATGTCATGCAAAACATTTGGTAACACTATCTCCTAGGATATCTTGGAATATAGTTCGCATTACCTATGGAGCCTTTAATTCTGTAGGAAAAGGTCAGAAAAGGTGTGAATGTTGGTGGGTATAGCCCTCTTCCCACATTTAGCAACGTCCTGTAAGAGAGAAAAACTCACGATAGAGGTGGCAGTTCGCAAGCAGAGATGACAGTGAATAGAGGTCTGTTAATGGCGACTCTTCCTGCCTGTGGCCAGTCATCTAAGTTGACTGAGAATCCACATGCTGAGAAAGCCAGCTGCTTTCCTACCCCAAACTGAGGCGGTAATGTAAAGGGGCCCTGAACAGGCAGCTTTCCCAGGAGATCAGACTGTGGCCGGAAGCCTTTCCCAACCATCGTCAGTTAAGAATGCCCTGCCAGACAATGGGGGTCAGGTCGGCAGCCCACATCAGATGAAGGGTGTTGCTCTTCTACTCAGGCCTATTATGTCAAGTAACCTCATATGTTAAGGGAGGGTAGGATGGGCTGAGCATAGAGGCCAGTAAGTAAATATGCATAAGTATGTGTTTAGGCTTAAGAACTGTGTCTAGATCAGCTTTTTGGCTGAGTGACTTGCTCATGGGACAGATTGGAAGCCAACAGACTGGAATTATACTAATTTTTTTTAAATAATAGTTTTATTGAGATATAGTTCACATATGCTAAAGTTCATCCTTTTAAAGCGTACAATTCAGTGGTTTTTAGTTTATTCGCAGAGTTGTGCAACCACCACCATGATCCAATTCTAGAACATTTCCATCACCCCCAAAAGAAACCCTGTATCCATTGGCAGTCACTTCCCATTCCTGCCTCCCCCCTTCCCGCCCCCTCCCCCGCATCCCCTGGCAACCACTAACCTACTTTTTGTCTGCATAAATTTGCCTATTCTGGACATTGCATATAAATGGAAATCTTACAGAATGTGATCTTTTGTGTGTGTGTCTGGCTTCTTTCACTTAGCATCATGTTTTCCAGGGTCATTCATGTAGTAGCATGCACCAGTATTTCATTCCTTTTTATGGCTGAATAATATTTCATTCTATGGATATATCACATGTACATATTTTCTAGTGCCCTCTTCGGATATGGCCTTGGTGAACGACAGACAAGGAAGGGCCTCCCAGAAGGCAGAGCCAGGGGTCACAGAGAATAATGGATAAAAGAGATGTTTTCAGGTAATCAGAACCAAGGAATGTACTCTGGGAGGAAGGGAACCTTCGGAATTCTTGCCCAGTGAGATCTGCCAATTGCTGTGTTCCTGCTCTGTGTTCCTTATCTTTCCATTTCCAAATGGCAGTTTTAATTGTGATTATCCTGTTCCTATTGCCTGTTGTATATGCATATATATTGTTGGCTGCTGGAGAGGGGCAAATAGATAACTTGTTTTTTCAGTTTTATGTCACTGGTCCAATATCTGAACTTCATATAAAGATCTGACGATCACCAAGAGGTGATCTTTGGACTTTGGACTTTGATCTGGTTGCAGTAAAGGGTGGGACCTTGTAGGGTTGGGGCTTGTGAAGGGGATTAGTATGTTCCATGTTCATTAGTATGTGTGGCAAAAGGCTGTACATTTATTTGGGTGGCCAAAGGTGCTGACTGTGGCAAAGATTGCTAGGTTTTCCTCAGTAGCCATTCTCCTCTTCTTCAATAGTGGTGGAATGTTTAAGTGGAGTTATTGTTGCCCAGCGAAAGACTGTATTTCTTAACTTCCTTTGCAACTAGGTGTGTGTTTTGACCAAGTCTGAGGGCCAATGCAATGTGAGTGGACACAATGCATGCAACTTCCAGGCCATGCCCTTTAAAGGAAACAGGTATATCTGCTCCTCCCCCTTTTTCCCTTTCCTTCTGGCTGGGAGGTTGAAGTGCTGGCAAGGACTGGGGCATCCATCTTGGAGGGAAACTGCGAGTTAAGGATGGCAGAGCAACAAACAGAGGCTACTTTATCAGCCCTACACTGCCTTCCTAGACCTTTCATGCAAGAGTTAAACTTCTGTTTGTTTGGTACACTGTCTTTGGGGATTTCTTTTTTATAGCAGCCTAACTTTTGGCCTAACTAAAATGGGAAGCTTGTCTCTGTTTTAAAATGGGAGACACTAGAGCATGTTCGTGCTTGTGGAAATGACCTGTTAGAGAGGGAGAGATTGATGAACAAAGAGATTGAGTGGATAACCAAAGGAAAAAAGCTCTTGAGAAGATTAGAAGGAAGAGATCCAGGAAACAAGGGATGAAATTGTTCTCTGACAGAAGAAACTGGGACACTTTTTCCATCGTGATGGGAAGAATAAGAAAAGAGCTGTTCAAATGCAAGGAGATTTGTGGATTCAGTGGTGGGAAGGTGAGGGAGGTTCAATATATTTGCAAGAGAGTAATATCATGATAACCCATGGAATCTTTATTTTATTTTATTTTATTTTATTTTAACTGATCCATCCTGCCACCTGTTGGCAGCTCAGTGGCAGCTAAGTTTGGGCTGGGAATCAAACCGCTGTTGCTCAGAGCTCACACTCTTGAGAGAGCTCTTAACCAACTGAGCCATTCAGCTGGTCCCTGGAATCTTTATTTTATTAGACTCCTCCACATAGCACTGGTTCACTGACACACTCTTCATTGATCCACTGGTTTATGTGATTTATATTTATTTAATTAGTTATTTGTAATGAGGTAATAAGCACCTGCAAAACCACCACCCAAACAAAAGCCTTGACAACGATCCACATCTTACCATGTGCTCCTCTGCCCCATCCCATCCCTCTGCCTCCCACCACGCAGTCACCGTCATCCTGACTCTGATGTACCACCTCCCCTTGCTTTCTTTTTTATATGGTTTTATTGCATCTCTATATATTTCCAAACATTATATATAAATATCTTTTATTAGTGGTTTTCAACTTCATTCCAAGGGTATCCTTCTCTATGTCATCTTTGAGGACTTACATTTTTCACTTAATTGTATATTGCTAGGATTTATCCACATTGTTTTATGTTGCTGGGGCTCATTTGTTTAACCTGCTGTATGATAATTGTGTACATATGCCACAGGTGATTCATCCTCAAACCATAAATCTAAGCGGGGAAAGGAGAGAAGTGAAGGCAAGAGGATAGAAAAAAAGTGAAGGAATCAATGGGCTGCAGAGTTCTATGAGGCCCGAGGGCTGCTACGGTGAGGCACTTGGGTCAGGGAGCAGACAGGCTGGGAGATGATGAATGGATAGATTATGGGAGGTGATCATTTCTGACTTCAGAAGTGGCAAGGCTTTTGGAGACCATGAAGTGTTCAGGGATAAATGTAGCAGTGGATAGCTCAGACCAGAATTATTGGAGAGGAATGTGAAGGGAGCAAGAAGTCAGGGTATGGATATAGGTCATTCTATTTGTCTAGGATAGTGGTAGGGGGTGGGGTACAGAAAAAGATGATGAGGCTGAAGCTGGGGTCTTCAGAGGGTGAGGGAGCACGCCCAGAAGCCTGGGAGATGACAGGGACAAGGAGGGAAGATGGAATAGCCAAAACATGAGTATCAATGGTGCAAGACTTTACAAGTGGATGGGGATAATGGGCTAGAAATGACACTGAGAAATAATAAAGACAAACTGGACCTTTTAGCCCTGAGGTGCAGAGAATGTGAGAATAAACAGCCTCCACTTGAGAGGGGCCCGGGTGGTGGTGGCTCAGGGCCAGGAGGAGGAGGAAACATTCCAAAAGCAAGTTGAAAATATAGGGGCGTATGCTGACCCTGGTGCAAGAGCTCCAGGTTCATTGTGCCAGAGGAGAGGGGAGGGGTACAGCAGGTTAGGCAAGCAGGGCAATAGGTGGGCTGTGGAGAGGGTGACCCTGGATCTCATGGATGACCAGCCGTAGCTATCCCTTACAAGCTAGGAGCAGCTGCATGCTCCACGAAGCGGCATGCATGTGGAAGGGTCATCGCTCGACATCTTGTCCCCATGCCTCTATGTTACCAGCCCTGTTTGGTCCTCAGGCTTCTTGTACATCATGGGGTGGGGAGCAAAAAAATCAATGCTCTTTTCTTGGGTCCAATGCTGGTGTCAAAAGAAAGGAATGTGGAAAATTGTCTTGGTTAGAGGTGGGGCCAGAGGTCTTGCCCCCATCTCTGAGGATATCCAGAGATGCAGGTTAATGACGTCTTCCTGCTGGTTCAGGTGGGGCCTGTTAGCTCCCATGGCCCTGGGCTAGCCCAACTTGCCCTACAAAAAGCTTTCTGACCCCAGCCTGAGAGCAGAGATATCATCTTGTCTCTTAGGGGAGCTCCTCTAAGAGAGGAGGTTTGGAGGGAAAGAAGAAAAGGTGAAGCCAGCTGCTTGGGAGCCAAGGACGGCTCCAAGAAAGATGTGGGTCTGCCCACCATTGTTCTTAAACACAATTAGTACAGAAAGAAAGGAAAAGCCCGGCCCAGTCCCAACCTGTGTTTCTGTGGACCGAGGTAATGTTTCCTTCTGGATTTCCCAGTTGGGCTCAACTCAATTATCGTTCTTCAATTATAAAAGCTTGGAATGAGGGTGGAGGATCATTAGACACAAAGTCCTTCCATTATTTTTTGTGCTTCATCTCCTACACTGACCTCTTCCCAGTCGCAGACACCCAAGACCTACCCAGCTGGTGCTTTCTTTTCCCTCCCACAGGACCACGGGCCATGGAAGATCTGAGTAAGATCCCAGGGATGGAGCACTCCCAGGTGACAAGAGGAAAGGCAGCTATCAGCAGTTTCTCCTGACTCCTCCATTGCTTGGCTCTCAGGAGCTTTGTGCCCCCAGTGCCCTGTCTCAAAGAGAGATGGGCTACCTGCTGTGCTTTACCCTAATGGAAGGGGCACAGCTCATATCCTGCAGGCAGAGAGGGGCAAAGACTTCCTATTTCTCCATTAGGGCTCTAGTGCTCAGGAGTCCCCAGTTTGATGAAGGGGCCACGGCCTGTATTCTTTAGGAACCCCTGAGTCAACTCAGATGGAGTTAGTATGTGGGGAGAAATGAAAATAACTTTTTCAGGTTAGGGAGGCCAGATCCGGCCCTGTGATATGTCTTGTCACACTCTCAGCAAAAGGTGGGCTGGTCATAGGCACGATGGAGGTACACATGGCCAGGGAATAAATTCGGTCCTAGATACAAGAGATAGAGTTTTCAGCTCACAGCAGTGGGTACTGTGAAAAGGTCCCCAGATGTATTACTTAGAATTACTTGGCTCATATAACAGAGACTCAAAATTAGAATGGTTGAAACAAGAGAGATATTTGTTTCCCCTGTGTAACAGTCTAGGAATAAACATTTGGGGGCCAAAATGATATCAGGAACTCAGACTTCTTCTAACTAACTTGCTACTGTGCCATCCCTATACTCCTGTTCTTACCCATAGGATCCAAGGTGGCTCACCATGATGTAGGCTTCCAGACTGCACGAAGGTGGGGAAAGAGGTTCAAGAAGGGCTGCTTCCCTCCTTTTAAGGACACCCTCTGAATGTTGCACACCTTACTTTTGCTCACACCCCATTGGCCAGAACCCTTAGACGCATGGCTGTGTTAGCTGCAAGGGAGCCTGGGAAATGTAGTTTTTATTTCAGGCAGCCATGTATCCAGTAAACACTTCTTCTGTTAGAGAAAAGGGAAAATTTTTACTAGGGGCCAACTAGCTGTTCTACCACATGAAACCCCAAGTGCCTAGCAAGGAGGTTCTTATATTTGTCTGCCCTGTGCCTCATTCTCCCTAGCCACAGGGTTGGGCAAGTGACTCAGTCTGGGAAAATCACAGTAATGCATTCCCTGGCCACAGCATTTTGTCCAGAACTGGGCACGTGACTCAAGTAGAGCCAACCAGAGTTCTTCCTGAGAACTTTTTTCCTAACCAAACCTGGTAGCAGATGATACAATTTCCTTTCTGGTCATGAAACTATGAAACTATGACCCTGAACTGACTGACCATGGTCATTTTCCCTGACAGAGCGGCCAAAACCTGTCTGCAGAAGAAAGGCTGCCACCAGCATCTGGTGGAAAGAGAAGAGCGTTCTAGCAGGGTGCTCAGGCCTCGTTCCAGGCCTCCCTGAGGCCTGCTCCATCCTGGCCCTGATGGAGCCAGTTAGTCAATACCCCTTTTTTGCCGAACTGATTCAAATTGGGTTTTAGTCATTTGCAACCCAGAGTCCTGATTTACATTGTAGTGAAAGTGCTGTTTTTTTCTCCCTGGGGGAATCAGTGGGATAGGGGTTGGGGGAGACACAGCTGAGGGGGAAAACGTGAAAGAAAAGAATGTGGGCTCCAGCCCAGCTGTATCTTTCTCCTGCACATTTGCTCTGAGGCATCTTAAGTTCCCACACGGCATCTCGCAGTAGAGGCTGCTGGGTGTCTTTGCATTTTTCCAGTCAGTCCTGTTTCCCGCAGGGCAGCCCTCCTCTCAGGCCTGCTCTAGCTGGCCCAGGTGTGAGGAGGGGGCCTGAGGAGGGACAACCCTCACAAAGGGCCCATTCTCAGCTGGACCAGGCTGTTATCAGCCAAACCTAAACTCTGAATCACCTGCATCCGTGGGTTGTCCTGTAGGTGGGGCTGCTTGATTGCCCCTGGCCCTCCCTGTGTCAAGACCTGTGAGTGGGGGCGGACTCAATAAAGGTTCATTGTTTTCTGTCCCCTCACACTATCGAGGTTCTGTGCAAAGCCTTCCTGAGCCCCTCTTCCAACTCTCTTCACTCGCCCCCTCTTCCTGGCCCCCATCCCTCTGGGCACCATCCCATCCCCACCCCACCTTATATACCAGCATAAACCCCTCAGGGAGACTGGGTGGTGGCTGGGAAAGAAAGGGCATGTGCGTGAGCATACTCTCTCCAACTCAGTCAGAATGAGGACCGAATCTGAGAATGTCCTGTACTTCAGGACCAATGACTCCCCACTTCCCTGGGGCTTCCCAAGTCCCCTCAACCTGCCACAGACAGTAACCAAGCTGTCCTGGGCCTGTGGTGTCACCTGGTGGCCGGCCTTGGAAGTGTCTGGTGCCCAACCCCTTCACCTCCTTTTTTTTCTTTGGGGGTTTTGGGAGGAAGGGTTCATATATGTACCATAATCTCCCTTTTCTCTCTGTTTTTGTTCTTTGTATTTTTACCCTGATCAGTTCAGCTCAGCGCATTCTTCCTAAGGCCATCTTTAAAACCCAAATTACACACCCTTGAATCTATTTCCTTCATCTCCTTTCTAACAACTCTACCCCAATTACCTCAGGAGGTCTTTTCCCCACAGTTTATTCTATCTACCCAAACAATCCTGGCTGACTGAGTGAGTGTCAGGATGGAGCCAGGCCCACCCCTGTGTCAAGAAAAAGGCAGACTGAACGTCAGAAAGATTAATTAGAGTGATGAAGAACAAAGGCTTTCAGCCTCTAAAGCCCTTGAAAAGCACCTCAAAGTTTTCTTCAGAATGTCCCACCCATCTCCTCATACTCTTGTTAAGAAACCTGCTTTCCCTCAAGCACCAGCTTTTAAGAAAAAAATAAACAGACTTTTTTTAGATCGGCATTATTATTTTTCCATTTCTACCTACAGGTCTTGCAACAATAGGGTTTTCTTATTTCCCCATGTAGGTGTGTGGCAGC
This sequence comes from Hipposideros armiger, assembly GCF_001890085.2. Taxonomy (NCBI): domain Eukaryota; kingdom Metazoa; phylum Chordata; class Mammalia; order Chiroptera; family Hipposideridae; genus Hipposideros; species Hipposideros armiger. The sequence continues at coordinate 1,103,533 of NW_017731468.1, read as the reverse complement.
CCAGCTTTGTGACGGGTTAAAAGGGCATTTACGGCTCAGACCTGGGAAGCTGAGCTCCATCCATAACGCCAAGTCCTCAATTTTCTATTGGCTCATTGTCTGGAAGGCCAATTCAGTTCACAGAAAAAAGTTTTGAAATATAACTCATTGGTACGCTGGGACTGCCTGATTGTAGACATTTAAGATAATAAAGTACTTTCCTGGGCAAGCTAGTGGCTGTTGGCTGCTGTTTTAAACAGGCTAATCTATGAGAACTAATTTCCCCCAAAATGGAAACCATGAGCCTGTTAGAAGCCTTGAGGCTTCCAGAATGGGTTGGGCCAGTGGGCTAAGGTTGGGGGGATGGGGTGTGGAGTGAAGAACTAAATGATGCTGTGACACTAAGACCAAGTAGAGAGGATATGAGGAGGGCTGAGCTGAGTGGAGGGGGCTGGAGAAAAGTCTTAGAGCCAAGAACTGGAGAGACAGACCCAACTAACATTTATTGAGTAGCCTCCACATGCCCAGAAGGGCCCAATGGGCAAACATGTGGGTATCCTAGGAGAGCTAATAATTTTATGTCCCATCAAGCTGATATAGTTTTACTCTCAGTTCAACTGTAATGTAGTGGCAACTGATCTGTGCTCGGAGCAACGGGGCAGAGAACAGAGAAGAGGGTGTCCCTGTTGGCAATGCTCCAGCTCCTCTGACCCCAAACTTGCATCCCTGAATTAGACAAAAGCTCCTTAGAAACCCTGTCCTAAGGAGGGTGCTCCTTAGGAAACAGCTTAGAGACCAACAGTTATTATTCTAGCCTGCTCTTTTGGGGTCCCCCCCACCCCATTGCAAGTAGCTCATTAAAGCAGAACTTCCAGCTGTCCCTTAGTAGAGTTCCAGACATGGTTTTATATTTCCAGTGTTGTTTGAGCGCCTCGTAAAGATGGCACCCTAGGCAGCTGCCTGACTGGCTCACCTCTTAGGCCAGTTCTGACGCTGGATACTGAGCATGTTATCTCATGTAGTCACCCTGCTATATGAGTATCATGATCTCCATTCTACCTGGAACAACTGAGGCTGAGGGCAGTGAGGTTAGCTGCCCAAGAGGCCCATAGCTGGTGAGTAAATCCCACCTTTGAGCTGAGATCCGAATTCATGTTCATCCATCTTATTCTAAAACCCAGATTTTCACTTCCTCTTCTTCCCCCGGGAGAAAATGGGGGGGGGGGAAGCCATTGAGAGCAAGAGGGTGGGACCTATGAGGGGATAGAGGAGGCAGCGGGTTTGAACAGGGAGCTACAACAAGCTGAGTCAGAGACCAGTGGGTGGCAAAGAGGTGGGTGCCCAGCACCAAGACAGGTCCAGGAGGGGTGAGGGGAGTAGGGTGAGCCAGGGTGGGTTCCTGGAGTGGGGGAGGGTGAAGAAGACTTGTCCTGGCTGGGAGGGCATGTGATGCAGCCAGGCCACGGCCCCTCCCTCGGCACACAGGCACATTAGGAGTGCCCAGTGATAGAACAGGGTGGGCCTGGGGTCTGGCAAAAGGGAGATCTTTGCAGGAGAAATCCTCTCCTTCAGTCCTAGATTGGAGGCTGCAGAAAGTCATGTGGACCTGGTCGAGACAGGATGCTGAGTGCCGGGAACTGGCCCTGGTT
>NW_017731468.1:1061515-1100960 GCF_001890085.2 Hipposideros armiger | reverse complement strand
GTGGGAGGGGGTAGGGGGGAAGTAGAGAGGCCTGAAGTGGAAGAACAACAGGCGCATGGCTGATTCATCCATGAGTGAAGGAGGCAGTGGCCATGGGGCAAGGACCTGGCCCAGAAATCTAGGAGCCTGGATAGGGCCCAGCTCTGCCATCAGCTGGAGGCCCTGGTTGGTGGGAAGCAGCCCCTCCTTGCCGCCTCACAATAGTCTGCTGGTACTCAGCCAGACGGGAAACTCCCCTCACCCTGTGCCATGTTAAAAAGACACATCAGGTCGTAGGGCAGAGTCTAGCACCCACCACATGATGGAAGGGTGTATGAGTTTCTTACGGCTCCTGTAACAAATAACCACAAATTTAATGGCTTAAAACAACACACATTTATTATTTTACAGTTCTGGAGGTTAGAAGTCCAAGAGTAGCCTCACTGGGCTAAAGACGAGTTGTCAGCAGGTCTGTGTGTCTTCTGGAGGCTCTAGGGAGAATCCGTTTTCTTGCCTTTTCCAGATTCTAGAGGCCCCTTGCATTCCTTGGCTTGTGGGCCCTTGCTCCAATTTGCCGTCACGTCAACTTGTCTATTGCCTTCATCTTCTTGCCTCCCTCTTGTAATGACCCTGTGATTACCGTGGGCCCTCCCAGATAATCCGGGACAATTTCTCCACCTCAAGACCCTGAACATGATCACATCTGCAAAGTCAGGTATTCACAGGTTCTGGGGATTAAGATGTGCACATCTTTGGGGGGCCATTATTCTTTCTGCCAATGAGGGCAATCACGGAAAGCTGGCAAAAGGAGGTGACATCCTTAATCCTCCTGCGGTTTCACTGAGGTACCCAGTGGGACCTTCACTCCTGCTGAGGAGCGATCTGATCCTGGTAATCTTGTCTGGGGGTCTGAGCACCAGGAACCAGAGCGTGCTGGTTGGGTAAAAGGCCTTCCCTTGTGCCAACCTTCCCAGCAGCTCCTGGCCAGGCACCAGCTATGACCTTGGTTCATACTGACCCCTTAGTTTCCTGAGTCTCCTTCCCCCCACCCGGCTTGCTCCAGATTTAATGTCTGGCCTTGCCCACACTCTAAGAGTGCTCCCCACCGACTTGATTCCTTTGCTGTCACAGCCCCCACTCCTAGCCCCAGAGGCAGTCTGCTGCCTCTTGAATGACTGTGGGGCTCTCCAGCCTGGCAGCTCAGACCCACCCTCTCAGCCCTCTCCACTAGGGTGAAAACTGCACACATGGGCTCTCTCCAGCTCACTACAGAAAACCCAACCCCAAGACCCAGAGTCGAGGAGGGGGTCATGCACGATCATGAGGTCCAGCACTGGGGAGTCCCATGGGACAACTGGCCCACATCTGGAATTAAGCTGGAAATTCCAATTGCTCTCCTCTGCTAAGAAATGTGTCAAATCTTCCCAGAGATCCCATGGAAGTGGGAAGCAGTGTGGAGGTGGGGGCACTCGCTCCACAGGATCCAAGAGCTTTAGGGAAATCCAGATGTCACAATGTGTCCACAGTCCTCTGGCTGATGGTTCCCCCGGCTCCCCTCAGCTCTGCTCCCTGCCCCCGTGAAAATTAAAGACGCCTGGAGTAGACAGAGTAGTTCATTTCTTGCTAGGACCCACAAGTCTGTCCGTGTGTGCGTGTGAAACTATGACTTTTTTTAATAGGGATTGAGTTATTTTTTCCTGGAAAAAAAAATGTTGACATGTCTTTGGAGGATTGTCTGCCCAGAAAATCCCCAAATGCACAAAGAAGGCATGCTCTTCTCTTCTCTCTTCTCTCTCTCTCTCTCTCTCTCTCTCTCTCTCTCTCTCTCTCNCTCTCTCTCTCTCTCTCTCTCTCTCTCTCTCTCACACACACACACACACACACACACACACACACACACACACACACACCTCTCTGTGACCCGGGATCTCACCAACCATGTTGTTTGGGCCCTTCAGGGCCTCACCTACACTTTTAGCCCAGCTCCATCCAGTGGGGGATGGGGAGTCCATGGAGCTGGGCCTTGGAGTTAGAGACAGGCTTGGCCACTTGTTAGTTCTGTGTCTCCAGGCAAGTGTATGAGTTTCCTGTTGCTGCTATAACAAATCACCACAAACTGAGTGACTTAAAACAACACAAATTTATTTCCTTTCAGTTATGGAGGTCAGAAGTCCAAAATCAGTCCCACTGGACGAAAGTCAAGGTGTTGGCAGGGCCGGTTCCTTCTGGAGTTTCCAGGGGAGAACCCATTTCCTTGCCTTTTCCAGCTTCCAGTGGCCACCTGTATTCCTTGGCTTGTGGCCCCTTCCTCCATCTTCAGAGAACATCACTTCAATCCTGCTTCTGTCATCACATTACCATCTCTAATTCTGACCCTCCTGCATCCTTCATATAAGGATGCTTTTGATTACACTGGAACCGCCTGGATAATTGCCATCTCAAGAGCCTTAATTTAATCAAACCTGCAAAGTTCCTTTTGCCATATAAGAACATTCACAAATTCTGGGGATTACCTGAACATATTTGGGGACCATTATGCAGCGTTCCACAGCAAGTGTCCCTCTTTGGGCCTCATCTGTGGCTTCAGAGGGTTGGTCTCCAATGGACTCTTTTAGCTCTGTCACTAAAGATGCTGAGTCTCTGCCTTACAGGACCTCTGGTGAAAGAAGCCTGGACCTCAGCCTCCCTGCACTCATCGCTGAGTCTCTGGGATTCATATTGTCTCCCGTCCTTTGTCAGAAGGGAGGCCCTGTCTACCCTGCATCCATCACCAGGAGTCTGATGCTCAGTCTATACCCGAGAAGCATCTTCAACCTGTGAAGAATTCACCCCAGCCCCAGCTTAGTTTAGGATCTGAATTATACCTTTCTCCAAGGCAGGGTCCTCAACTGTTCGTCTGTGATGTGGGGACAAGAATCCTGGACCCGATTTAAGGATGTTAGGTCAGCATCCAAGATGTCTGAATGGGAGCAGCAGGGATGTGGGGACTCATTTCCCATAGCAGTCCTCACAGGCTCCACTTTCCAGAGCTCAGGCTAACCCAGTCCTAGTGTGACCTTAAAAATCTCTCACCAGGGAGTCGGAGAGGGACAATATGGACCCAGCTTGGGCAGTCTCATGGGACCCAATCGGACAGGCTGGTGCCCTTAGAGGCCACCTGAGTGAAGTGCCGCTTAGAGCCAGAACTTCCTTCTCTCTTTCCCTTTCTTTCTTCCTTTTCCTCCCTTCCCTTCCATCCCTTTCTTCCTGTATGATCCAGTGCTTGGTCCTATGTCAGGCGTAGGCTACAAAGCGGGAAAGGGTCAGTCCTTTGGCCGGTGAGAAGGCAGTGGGGACACAGCCACTGAATACCTGCTCCCCTGCAGTGTGCTGGGCATGGGTCCCTGGAGTTCCCTGAAGCCCCGTGGAAGCCAAACGAGACGGCCTAACATGACAGGAGGGCTTTCCGGAGCTGGTGGTGCTACATGGTACACTTAGATTATTGAGTCCAACTTCACATACCATGTGAGGAGAGGCAGCTGTGCTTTGGCTCATGCAGTGCCCACTGCTTGATATTTTTCCACTCTCTTTTCCTGGATAACTCTGACTCAGGTGCCTTCTCTTCCAGGAAGTCTTCCCTGAAGTCTGGGGAGGCTAAATTTCCCCCTCGATGCTCCCAGCGCCCCCACAGAGAATCTCATCATGTCCAGGCGAGGAACTGATTTTATCCTGCAGATGAGAGACAGCTACTGTCTTGAGAAGCCTCAAGTGGAAGAGGGACTATGTCCAGTGAGATGATACGGGGCTCTGCTGAGCTTATTTTTTAAGAGCTGATGGAGCTCTACAGATCACCTAGTCCATCCACTCCTCTCCGCACAGAAAGAGCACCAAGGCCCCCTTTCACAGCTCTGGTTGGTGGTGCTGGTTTCAGCCCTCTGCCCTTTCTCTCCTGGTTTCCATGAACCATCCTGTCTTGATGGTGGCCGTGTCCTGACCACCTCTGTGTCCACAAGTGCTTGATGACCTGACATGAGGGGAAATGAGCCCACCAGAGACCAGTGTTCAGAGAGTAAATTGTGTCACAATTTGGTCACGTACTGGCCTAATACCCAAGGTGGTGACCAGGTTTCACATGATCCCTTCCCTGGCAGAGATGTGAAGAGAAAGATCTGGATCTGAGTGCTGGCTCTGCCTCTTCTGAGCAGCGTGGCCTCTTTGAGCTCCCACTGTCTCCTCAGCAAAATGGGGACAATAATTGGACATGCCTCACAGGTTCGTTTTGACAACTAAATAAGATAATGTATGAGAAGTCTGTGATTCTCTGGCGGGCACATTGCTATGCCTCTTCTGACTGGCGACTAAGTATTATTCTCTGTTATCTGAGCCCCACCATTCCCTCTTCATGCTCTCAAACTTCTGGAATCAGGAACGCAGTCTGATTAAACTGATTTATACTGATCCCAGCCCTAGCTCTACCCAAAGAGATTCTGATTTATTAGGTCTGGGATGGGATCCCCAAAGCACTTCTTTTATGAATCTTTTTTTTTTTTTTAAATAAACATCCTTAGTGATGCCGAGGTTTGGTCCGGTTGAGGAGCCACTGGAATAAGTGATGATGAGATTTTATTTTAATAAAGGCCAACTTGTACCCTCAAAAATTGTGGCTTAGCTTAGAGGTACCTTCCCATGGTCCCTGGAACCATAGCAAGTAGGATCCTCTCACTTTCCATTGGGAGGGTGGCATTCCTCCAGAGCAGCTCTGCTGGAAGCGGTGGGGGCAGCGCCAGCTGTGTCCCCTCCTGCAGCTGTTTCAGTGCCATGACCTAGTGGAAATCACCGTGAAACTCATTCTCCACATCACCCAAAGCTGGGTCAGGTGAGACTACTAGCTGGAGCAGCTGATCCCACTAGAGAAGAGGCTCTGCAAACCAAGGAAATATACCCACCCACCTCCACTCAGCTCCCCCAGGGATCCCCCAAATACCTGCCTTCTTGGGCCAACAAGTGCCTTTTGTCCCAAATCAATTCATGCCTTCTCGCCGGAAGACTTTCTTTACTCTGCATCAGGAAGCGCCCAGCTCTTGCTTTTCTGTAAGTTCACCATGACTGTTGGCTTTGGAAGGTGGTCGTGGCTAGATTCCACCTCAGCCCAGGGACACCCTGAGGCCTGGAACAGAGCTAGCTGTTGTGGGAAAATGCGAGTGGAGGAGGCAAGGAAAGCTGTAGCTTAGAACCAGTGTGGCCTCTGCACATTTCACTCATCCCTGTGAATGGCAGCGGTGGGGGCTTTCCCTGCATCAGGGAACTCGGCCTTTTTATTAGCTGCAGGGAGGTGCAGAAGCAGGGGTTTGGCGGAGGAAGAGGGGGAATGGCCCAGAATGAGAGCCCTGTCCTCCGCCAAGGACACAGGACTGTTGACGTGGGAGAGATGGGCACAGCCTCTGGATCGAGTCCATGGTGAGGAGGAAATGGTTTTCACTGAAAAACAAAGTTGAAAAACAGTTTACTGAAAGGAAGAGAAAGAGGAAAGGGGGGGGGGAAACACCTCAAACTGTCTGATCATCAAAATCACCTGGGTAGTTGGTTAAAAATACAGATTCCAAAACTCATTCCAAGTCAATAAAATATTATTCATAACAAATCCGGGTTTCTTTTCCTTGTGGTTTAAAAATACAGATCCCTTGTCAATTAGATCTCAATAAAGCTGGGGGAGAATTAAGTTACAGGTAAAAGCAGTAAAAGAATTAAAATCAGTTGTATAAGAAGACAAATTTTCAGAAGGGATTGAGAGGAAGTGGAGGTAAGGAATGTAAATTCAATCTTTACTTTTTTAAACTGGACATCAATATCTAAATTTGAACAATTAATAATATAATGAGCTGTATGTTGTAATAAAAGCAGAACCTGCTATTAGAAATAAAATAAGAACCAGTCTTTGAAAAATGTAGATTTCTAAAGCAAGAAAATATCCTCAAATTTCATCACATTTCTAATTGCAGGCATTTGTTTGCTTAGAAAAGGAAGTTGACTATTAAGATCCTAATGATAGTTATTAAGTTAGGAAATATTATAATGTCACACTAAATTGTGTTTGGTACATTCTGATAATAGATAATGAATGAGAATCTTGCTTGGAAAGAATTCAGTGCAACTCCTCATTTAGTGAAATGACTATTTCTCTGTGTGATATTTCATTACAAAGCCAGAATCAAGAACTTGAAAAAAAAAAAGAAAAGAAAAATGTAGATTTCAACTCACATAGCTTGGCAGACCCCTGGGTGGGTAGGTGTCAGAGGTGAGGTGAAGAAATACCTCAGGAATCAACATCATGGATTATGTGTCTATTTTCTAACTGGGCTGGCGGAAGAAGGGAGAGAAGGAGACACAATGGGATCAGAAAAAAAGAAAAATCCAAAAAGACGCTTCTCTGCAGCCAGGCTGGGTCTTCCTCTATACGAATCTGTCTCATCCTTCCTCTCTCACTCAAGTTTCCCGAGTGTCTCCATTCCCCTTCTCCATTTCTTCCTCTTCTCCCTTCCATGGTCATGCCCTCGCCCCCTGAATAGTGGAAGGCTGAAGAAGGATCACCCACACACACCAAGATGTGCGTGTCCTGATCCCTGGAACCTGTCAATGTCACCTTTTATAGGAATTTGTACATGTAATTAAATTCGGGATCTCGGGATGGGAAGATTATCTTGGGTGATTTGGGTGGGCCTAATGTAGTCACAGGGGCCCTTTAAGAGGGAGTCAGGAGATTAAAGCAGAGAGGACAGTGTGATGACAGAAGCAGAGACTGGAGTCATGCTCTTTGAAGAGGGTGGAAGGGGCCGCAAACCGAGGAATACAGGTGGCCACTAGAAGCTGAAGAATGCAAGGGGACAAGCTCTCCCCCTGGAACCTCCAGGAGGAACTGGCCCTGCCAACGCCTTGACTTTAGTCCAGTGGGGGCTGGTTTTGGACTTTGGACCTCCAGAAATATAAGAGAATAAGGTTGTGTTATTGAAGTTACTCACTTTGTGGTAATTTCTTATATAGCAGTAGGAAAGTCATAACCCTTCTGACCTGGGCCCTGCCCACCCCACTCGGCCCTCACCACCCTGTTGCCCTTCCCAGTGCCTCTCGCTCCTGACCTCTTGGCAATGTTTGATGTTTTCCTCGTTGCTCTTTCTTAAACCTTGTGACAGCGACTGCCCTAGTGGTCCTCCTGACTCTCAGGTCCTCCTCAGCCCCCTTCCCAGCACTCTCCTACCCCACCTCCAACATGGCCTGTGCTCCAGGGTTCTGTCCTGAACCCCCTTCTCTTCTTACTCTCTACTTTCTGGGGAGGTTGCGGGGGTCAGCGTGTCCCCGTGATAATCCCAAATCAAGGCCATGTGCTCCACACCCTAGTATCCAACGGCCGAGTTGTCCCCCTGCCTCCTCCTCAGCAAACCAGTATTTCTACCTGAAGTGCATTCCCCACTTTCTATGCCTATTGAAATCTGGTTTACCTGTTCATTCCTCAAGGTCCGGATCAAATATTACTTCCTCCAGGAAATCGTCCCTATCTGTCTTGCCAAGTGTGTTTAAACTTTTTTGATTTTTTTAAATTTATAAACTTTATTTTTTAGAGCAGTTTTAGGTTCACAGCAAAATTGAGTGGAAAGTACAAAGAGTTCCCTGCAGCATTTATTTTTCATCGGCTGTTGTGTGACCAGCTTTTACTTTATGTTATTTATTCTGCTCTGTGAGGTAGGGATGGGTTTTCTTCTTTGTCCAGCTTTATTGAGGTATAATTGACAAATAAAAATTGCATATATTTAAGGTGTACAATGTGATGTTTTGATGTATGTGTACATTGTGAAATGATTACCACAATCAAGGTAATTAACATATTCTTCACTTCACATAGTTACCTTTTTTTATGTAAACAATTAAGATCTACTCTCTTAGCTATTTCAAGTACGTAATATTTTATTAACTACACTCTTTGTGCTATACATTAGATCTCCAGAACTTATTCAAACTGCATAACTGAAGCTTTGTATCCTTTGATCAACAGTTCCCCATTTCTCCCACTCCACCATTCTGCGATCTGTTTCTATGAGTTGGACTTGTTTAGAGTCCACATTAAATGAAATCACGCAATATTTGTCTTTATGTGTCTGGTTTGTTTCACTTAGCATAATGTCCTCCTCCACTTTCATCCACGTTGTTGCAAACGACAGGATTTCCTTGTCATGTGCTTGTTACCTGTTCCCATTTGTTGGCCACACAGGATTGTGCACCCCTTAGAAGCAGAGCCATGGCCTGGTCAGCCTTGGACACTGGGATGGATGGAGCTCTAGAAAGTTCCATCCCTCCACACAGACTTGATAGAAACACCTGACCAGGAGGTAGAACCCTGCGCCAGCTTCCCTGCCATTCTCTTGTCTTCTGGCTTAGAGCAGGCTGCCACAGCCAGGTCACCTAACCTTACAGGTTCATAACGACAGATGTCAAGTGTTTTGCATGGTACCTGTGGCCCAGCGGGAGCTCACAAGTGGTAGCCTCCCTCCTCTGGTGGGGGTGTTGCTAGCTCTGTGACCTCACTCCCTACACTCTTTCCTTGTTTCCTCTGCTCCAGTCATGCTGGCCCCCTTAGCTCTACTCAAACATGGCAGCCTTGCTTTTGCCTCAGACCCTTTGCACTTGCTGTTCCGTCTGCTTCAATGGGCTTCCTCCAGATAGCCATAGGACTCACTCCTTCTCTTCATTCTGGCCTTTGCTAGAGAGACCTTCCTGGATTATTCCATCGAAAGTTGCCTACTCCTCCATGGCACGTTCTATCCACTTTACTCTGTTTTGTTTCCTTCACAGTTTTGAACACCACTGGTCATATGTTTTGGTTTGTTATCTGTTTCGCCCACTAGAAGGTTGTTTCTTAGGGTAGGAGCTTTGCCTCTTTGGGTCACTACTGTTTCCTCGATAATTGGCACATAGTAGGTGCTCAATAAATATTTGTTGAAAATGGCTCTGGGCATGAGTCCAGGCTCCTCACAGGGCCACTGCCTCAGGTTGTGCTGGGCCACTTTCCCACGGGACGCACCCCTCTGTGGTTTGGCAGTACTGGGTAGTGGAGAGAGATTTAGAGCTATGTCACTAGGTACTGTCCTATCTCTCACACTCTGCTGGCCTTGAGCAAACATCTTTACTGCTCTGAGCCTCAAATACCCCATCTGAAGAGGGAGAGGCGGTCTCTACCTTGTAGTCTCCCCTGGGAGGCCATGAGGAGGGTCTTTTAGAGTGGAAAGTGGACCTGGGGAAAATCGTGGACACTCACGATTAAGATGAGATAGAAGACTGGGTGTGTGGCCTCTGTCACCTCGTGAACCTCCACAGAGGATGGACAGGACCTGGCTGCCCTTGGAGGGAGCCTGGCTGAGGTGGGACTGTACACGGTTGCCTAAGGAAACTTTGTTGGTTTTATAGTTCTTCTAGACGCTGGGTTTCTCTTCCTGTTGTCTTCTCTTAGGGTTCATTAACCTCTCTGGTATGATCATCCTAGCTGTGTTCTGCTAAAAGAAGCCAAAGGCTGGGTTGCTAGCTACGGGTGGTCCAGAGAATTGAAAAAACAGTGGCATCCTAGGAGGCTGGCCAGGGAAAGGCAGTGGGAATGAAGAAAAGTGCCCCACGGAGGGGACTAAGCATAGGTAGACAGAGTTAGGCCTATTTGATCCAGCTGGCCCTCCCACCTGGAAATTCTTCTTGAGCTAAATCTTGAAAGTTCTGGTTTGTTAACTAATAACAACAATAATAATTTTTATTATCTTTGTTCTTTGTGTATAAATATGACTATTCTAATTGAAGTTAAAAATTCAGGTAAGCAAAACCAAAATAAAAGCAAACGAAAAAGAAGGAATCTTACCCTTTATCTTACAACCAATCAATGTTTTAGTATATATCCTTCTAGCATTTTTAATGAATTGACTTATTTTCAAAATCAGATTATTTTATATATTTATCAGCTTTTTATTTTTCTGCTTGCTCTACTATAAGTTTATTTCTATGTCATTAACTGTTCTTTTACAGCACCAGCTTTGAAAGCCTGCATTGTGTTTTATTTTCCAAATGGTTCATAATTGATTTAACCAATCCCCTTTTGTTGGGCATGTAGGTTGCTTCCAGTTTTTCAGGCTCATAAATAACACAGTAAAGAACAATTCTGTTGCTAAATCTGTACACATCCTATGTTTATTCCCCTAGAAGAAGCCTCAGAAATAGACTCCCTGAATTGAAGGATGCTAGGTTTTGTTTCCATCCCTGAGCAGGCCCCAGGGAAAGCCAGGTGTTTATGGAGGTCTTGGCACTGAGCCCTGCACACCAAGCTCCAGAGCCTACCCAGCCCCCAGGTCTGCATGCTTCACATGCTCCAAACCTCTCCTTTCCCCACCCCATCCCCAGGCTGTGGCTCCCCCAGGAGAACGAATTACACCTCCCAGCCGGACATGAGGCCATTTATCTTCTGCTCTGGAATCCTGATGAGATAAAATCTGGGCAGAGCACATCTATTTATTCAACGTATTTCTGGGCAGGCAAGCCCTAGCCCTTGGGGATCACCTTCTCCAGATCAGGATTAAGAGTTTACGGGGGGGTAGGAGCAGGTCATGGGGTGCAGAGCAAACAGCTCCAGGGCTCACCCCACGCAGGCCAAAGAGAGGCCCACTTTCCCACCTCAGGCCCACGCCAGCTCTGGTTCCAACCTCCCAAAGTCTGCCTTCCAACCTCAGGAGCAGGAAACTTTAAGGGTCCTTCCTCCTCATTGTACAGCTGAGGTTAGCAGCGAGGAGGAGTCTGACCCTCAAAGAAGGAGCTGGGTGCTAAGTTAGGTGTCCAGGTCTCTCCTCCTGTGAGAGGGAGAATCTCCCCGAATCCCGTTTCGGGACTTTGAATACCTCCAAAAGGACTCTCTGGTGCCAGCTCCTAAAGTCCTGCTTGGGCCTCTGGTTTGTCTGAATACATACAGCACTCCCCAGTCTGGGGCTTTATCCATGTTTTAGGTTCAAGTTCTGCAAATGCCTCCTTGAGACCCCTCAAATATGGAGGGTTCTTTTGTGTTCAGACAACCAGAACACACCTCCTAACCCCACCCGGCTCCTGTCCTGTGTGTTACATTTTTTACTCTCTTCTAGTGTGTTGTCTCTCCAGGAGCATGTGTCTTTTAGGCCAGAAGCCCCCAACCCTGGTCAGATCACCTGGGGAGCTTTGTAAACAAGCAGGTTCCAGGGCCTCTCTCCCAGAGATACAGATTCTGCATCTAGAGAGAAGCCCAGGAACCTGTATTTTCACAAAGGGTAGTTCTCCTGGCTCTTCCTACAGAGCTGTGATCGTCTTCTCCTCCTCCTCCTCCTCCTCCTCTTCCTCTGCCTCCCCTCCTCTTCCTTTTCAATTTATTTAAACTAAAAAACCCCCAAAAAAACCCAAAAAACCATTTCACTCATTTCATTTCTCCCACTCCCACCCCTTTTTTTACAACCACCAATCTGTTCTTTATATCTACGAGCTTGGGGTCTGATTTTTGTTTTGTTTAGTTCCCACAGCTGGATGCCAATTTATTTCAGAACCAAAGCTGTCTTCTTGTCCAGCATCTCCACTGATGGGGGGGACAGGGACTGGGGGGGAGGGGGGGAAGGCAGGGAGCAGGGCATTTGGCTTCTGGCTTAAATAGGCCCAAAGCTTGTGGAGTAATGAGAAACAGACGGCTACCAGGCTGCCTCCTCAGGTAACCTAAGTTCAGGAACTTTGGCAGCTAAACTGGCCTTTTCTGGCAGGGGGACTTGGCTAGGGGCAACCTGCGCTGCCACACAAAGCCACCCTCACAGCCTCTCTGGCCGTGAGTCCCTGGGCGCTTGCTTGACCAGGATGCACAGGCACGCCTCTGGCCAGCCTGGCCTGCAGCAGTTTGTGGCCAGGAGAATCAAAGCGGCCGTCTGCAGCCCCTGCGGACACTTCCTCTAGAAAGCGCTGGAAACAGCACGCCGAGTCTGAAGAGAAAAGGCCTCTGTGGGCCTGAGGTGGGTCTGTGCAGACAGAGGCCCACACTCCACCCCTCCTGTTCTAACGCCACCCCCTGCCTGGGCCCCAGGGCTCCTGTGTCACCCAGGGACTCAGTGGGTCAGGTTCCTTGACGTGACCACCCCTCCCCACACCAGAGGCAGGAAGCCCTCTGCCAGGAACCCCTAGGACCACGGAGGATGGCATGATTGTCAGGGACCCCACCAATGCCCTGCTTGGGTCCAGCCGTTCCTGATGTCTAGACCTTGGACAACACAAGCAGTTTGTTAAAAGTACAATAAAACTCATTCTCTATCCGTTAATGGCGACTCCATCCCTTTAAATGCTCAGGCCAAAACCACGGAGTTGTCCTTGAGTCTTTTCTCTTAGACCCCATATCTAATCAATCAGAGAATTCTGTCAACTGATTCCAACTTCTTCCAGAACCCAATTGCTCCTCACCACTCTTGTTCTGTCATCTCTTGCCTGGAGAATTTCAACAGCATCCTACCTGGTGTCCCTGAAGCAGCCCCGGGGCCTGACAGCAGGGGCTAATACTGGGGGGAGTGGGGAGGCTGGTTCAGAGTCACGCTGTGCCACTGGCCCTATAGGTTTCTGGGACCCTCCTGTTCCAGTTTGGATTTCAACTTGGCTATTCTTACTAAGAAAAGCAGTTTATTGGTCATTTAGAAAATTAGATTCCTTTTATATACCTTCGCAAGGCAACACAAATCCCAAAATTTCTTCTTCAGAGCTCATGTGCTAATTCGGTGTTTATGAAATCTACCATCCTCTCCAGCATTGGGACTTTGAGCCATGAGCCAGAGCGAGACACCCAGCAATGCTGAGACCAGGGCCAGCGGAGCCCCAGCACTGCAACGACCTTTTTGGAATACACTGTAGGGTGATTCTACAACAGATGTGATGATACAACAGATGTGCATGAATGACATGGGAAAGCTGTGTCCCAGTCCCCAGGGGGACACTTGTGCCATGCTCTGTCAGCAGGAGAGGGCTCTTCTTAGGAGCTTAAATCAGGACCCGTCTCTCTGTGGGATGTCAGGCTCAGAGCTGGGTGATATGGGCAGACATGTGTTTTTCCTGGGACTCTGGCGTGTGGGTGTCTAAGTGTGTGTGTGAAATTACATACCCTGCCTCCACCAAGCTCCTCCAACTTGCAGGGGACAGTCACCAGTCCTCCATGCTTCCCCAGCCCCACCTCCGTTCAAAGCCAAGCCCTGCAGTGGGCCTCTGAAGGCAGCTCTCAGGCAGCCCTTTCAGGCTTGCTCCTGCTTAGTCTTGGTTCCCAAGCCACTGCCATTGGACTGGACTCGCTGGCTGCCACGGAGCGGCCCCACGTCAGGGCTTGGAGGAGCCAGGCCATCTTGTCCACGTGAGGACTTCAGGCTCAGACAGAGCTTGTGACACAGGACGAGCTTGCGTCACCCAGCAGGTCCACAGCAGAATGGGGATGAGAAGCCAGACCAGCTTCAGTGCCATCCAGGCCTGCTGAGAAAGAGGTAGGTCAGGGAAGGAAGGGAGAACACGCACTCCCAGGCTGGGGTGCTAGAACCAGTGGCTCTTCTCACCACAGCTTGGCCCTGAGGCCTGTCTAAGCTCACTCTCTGCCAGTTGTCCTCCCCGCCCCCATAACTTCGTGAGCCCCCAGGGCCCTCTAGAGGTTTCTTTTGCTGTCTTGTGTCCATCCCCTTGTAGTTCTGTCCTCTCTTGGCTGCTGCTTCTGCAGGCTCCAGACAAAGGGAGCAACAGCTGGTGGGGAGAGGAGGGTCTGTGTTGGACTCAGCCAGACTCAATCCCAGCCAGGCAGGCTGCCTTCCCTTTGATAGACTGCCTAGAAGCCACCCCCACCTTCTCCACCCCCCAGCCGCCCCCCTCCCTGACTCAGCCTATAAATTACCTGGGGATGGTCGCTGACTCAGCCAGGAAGCCCAGAGCCCCTCTCCCCACCCACAGGCCTCAACTCCACAGCTGGCTCTCATTCCAGAATGCTTGGTCCCCTCCCCTCAGGAAATTCCTGGAAAATATCAGGCTTCTTGGAGGGGAGATTTCCTAACCACAGCCTCAGCAGGGAAGGGAACCACGGCAGCCTCATCCATCATCCTGCCCCCTGGCCCGCCTCCCCCAACTTGTGTGTTTGCGAGGGACTGAGCATGGAGGTGTCAGTCCCCATAAAGTGACAGGTACATGGCTGTGGAGGGACCACAGGGAAGGGAGGAGGAGGAGAGGCCAGTGTGGGGTGGGGCAGTCAGGGCAGGCGGCTGGGAGGTGGGGCTCGTCCTGGGCCAGGAGGGGTGGTGAAAATGGCGTGTGGAGAGATGGAAAGGGTGCTGTAGGCCCAGGGAACGGTCTGAGCAAAGGCGAGCAGATGGAAAGGAGCCTGGTATGTATGTGGGGTGGGAAGGAAGTTGGAGAGGAACCAGACTGAACGGTCGCTGGGCAGGGGAGCCCGGGCTGATGAGGCGGGAGGCCGGGAACTGAGCTCGGCTGTGGAATTCGCAGTGGATCTCCACAGCGAAGGCCTGAGAGACACCGGGGATTGGGAACATAGGAAAGGAGATGGAGGTGGCCCAGAGATGGCTGAGGAGATGAACACGGGGGAAGAGATGATCTTGACAAACAAGCCTCAAGGGACGCTGGTCCCTGCAGCATCCTGGGGCCTCCGTGGGCTCCCAAGGCCCTCAGACCCGGCGGGGAGGAGGGTGGAGAGACGGCGCCTCTGCATCATCACACTCCAGTCAGATGGCAGAGGCAGGGCTCCTGCCCTCAAGGAACCCAGATGAAGGAACGTGGTATCAGGGAGCCTCCAATCTAAGGGAGACAGACACCCCAGGCCCTAGCTCCCTCCTCGGGACCCTGGCGCTCCCTTCCTTGGAAATCCCATTAGTCTGTGAGCCAAAGCCAAGTCCAGTCTGCAGATAAAACACCTCTCTATTTATTTTTTTTAAGCTGCTTCCCCTCAGATAATAACAACTTTTTAAAGTACAAAAATTCCTCTCCAACTTCCCCCCAGGAAGGATGGCTGGGTGATGTGACTGTAGCTATAGTAACAGAGTCACGGAGGAGAGAAACAAAGGGAGCTAGCTGACCCAAGGGGTGGATCAGATAGGGGAGGCATCATGAGCCCCCGCCCCCCCCCAAGCCCCAGAGTATGGGACACCAAGCCCGGGAGCTGTGGGAGCAGGCTGCTGAGGCTCTAGCATTGACTCGCCTTTCCTGGCAATAGCAGTTCTATAGGGTATGGCAGGAAGTCAGGCAGAGTTGGGGTCAGAGACAGAAAAAGGTGGGGACAGAGCCACCCAGACAAGCAAAAAGGAAAAGAGGGAAAGATAAGGGCAGGAGAGGGAGAGTGACACAGAGAGAAAATTTCTTGAAAGCAAGGGTCTCAGTTCCTTGAGTATCATCAGCCCAGAAGCCAGGAAAGCTGCTTAATAAACGAGCGCACTTGGGGAAGGCGTTCCTTATTCCCAGCCTGGACTAAGTGTTTCCACTGCATGCGTATCTGTCAAAGCCCTGAAATATTATATTGACATTCTTTGTTTGTTTGTTGACTGTGTGAAAGCACTTTAGTAATCAGTGGAAGGTTTTTCTAAATTAAAAAAAAAAAGTTTTAATTTTTCAACTACAGTTGATATCATATATTGACATTCTTGTCAATATATGTTGCGTGTTGGACTACCCCACCCAACTGTGGACCCCCAGCCTTGTCCACTGTTGCATCACAGCACCTATGGGGGGTACCCTCCCCTCAGTGTTTGTTCAAAGTATGAAAGAATGAGGGAAAAACGACGGGCAAGAGGAGACCAGACAGACCCACCATGGGATTTGGCCTCTGGGGAGACGCTCCAGGGAGCTTTCCCCTCTCCTAGGGCCCTGCTGCAGGCCCCGGCCTGTTCCTGGAGCCTGAGGAGGAGAAGAGCAACCAGGGAGGAGCTGGGCTGTCAGGGCTGGACCTCCCCTGCCTCTGTGGGGGCACTGACAGGCAGGAGAGAGTTACCTCTGTGGGCCTCAGCCCCTGAGAGGCTGTGGGTCTGCAAACAGGGCTGGTCTGGTAAAGGGGGAGGGCATCCTGCCTCATTGTCGCTGGCCCAGCTGCATTTCCAGAAATTCTTCCCGCTAGTAAGAAGAGGAAAGAAAAGCCTAGGCAGCCCCTTGGGCTTCCAGGAAGGGGGTGGCCAAGTGGGAACCAGGTTTCCCAAAACTCTCACGGGCCAGGCTGGAGCTCTGAGGCCTCCTGCCTGGGCCAAAGGGCCAGCTCTGCCCTGGGACAGAGGCTGGGCCCCAGCCAGAGGTGTCAGAAGAACTGATCAATGGAACTGGGGCTCCCCATATGCGTGCCCCGCCAGGCTGCGTCTGTTGCTGCAGGATAGAAACAGGAAGAAGGAAGGCCTAGGGATCTCAGGGTTCCCTACAGGTCTTATTTAATCCTGAGGTCAGGGAAGACTAGAGCTTATATTCAATCAAGGGTAGTATTGTCTCCCCTGTCCATTTCAGTGTCTAGCCATATATTACATCTGGACGAGGAGACATAGGAAAAGCAATAAATATTATTATCGTTATTCCCCAGTGTAGAGTTCCCTAGTGCCTCCTGCACAACACCAGCCTTTAGGGGTCATTGTTGATAAAACAGGGAGGTTTGCAGAACTCAGCACATCAGCTACCCTCTTCAAGACCCTCAGTGCACCATGTAAATATTAAAATCGCAAAGAAATCCTGGAGAGACCCAATTCACTTTGGTTAATCCATTGTTTCTCAAACTTATTTGAACATGGAACCCCTTTTTTATGGGACACCATGAAGTAGAGTTTCCAGAAAAACCTTTTGGGGAAAGCTGCATTACAGCTCTGGATGGGGGGCTGGCTGAGTGGCGCGTTGGTTAAGAGCTGGCTTGGGACGCCAGAGGGCCCCGGTTCGGATCCCACATATGAGGGCCAGTGACACTGCCCTCCACAGCTAAGATGCTGAACAACAGCTCAATCTGGAGCTGGGTTGCCGTGAGTTGCCGTGAGTCGCCGGCGACTGCGTAGGCTGCAGCCCCTGTGGCAGTGGGTTGCCATGGGCTACCGTGTGTAGCCAGCAGCCAGCGTGAGCGGCCAGCAGCTGCAGTGAGCGGCCGTCCAGAACCGGGGACTGATCTGCCTCACCCGGGAAGAGCACAATGATGGTGCCAACTTGGGCCAGTGAAGCAACATTCTCCACAACTAGACTGAAGAACAAAATGACAGCAACTTATCTGTTCCCCTTCCCCCAATTCCCCAGCACTGTTCCCATCCCCCCAATCCCCCAATAAAAAATAAAAAAAATAAAAAAGCTCTGGATGGGTGATTTTCTAACTTTGTTCCAGCCAAGGTGCCCCAGGGGTGGTTTAAGGGAAAAGGGGGAAACGTGTCATGAGTCTGCATTCCACCCCAACTCAACCAGCAGGTCCTCTATTCCCCTTGAGCTGGGTTGCCAACAATATACTTTTATTTGGTGAAAGGGCATTGCTGCTAAAACCAAGTTTGAGAGCCATTGTTTTATGGTTCTTCATAAACATATGAAGAAAGAGAAAAGAATAGGCAGAACTGGGTGTGGGAGGGAGGGGATCTAGAAATAAAAGTAGTGAAATTTAAAATGCAGTGGATCCAACAGAAGGGGAATATAGTATCTGAGGGAATCAAACCGTGTGTAAATCTCAGTGTGCTCTGACCAGGTATCTTGCCATCCTTCGCCAGGACCTGGGGTTAGGGGAAGGGCTCCTACCTCCAGGAATCTTCCAGTTTCATGGAGGAGGCTAAACTTGCTCACCCAAGAGTGGCCAATGGAAGCAGTCTAAGAACCAACGCACAGCAAAGGAAGGATGGTTAGGGCTGTCGGAGGGCCAAGGAGGGGGATTTTAAGAGCAAGGAGGTCAGGAAGGCTTCCCTTTGAGATCTGGAATTGCACCATGATATAGCGCCGAGCCTGGCAAGATTCTGTTATGTGAAAACCTGATGACTAGCTCCAGTTCTAGAGATTTCTTAGCCATTGTCTCTCTCTGAATATTGCCTCTCATTCTTTCCAATCTCCCTTCCTGGAATTCTCCTCGGCTTAGTTTGGACCATCTCGTTCTTGTCTTGAAACCTCTCCCTCTTCTCTATTTTTCACTTATTTACTTCTTGGGGCTGCCTTTTGGGTGAATTCTCAGATCTC
The DNA here is from genome assembly GCF_001890085.2 of Hipposideros armiger. NCBI lineage: Eukaryota > Metazoa > Chordata > Mammalia > Chiroptera > Hipposideridae > Hipposideros > Hipposideros armiger. Next base: position 1,082,798 of record NW_017731468.1, on the reverse strand, counting down.
CTTTTCCAGCTCCGTTATCCCTCCGAGCTGTGAATTTCAATGATTATTTTTTATTTTAGAAGCTCTACAGTCTGGCTTTTAAAACTCAAAATCCAAGAATTCTAGGCTATTCTCTGGGACAACAAATGCTGTAGTGGTCAAGCTTAGGCTAACCCAAGGAGCACCCTGCACAGATGTACCCAGCCTCTTGTGCTCTCACTAGGTCCCCTTTAGTGGGCTTAGAGCAGACCTGCTATAGGAAGTGTGTGGAACTAAGCAGTATAAGAAAATATTGGGGGAAGAGGCGAGTTAATATTTTTAAAAGTATTAACCCATATCCCACCATATATAGTAAATACTACTATTGCCATAATTATGACGAGCATTATTGTTCTACCACCTTTCCATGTCACCTTGAGAATGCCCCTATCTCTCTCTGAACATTGGTTTCCTCGACCTGAGGCTGCACTAATCAGCTGCATTTGAAATTTGATTTTTTTTCCCCATCAGTCCCTAAAGCCTCCCCTCCCCACAATCTGCCTTCTCCTTCCCTGTTTCCTGGTCCAGTGAAGGATCTAGGCTGGCAGAGGCCTGGACCCTGATAACAGCTGAACAATGACATCAGAAGCCCATGAGTGAGGGCGTGGGAATCAGCTGAGATGATGCGGAGAGAGGCCGGAAAAGGGCGGAGGAAACCTGACAGCTAGACAGGCAGACACATCTGCCCCCAGCCCTGCCCTGGAAGCCCTGCTTGGCGGTGGGTGGAAGTCACACTGTTTCTCTTGGATGGTCCCTCCTAGGCCACTCATTCATTCAACAGCTATTTACTGGACACCTACTAGGTAGCAGGCCCTGTGCCAGGAACAACTTTGCCCCTCAGCACTGTCGCTTCAGCTCTGCGAAAACATTCATGACTATTCCTTCTGGGCTCGCGTCGCAGCCCTGTGTAGCAGGAAAGGCTCACACTGACAGCCTTTCTTGAGAGAGCAGAAGCTCAAGCAGGTGCCATGAATTCTGCAAAGCACAGCAGAGCCCTTCATTCCCCCTTCTGCCCCCAGGCCTGGAGAGTGAAATCCTCTGGATTTCTTGCCCGAAGGCCGCTAAAGAGATTGACTTGCCACATTTTGTGGCCTCCACTGTGTGGGGCAAACAACCCTTACTGTGAACAGTTGTGCTAGAAGCTCTAGCTGTCTGTCAGCCTTCCCCTTCCCTAACACAGATGAACTTTATTTTTTATAGGGGTGGGGTTGGGGTGGAGAGTGCCCCAAATCCATCGTGGAAATTGCTCGACTGCCCAGTAAAAGACCATTTGGGAACCCTTTCCATCTTTGCTGAAGTAGAGAAAAGGTCTGAAAAGTTTGAGGAGCGATTTTTCTTGGACCCCGCATGCTGCAAAGTTTTTAATCAGCCTTCATGAGCTGCCAGCTGGGTTCCCACGGAACTCCAGTCACTTTTCTGCTTGTCTAGATTCACAGGATGTGTACAGCAGACCCCAGAAATTCTTGATTTCTTCTTGGAAGAGCAAGCAAGCCCTGGAGAAACCTCAGGGCTCTTTCTCTCTCCAACTCTGATGTCACTTCACGTCATCGCCAGGCCATGTTCAAGGTCAGTGCATCATGGGGCAAGGATGCCACATGCTATCCAGGATGCATATGTCACAAGTCAGGCATACATGCATGAGGCACGCATCCTATACACACCATACCTACCTATTCTATACTATACACAATATGCACACTGCATATACCCCACACGTCAATGACGTAGAACACAAATGTATACCTCTGAGCTTTACAGACACTTACAGACGCCTACTGCATACCTCATACACATGCTAAATACACGCCACGTTCATGCTACATCTATACCACACAAACATACATACACTTTGTGCATCAACATGCACTACACACATTCACAAACACACATACACATACAACACACACACACACACACACATACACACATTTCATAAACATAATTATCTGATTAAAGTTCTCAAGATTTTAGTTTCTAGTTAAACCCAATTATATTATATAACTCATCAACTTCCATTGGTCTATTCTTTTGTTTCTGGACAAATCTTATGAATTTTTCTCGTTTCAGCATAAAACAAAGCAACAACAACTAAAAAAACTTTCCTTATTATTATTTTTTTTTAATGTTAGCTCTAGAGTATTTTTGTTTGTTTTTGTTTTGTTTTTTAAAAGAGTTTATTGAGGAATTGGGGGAGGGGAACAGCGCTGGGGAATCGGGGAAGGGGAACAGACAAGTTGCTGTCCTTTTGTTCTTCAGTCTAGTTGTGGAGGATGTTGCTTCACTGGCCCATGTTGGTATTATCATTGCGCTCTTCCCAGGTGAGGCAGTTGCTCACCAGCCTTTGGACGGCCACTCACGGTGGCTCACGCCGGCTGCCAGCCACTCACAGTAGCTCATGGCAACCCACTGCAGCAGGAGCTGCAGCCTACACCATCACCGGTGACTCACAACAGCCCAGCTCCAGGTCGAGCTATTGTTCACCATCTTAGTTGTAGAGGGCACAGTGTCGCTGGCTCCCATGTGGGATTCAAACCAGGGCTCTGCTGCTCAGAGCTGGCGTCCCAAGCCAAATTCTAACCAACGCACCCCTCAGCCGGCCCATCCTTCTTATTACCTATATAAAACAATGCAGCTGGGCACAAATTTCTCAAAACGCCAGAAAAACAAATGGACCAAAAACAGATTTGGGGGTGTTTACTCTCCCTTTTTCTTCTTTATGAAACTGGCTATGCCTTTGTTTATACAAGGCCGACTGGTATATGCTTGGAGTCACCTCTATTCCCGTTAGATGACTGGCGCTGGTGGAATACACGTAAGATTTGTCACAAGTAGTTCGTATCCCCACCATGCTAAACCCCTGTTTCCCTGGTCTAAGCCCTACCCACCCTCGCTGGGTCAAGCTAAAGGTCCCTGCTCGCTCAGATATAGTGCCCTTTGGCGCTCTAATTCTTGGCCTCTGGCCTTGAGGATCAAAGTGGGGAGTGGAGGACCTCCCAGGGTTGATGGACGTCATCCCCCTGCAGTGCTCTTTCCTTCTCTCCCCATCTCAGACTTGCCCTCCTCCTGAAGCCTTCTCAGTCCCATTAGGTCTCACCAAGAGTCTCTCCCCTGAATCGCCGCACCTTACAAACAGATGTTGTCCATATGCTGGCACCTACTAGCCTCCTAACTGGGCACTGTGACCAAGATTTTGTCCTGCACTGAAGCGGGAAGTGCCCACTCTGATCCCCACGCCTTTGCCGTTGCTGTACCTCTGCCAGGCTGCCCTTTCCCCCTTCCCCACTGCCTCCCACCTGCTGCAGGTATCACCCTGCTGTCCACAAAGCACACGGGTACCTCGCTCTGAATCACCCAAACTGGGTTTCTGGGCTTTTCTCACAACACTAATCAGAGGCTGCTTACTGTTGTCATGAGAGTAAATGGTGTGTGGGTTTTATCCCTTCAATGGAGGAGTTTTGGGATTTCTAATAGCCACAGTACTCTTCTCGAAGAGTAGCTCCTCCCACCCCCAGACAACTCAGGTCTGGCGTGGGAACTTCTGCTTGCCTGCACTGAAAGTTCCTTGGCTAAGCCCCAGCTCCTGCCACGCTGTAGGTGCTGAGGACCTATCTGTTGATGGGGCACCAAGGGATGCTCAGATGACAGAGCCCTGCCCTTCAGGGGTCCCCGGCCAATCCCACTCCCCTGGACTGGGCCTGAGGCGGGACACAGGAAGGCTCCCAGTGGTCTCCAGGCACGTCCTCTGAGGGCCTTCCTGTCTCTGGGCAACAGCTGCAGCAGGCAGCCCTGATGGGGGGCGCTGGAGGGGAGGCTCCTCCTGGGCGGCCCTGTCACAGGGCCAGTTGGACACATCACCCCCACCTGTGCTGCTGCTTCCAGCCTAGGGTGGGCACTGCGGCTGCCAGGGACATTCTTTCCCTGGGGGAGCGATACAGCTGCTGTGAGAGCTGCAGGGTAACGTGGGAAGGAAGGAAGGCTGGGGGAACATGAGCCTCAGCATTTGAGTCATCTCACACCCAGACAGACAGATGCTTACACAGACAGACAGATGTGCCCTCATGGGTGCTCATCACACACTCCCACAGATACCCCTAGCCAGCTGCACACCGCACAATGGCACTCCATACATGGCCACCTACACCCGGAATTCGGGCAAAACCAACACTGGGAGAGGCTGAAATGGTTTCAGACAATGAAGGAATCAAACACAGCCACCAAAGGCAGAACAGGAAAAACTGTGCCTCTACCAGTGGGAAAAGCCTCCGATCCTATTGCTTCTATTCCAGCTCAGTCTGGGGACTTTAAAGACTGTCTTTATCTTCTCTGTGCCCTAGAGCCCAAAGCACCAAACTCAGACCAGTCAGCCTCACCAGCAGCCACGGGAGGCACGCAGTGGGGAAAATGTTGGATTGGAACCCAGGACTTTGAACCAGCCCCTTGACTTTTCAGCTTCCTGCTTTCATTGCAAAGGGCAGCTCCAACGTCCTTTTGGCTTTGAAATTATGTAAACGGGGGTGGGGTAGGGTGAGAAGAAGGGGAAGTGAGGGGTTGGAAGCTTAGGAAGGGGAACTTTCTGACTGTCAAGTCTGGTAATTAAGGAAAACATCATAAACAGCCCCCTGAAGACCTCCTAGAGAGAGCAGGGGACAGATGAGACTGAACCAGGGAAAAGGAGGCTAGCGGTGGGAGGAACGCAGCCGGGTCTCAGAGAACAAGCTTGGAAGGGAGGTCAGGAGGCCAGGAGGCCAGGCCCTCCCTCCATTGGGCTGAGAGCCACTTCCTGTGGCAAGTTTTCCCCACCTCCACCCTCGAAAGCCCCGCCTGGTTAGCCACCCCATCAGTGCTTCCAGCAGTCATGCCCCTATCTGAGAACCAGACTCTGAGGCTTGTGACAATGATTCAATGTGATAATATGTGAAAAGAGCTGAGATGAGCACTTGGCATTGTAATATTGGCAATCATCATTGTCTTACGCCTAAAATGGCACGTCTTTCTTGTATTCCCAGGGACTTGCCTGTCCCAATTCAAGGTTGAGAATTTCCTGAGGTAAGGAAGGCATATGTTTTGTCCACTGCTCTACCTTAAATGCCACAGTGCTTGGCACACAGTTGGGTGCTGGTCCGTAGTTGTGTTTTGGTAGAGGGGTCCTGAGGGAGGCCTCCACTGCCGGGCTTTTTCCTTTCCAAGCCCCTTCTCTGCATGACTTCCTGACTAGGGTCCCCACCACCACCGCTCACCCTTCCCTGTTGCACTTCCCATGGGCCAGCCAGGGATGATGGGACCACTCCAGAACCTCCTTTCCAGGACCCATCTCCCCAGAGTCCTGAGCCCTGGTTCCGGCTCTCTGTGCTTGGCTTTCAGAGGCCCTCTTGGCATCTCTGGCCTTCCAGGACCCTCCACCCCAATGAAGTACTTGATCAGCACTGTCCTCTCTGTCATGGGGAGGAGGGTTGGCCACTCCGGTAGACTCATTGCAGAGCCAGGACCAGTGTGGGGGCAGACAGGGTGGCTAGGATGGGCACCATTCCCACCCCAGAGGGACAGATGAGCTTCTGCCCTCAGGGGAGGGTCCAGTCTGCTTCTAATATCTACCCTGAGGGACTCGATGCTGTGTGTGGAAAATGATAATTATCTAAGGAGCAACTCCTGGGCTTCTGTTTTCTGAGCATTTCTTCTATCGAGAGCACTCACTACACTACTTATTTACAAACATTATCTCCTTTTATCTTCACAGCAGCTCTGTTAAACATTGTCTTCATCACTGTTTCAAAAACAAACTTGCCCAGGCTCAGAAAGCTTAAACCCTGTGCCTGAGGTCATACAGGAAGTGAGGTACTTGGGACTCGGTTCCAGGGCTGCCTGACATGGGAGTCTGTTCTGCACCCCTACCCTGGCGATGGCAATCCCACTTTCGCGGTATTAGGGTTTTTTTGGCCATTTATTAACATGTCTCCAATCATTTGCTCCTTTGACTTGACCAATAATCTAACATGGCGGGATTATTGTCCCCATTTTGCAGTTAATGAAACTGAGACTCAGAGAGGACAAATGGTTATCCCAAGGTGACCCTCCAGGAAGTAGCACCATCAGGACTAGGACCCCAGCCTGAGTTTAAGTCACTTATTTCTTCCCTCTGCCAAGATTCTCATCCACAGAAGAGAGAGTACGAAGCGAGCTTCCCTGCAAGAACAGGAGGAGGAGGAAGAGGAGGAGGAGGAGAGGAAGGAAGGCAGGAAAAGGAATACCCCAAATTTCTTTATCTGTTTCCATTTTATGTAATTTACAGGAATTTACGTATCTTGATCTGTAATGGATCCAAAGGGACTTTACATTGGTCCCTTGATCATTGGTCCTCTGAACACAGGATGTTTTTTCAGTCCTTCAAAGTGTGGTAGTGAGAGCTATACTATTTGGTTTCCTCATCAGCATACAATTGAGTTATTGCTGATCTTCTATACACTTTGTATCCTTTTCAAAGAGTATTATTCAGTATAACCCCACACTTTATGGTAGCTTAAAATGAGATTCACTGGACTGCCAGCAAGGAAGACTTTATGAGAGACGCCTTAAAGGCCCATAGAATTTTGCAACCTGCTTTTTACATTTTCTATATTTTGAACATAATTCAAGGTTAATCAATGTGGCTCTACATTATTTTTCTTCTTTTTGGTAAATGTCTTAAAAATTTGTCAATGTGTTAGATACGACAAAATGCAAAGATTCTAAGTGTGATAAAGTTTTATATATATATATATATATATATATTTAACCACTACTCAGATCAAGGTATTGAACATATCCAACATTCCAGAAGGTTCCCTCATCTCCTCCCTAGTCAATACCTCCCTGACCCTTTAGCAACTGTTCTGAACTCTGTCGCCTTAGATTAGTTTTGCCTGTTTTGGAATTTCATCTTAGTGGAATTATACACTATATACTCTTTTGTAATTGGCGTCTTTCACCCACATAATGTTTTTTGAGGTTCATCCATGTAGTTGCATGAATCAGGAGTTCATTCTTTTTCATTGCTGTGTAAATTTCCATCTTATAAGTATACCAGAATCTGCTGATCCATTTTTCTGTTAACGTATGCAGATTAAAACCACCATACAACACGTTTACACATTCGCTAGAAAAGCCATAATGAAACAGGCAGACAGCGCTAAGTGTTAGAGAAGACGGGGTGCCAGTGGAGCGCCCATAAACTGGCAGTGGCAGTGTTTGTGGGAACAATCACTATTTAGCAGCATCAACTCAAGTGTCACAGACACGTATCCTTTGTCCCGGCGGTTCCTGACCTTGCTTCTACCTGCTGAAAGACATGTACCAGACTGTTCATGGCAGCTTGATTGATAATTCCATCCCTGTGGAACGCCTCCCAAGTTCTCCACTCTGTGAATGTACCAATTTTCCATTGACTGGTATCGGTTCCACACAAGGCTGAGATGAGCATCCTTATACACGGGCCTTGTAGGAGCTTACTATTAGTCCCTTTGGATCCATTCCCAGAGTGGATTACTAAGTCAGAGGTAGGTACCTCTTTAGGATTTGCTTGAGACCCACAGTCACTAAGCTGTCCCCAGAAGAGCTGTATCAGTTCCCCCTCCCATTGGTCACAGGAGCCTGTCATTGCCATGCTTTCACAAACCCAAAAGTCATTCACTGTTTAAACACACCCCGCCCCATCCCTAGAGCCCAGAGAGCCTTGACTTTCCTGGCTCCTGGCCATGAAAGGAAGGAAGGTTTGGGGTAAACATGCTGGATAGTACAATGGCCACAGTTCTCAGGGCCAGCACCCTCCTTCTGCTTGCCAAGCCTGGGCTTATCAGAGCAGCCACTGGGGCCAGAGTGTCCGCTGGAGCTGGTGGTCTCCCATTGGCTGAGCCCAGGAAGCGGCAGCTACGGCACGTAAGTGACCAGCTGCAGTGGCCCAGGAATGCTGACGCAGGCCAGCCCAACATGGGAACGAACGTCAGTGAGTGCACGGAACACACAGCCCTTCCTCCTCTCAGCCCTTCAGCTGGGCACTAAGCCTCTTCCCGAGCCTCCTCCAGATTTCCCTTCCTCAAACGCTCAGAGGGTGTCCTGACGTTCGGGCAGGCAGTGGTGTGCGCAGAGCGTGGGGGAGGAAGTCAGAATGTGTCCAAGCCCTTCCTTCTCTGCGATCAGGGCAGAGTCTACCTGATGCAATGTGAAGAGCCTCAAGAGGTCCCCACTGCGGGCAATGACAGTGCCTGAAACGCCCCTCTTTTACCTCTGCCTTTGTGTTCGAGGCCGCCCCTCCTGCTCACCCACCCAGGGAGCAGCAGCGGAGTCGGCATGAGGAAGGGAAGTTAGGAGACCCCCTTCCTCCTGGCAGGAAAGCGGAAGGAAGGCCACAGGAAGCGATCTTCCTCAACTTCACAAGTCAGCTGCCAGCTGCAGTGGTCAGGCCAGCTGTTCCAGCCATTTCCACACAGTCACGCTCTTTCTCCACGCCAGGGGGAAGACCCAGTACCCAATTTCCCCCAAGTTCTTTCCCGCCAAGGGTCTGGATTCTGCCAACCCTAAGATGGGATTGACAATATGGGGCTCCCAGCGGCCCGGCTCAGGGTGGGAGCGAGGGAAGGGAGGAGACAGGCTAAGCAGTCCTTACCCCGGCCTTCCGCCTCTGCCCAGACTGGAGCCCTCAGATCAGGCTCCCGAGCAGCCCCTGTCCTGCGTCAGGGTGGGCCTGCTTCCAGCCCCCACCTTGGTTCTGCAGGGCCTCTCCCCACCTCAACCAGCCAGCACTAGGGGACAAGTTCCTGGGCCCTGAAAAACCAAGCCCTGTTCCCAGGGTGAGAGAAGGAGCAGAAAAGGACCGGGTGGGTGCATAGGGCTTTGAAATCTTGAACTAGGGCAGAGCTGGGGCAGCATCTCAATGAAGCTGCGGACAGATACTGGGCTTTGAGCCAGTTGTACACCAGACCTATGAGGGGGACGCGGGCCGTGCCAGGCTGGGGAGCCAATGAAGTCAGGGCCAGGGAGCACAGAGCAGCTGCCCAGCCACCATTGCCATAGAGGCACCCCAAAGGCAGCAGAGGCTGAGGCACATGAGGGTCCTGGAAGGCAGAGTGCTTGAGCCTCCATTCAATGTGGTGACATCCACTGAGTCCTGCCAGGAGCTGGTAGCATCTAGATGTACATCTGAGGGAGTGGGCATCTGATTTCCTCTCCATAGCAACCTGCCTGTGGGGACTGGGAGAGGTGCCCATGGAGGAGTCTTCCATCAAATCAGTTCCATGGACTGCAACCCCTCAATCCTGCCAGCTCATTAGAATCACCTGGGCCTTAAAGCAACACAGCTGCTGGGCCCCACCGGGTTTCCATCACTCCGGAGGACATGTATTCATTTATTTTAGGCTCTGACGTAGTCTTCTGTACAGCCAGCCAGAGTAGAAAACTATATTGATCATTAGCTCCAAGACAGGTGTCTCTCTGAGACCAGTTTGGGAAATATCTTCTATTCTAGCCCCTCTTGGTAATTGACAGGACACATTGACATATGAAAAACCTGCCCAAGCAAAAAAAAATCTTTGCTAAATGAGACTTCAGGACGTTAAAGAATTTGCCTGATGTCACTTGGCCAGTGGCAGAGTGCCAGTTTAGACCCAGGGCTCTCTCTGCTTCACACATCGCACCCACACCCCGAACACCTGCAGAAATGGGACTCTCCAGGGGGTCAGGGGGCCACAGGTAGGGCTGTGGCAGGCTGTTTCACGCAGCTCCCTCTCCCAACTGGACCCCTGTCTTTCCCTGCAGCCAGGCACCAGGCCTGCTGGGGGCCAGGACCCTCCTGCTTCTTGTCCAGCCCCTCCCAGAGCAGAGCTGGCAGCATCTGTGCTCTGCGCGTGGGTGCTCAGAGCCCTCATGTGCCCAGATCCTCTTGGTCTGGTGCAGACCCTCAATCCTCCCTGCTTCTGTCTCCCTGGAGGGCAGGAAGGGAGGGTTTCCAAATTCTACTCCTGCACATCAACATCAACATGGCTTCCCCAACATTAAGGAGCGGTCATTCTTCCAGGCGCCACGGTGGAACTGAAGGCACTGGGGAAGGCTCCGGGGAGAGTTGCTGGAGGTTGCTTGATCATCCTTAAGTAGGGCCCAGCAAACTTCAAAACTCAGGCTACTACCCTCCTGGCCCTCACCAGGTTTCTGTTCCCTGCTGCTCAGGCTGAGGCCGTGGTCCCCTTGCCAAAGGAATTTCAAAGCAATTGCCCCGTGCCCCAGGTCACTGTGTTCCTTCAGCAAAAGGAAGCTCCTAGAGTGAGTGAAACCTGAGTCCTGGGGTGCGGCCTGGACACAAAGTATGTCTGAGTTCTCAGGACAAAGACATATGTGGGAAAGTCTCATAGCGCATGTTCATTTTTCTCAGGCTCAATCTCATTAAGACGAAACCTTAGCTTCCTCGGGAGCCTGCCACATGCCCTTGGCAGTTCCTGAGAAAGACTTTGTGAAAACTCTGTGGCAAGACTCGCTCATGCTGTGTCCCGTTCTCTCTGGACTCTTGTTCCAGCAACAAATCAATGTCTTCCCACGAGAAGTAGATAAGCTTCTGCTTCCCAATGACGTTTATGAACTGAAGAGCCACCCTGTCCGCGCACTACTCCCCGTAGTGGGGACTCTACATCTATCTGACAACTCGATCTTATTCCATGAACGGTCCAGCCAAAAGGAAGTAAGGCAGGCAGTCAGGATCAGAAAGGTGTAGAAAGGAGCCAGGGGGCCAGGAGAGCTGGACCACAAGTGCCATGAGAGTGAGCAAGGCACAGGCAGAGCGATAACTCATCGTCCGGAGTCAGGCTGGTGGTACCTGGAAAGTCTGGTTGCGGATCCAAGTGGCGAGGCAAGGGTAATCGTAGATGACAGGCCCTCCAAGGTGGGCCCAGTGGGCTAGCACCCAAGGACCCAGGAGGGCTGCCACCTTGGCAGAATTATTGTGCACATGCCAGGTGCTTCTCTACATACTTTATTAGCTTATTTAATCTTCCCAACAATTCTGTAATACCTACTGTTATTATCCCCATGTTACAGATAAAGTAACTGAGGCACAGAGAGAGTAGATAACTTGCCTAGAGTCATGCAATTAGTATGACAGGGAGTCAGGATTTGAACCCGGGCAGCCTGGCTCCAGTCTATGGACTACACCACCACACCACAATTCCCACACAGGGGATTGTGTGTTCAGGTCACTATGGCTGCGAAACCCCAAAACTCAGTGACTTAAAGCATCATTCAGCATCTCTTTAGCTCATGAATCTATGGTCTGGGCAGGGCACGGTGGAAAAAGTGAGGCTTTGCTCTCCAAGATGGTAGTCTGAGGATAGGAGGATGAACTGCAAGATGACTCACTCATCTGGTTAGCAAGTGAGAACTGGCTCAGCCAGGACCGAGAGTCTGGCTGTGTTCCTCTCCACGTGGGCTTCTCCACGGGCTGCTCAGGCTTCCTGACACCATGGTGGCTGGGTTCCAAGAGTGAGAATCCCAGCAGACAGGAAGTGAAAACTGATAGTTGCTTAAAGACTAGGCCCAGAAACTGGCACGGTGTCACTTTTGCCTTACTCTCCTGCTTGAAGCTGTCATTGATCCCAGGTTCATGGAGAAGGGATATAAACTTCACCTCCAAACAGAAAAACATGTCAGAATTTGGGGACTATGTTTCAAAACTGCCACATTGGGACTGAGATACAGAGGAAGAGCTGGATCTGAAGAGTGAGGCAGAAGTGGCCGACTGTTCGTCCTTGCTCAGCCAGACCAGCGGGAAGGCGAATGGACCGTGTCCCATCGGCCACGTAGGTCTCCAGCAGGTGCCAGGTATTGGCCCTCATGGGCCTTATGTCAACTTACCTTTGCAACAACCCCTGAACACAGGTTTTCTCACTACTCTTTATAGATGAGCACTCTGAGGCTCAGAGAGGGCATAAGCCTTACCCAAGGGCACACAGCTGATAAGTGGCCGGGCTTTTCTGATTCCAGAGCTGAACCCTTAACTCCTCTAGTGCGCTGCCCTCGGATGCAGAGCGGAGCTGGCCCCAGAGGTGTGATGAAGCTGGCCAGGAGGAGGCAGGCGGGCAAGGAGCCAGGCTATCACTCCCCACCCACGCCCCTCCAGAAGCCCCCGCAGATGAGGCAAGGGCTCCCAAACACCCTATCCTAAGGCATCCTTTCCTTCTGGCAGCTCTTCTCAGACTGGGGCGTGCACAGAGCTTCCTCCTGGGCCCTGCCTCCCAAACTGTCTTTCTCAACCCTGAGAAGTTCCCGAAATCCTCTTTGTACTTCCTTGAAACCTTCCCTGAAGCAGTGTCCCAATTCCACCTGTCTCAGCTATAAGCGGTAAATAATGACCAGCATAAGGCCTTCGATGTTTTTAATAGAACTTTTATTTTAGAATAGTTTTAGATTCCTACATAAACCCTTTGGATTCTTCTGTACAGTTTTGTCTCTTTTCCCCATTTATTTATTTTATTTAAACAATTTAATTGTTTAATTAATTGTTAAATTATTTATTTAAGCATGATTCATGAATATTTTATACTTTGGGTAATAATCCAATGCTACTATATTTATTTTGTTGCTCAAATTGTTCCCGCTTTAGTCACTGGAGCTACTTCAGTTGGCTCCAGTGTCCCTTTGACATATTACTACCAATTTTTTTTTTTTTTAGCACTTCCTTGCTTTCTGGCACTACGAGACGCTGCAGACTCATCCTGTATTTTCCCTGCCCCACTACTAGAATCAGCCATTTCTCCAAGGAGCCCTGGTTCCTTTTATCAGAGAACGGTATTAGAAACCAAGATCTGAACACTAAGTGTGCTTGCTGTTACCGGTATCATTGCTTCTAAGCTCTCTCAGCTGATAGAGTGAGGAAATATATGTATGTACACTAACCTGTGTGTCCATCAAACTAATTAGATATACACAAACCTATCAACATTTCTACATGTAACTATCTGTGTCTGTATATACTAAGGTGAACCTGAGTTCATATGAATGTCTATAACTCTATTCCATTATCACAAGGACCGTTCTATGAGTATCCACCTCCTCTTGCTTGTCTGTAGCCTCCCACCTCCCACTCCCACAGTGGGAAACACGGCTCCCAGCACCCACCACCCATTTACTTAACTACCCCCGGGGTGGTTAAGGGTGTGGCTCGGGGTTAATTTTCACTGCCAGAAGCGGTAACTCCGAGCCACACATGGGATTACACTGCAGTGTCCCAGAGAAGTCCTTTACCTGCTCCCTGTGGTCCTGCGGTGTCCTCCTGTGATCGCCAACGAGAACGCCAGCCGATAACAAATTGCAGTGTTTTTTATTTGATTACATTATTGAATAAAATTATAATTTTTTGTAATTATTATATTATAATTTATGATTTTGTGTTTCAAACTTTATCATACCTGGGATGCCTACTAGACTCTTATTTGGACAGATTTAAGTGAGTAATTCCTAAGAATTACAGGCCTACAATATAAAACAACAAATTTCCATGCAAAACAATGTACCGCTTTGGGTACAAAATTACTGACATAATCAGACCGCCAGGGAGGTTAATTGTTCAATCCCAATATACATGTACAGTGTTTTTGAATTGTTAGCCCATACTCCACGGGAAACAGCTTCATCAACTAGAATACAACACTTCTACAGTTTCTCTTGCCTTTAGTCTTATAGATGCTACTCATTTCCAAAGTTACTTAAGTCAAAGCCTTTCCCCCCACCCACTTCTGTAAGGCTGTTTCATACATTTGTAATACAGACAGGTTTGTCATAGTCTGCATTTCATCCTGGAATCCCCCACCCTCCTAAATGATTTTTTTTAATTTGCATACATTAAGATTCACTCTGTGCTCTAAAGTTCTATGGGTTTTGACAAATGTATCGTTGCATGTATCCACCATTGAAATATCGTACAGAACAATTTCACCCTTCTTAAAAAATTCTGTGCTTCACCTAGTCAACCTTTCCCACGCCCTTAAGAAGCCTTAGATGTTAAAGTATCTTGAAATGTTTTTCAAAGTTCTTCTTATGTGCATTACTTCATTTAATCTGCAAAGCAACCTTGTGTGCTGGGAAGAGCAGTAGCATCATCCCCATTTTATGGAGGAGGAGACTGAGGCTCAGAAGCATTAAACAGGCTCATCTTTGGCCACATGGCTAGTGTGTGCAGACTAGAGGCTGACCCTGCTGCTTTATCCCTACTCTACTCAGGCTGAGGGCAGTTCCCAGACCCCAGAGGTGGAGACAGGGGAGCTGGGTTTCAGTCAGGCAGAAGACTGGGCCATAAGCGAAAACAAGCTGTGTACTGACAGTGGGACACCTGAGCTCCTAGTCCTGGTTCTGCCACCTATTCACTGTGTGGCCTTGATCAAGCCACGTGCCTTGGCTGGGCCTCAGTTTCCTCTTCTGTCAACTAAAGTGAAGGATGAGGTGATCTCTAAGTCTCAAGCAGGTTTAGCAGGCTATGTCTGATCTCGGGCATGAGGCTGACTGCAGTCAGCAGGGAGGTTTTGGGGGCGGCCCGGGGAGATGGCTGAGAAGTAGGGCTCAAGTCAACCCCAGAGAAGAACAGTGGTGGGTCACATTGGAGTCAGGGTGGGTGTGCCCAGGGTGGCAGCTCCCATGGCCACTCTGCCCTCCTTTCTAGCAAGTTCTCCAAATGATAAAACCACAATGGCTTTTGTATCCCACTCCTTGGTTTACGGCTGTGTTCTTCAGGCTGTAGCTGGAGACCCAGCGAGTCCTGACCTGCAATTGTTAAAAACAGAATGAAATAGAATAAGATAGAATAGATTGGTGTATTCAGCATAATAAGGATAGGTGTAAAGTTTTGTTTCGATTATATGTGTGGGTAAAATGGCTTGGCCAGGAAAGGCTGGAAGTTGCTGGCTGACAGAGCACATTTTACATCCTTATCTCGTTTTATCCTTACCCAGACAGAACTGTGATACTTAAGTCCTGAGCAGTGCAGCCCATGGGAAGGAGGTCCAGGGTGGAGGGTGTCTGGACCCCTACGCCCGGCCAGCCCCACTTCAGCGTGGCAGGCAGAGGGGTCATTCATTCTCATTGTCTATCCACCATTGCCCCTCACAAACCGACTCAGTGAAAGTCCAGCCAGGACCAGGCTCTACCAGGGTGGGCAATTAGGGTCGGGGAATAAGCAGGTGGGAGAGGCTGAGAAAGGTCACATGGGCTTCCTCCTTCCACCCAGATGCCACACACACCACATATACCACGCTTAGACAACACACTCATGAAAGCACACTCCGGCGGGGGTTCCAGACGCCCTTAGGGCCCCACATCCCAGCCCCGAGCAACTGTGTGTCCTACAGCATGTCTATATGTCCTGCCTCTATTTCCTAGGTTCTCCTGCTTCGTCTGAGATCAACGTGAGCCCACTGGGGGCCTCGTTTGCCCCTTTTTTTCTTGTCTCCCTGATCTGAACACTCACAACAACACTGTTGTCTTGTGATTTATGAACTCACAGAACTCGGTAATCCTTTCCCTCCATTACCTTGATGTAAAGAAGCCCTTGGTTTCTCTGCAAACAAGAGGGCCCTACTTCTCCCTTAGACATGAACACGGGGCCCTAGCCAGGACCCCTCCCACAGGGCCGTGTGGTTTATTTGTGATCATTAATTCAGAGGAGGTGACCATAGTTGGGAAATCCTTCACTGTGGTGAGGAAAAGGCAAGAAAACCGAGGGACAGGAAGACCTTTCCTGCAGCACACGTCTTCCAGCCAGCCCCTGCTTGGCTCTCTGTCCCTCGGTGAGGTGGCGACCTTCACCAGGCCACAGTGGGTCTCAGCATCTCCCAACGACTGGGGCCTTAGGGCACCCAAAGCGTCACCTGGCAGCCGTGGTGGGGACTTGTCTGCAAGCCTAGTCACCCTCTTCTAGTGAAAGCCCCTGGCCCAAACATCACCAACTCAGAGAGGCCTTCTCTGACCCATTCCTTACCTAACTCCCGACACCCCTTCCTGGTTTGCATTTTTCCATGGTTCTTCCCATCAGCTCTCTGTTTTCCTTGTTTGTTTATCTGCAGCCTCTTACTCTAGAATGTGGAACAGGACCTTTGTTTTGTTCATGGCTTTTCCCCCTTGTGGCCTAGGACAGTTTCTGGCATATAGTGAGCACTATAAATATTTGTTGAATGAAAGAATGAGTGAATGAATTAATTTCTTAGGCCTTAAAGTGGCCAAAAGGACCCATTTCGTGGCCTGCCCAGACCCTTTAGACATGGACTCCCAGTGAATACTGGAAGAGCCCCCTTCGGGGCTGGTGGCTGCTCCCAAGGCTGGAGCTGCTTCAGAGTTGCCCCCACTTTCTGGCCTGGCCACAGGATGCCATGAGTGGAGTGTCCTGGGTCCACGCAGCTGTCCATGCTCACACACTGCTGCAGAGCCCTCCCCACACCTTCCTGGCCCAATACTGGACATCTCAGGTGCTTCTTGGAGTTGCCCCCCACCAGAGAGAGCCCAGAGTTTCTTCCCTAAACCATGCAAGACACGTGGCTCAGGCCCAGAGCGTCCTTGGTTTCCTTACACTTAGAAGGGGCCAGGACCATGGGGTCCCCAGGAAGGAGAGAAGGCAGGGTCTGAGGCACACTTCTCCCCCAATGGACACACAGTGAGCAGGTAAGTTGAACCCTGACCATGAGAAAGATGTAGGGAAGCGAGAGACAGGTGGAACGCCTCTGAGTGGACAGGCAGAGACAGGGGAGAATGAGAGGCAGAGAGAAGACCGAGAAAGAGAGAGAGACACGCACAGAAGACAGAGAAAAAGAATAAAAAATAGTCGAGGGACAGACCCGGAGACCGACAGGCAGAGAGACAGAGGACAAGAGAGCAGAAGACGCCTCAGAAAGGGGTGGCAGCGGGGCTCACGGGGACGCAGAGGGGCTGGTGGCTGAATCGCCGCTCTGTTCTCGCGCTGCACTGAGGGGCTTTCTTCGCGGCCGTGGGAAAGTGGTGGGCGAGTATGCCCAACTGCCCTGTGGACCGTAATTAGCCGGATTAGGGCGGGAGCCTCGGCTGGGGTGGACCCGGCCCTGGGAACAAAAGGCCCCTCTTTGCCTGCGCAAACGGCAGGGTCGTTAGGTCACTGGCAGGGTCCCCCAGGAGCGGGCAAGGGGACACACATTCAGAGAATGAGGCCTCTGTGCACCTGGCTAGGAGGCCGGCTTTGGGGTCCCTATACTTGGGGGTGCAGGAGGAGAGCATGGAGGAAGAGAGTCCAGAGGCGGAAAAAGGAGGCCAGAGACAGAGGACAGGGACCTGAATGGTTTGAACAGCAACAGTATTGGTGACACAGATAACATTTATTGAGTGCTTACTGTGTACCACTTCCATGCCGAGGCATGCATCATCTCATTTAATCCCCATAGCAACCCCCTGAGGCGAATCCTGTAATGTCCCAATTTTACAGATAAGAACGGTGTATGCAGAGATTGTGACCTGCCCAAGGTCATACAGTAGGAATTGGTTATGTCACACAGTCACTAGCCCTGAACAGACTCACACCAATTATGTTAAATGAATGAATGACAAGGTTGGCCCTGACTTCAGCCCTGAGGTCACCCATGACCTGGAAGGTTTGAGAAGTGGGGGTTCCCAGCCAGACATGGATGTCAAATCCCTTCAGGAAAGCTGTTTTGGGACATCCATGCGGGAGTGTGTCAGTACTGACACTCTTACCCACCCCGAGCAGTGCAGGGACTCTGGTCACCAGGCTCCGAGGTTCGAGGGGTAGGAAATGTGACCATTTGGTTTCCTTTCCAGCAGCCCAGCACAACTGTACCTCCCTCGGTGGTCTTTGCTTGCAGCCCCGAGACCCCTCCAATGCACAGGACCTCACGAAGAGCTGATGGTGACCCATGGGGGCAGGAAGAGGAGGACCTGGAGCCTTTCCCTGCCACCCAGCTCTCACCAGCCTCTCCAGAGCGTAAAAAAAAAGCTCTAATTTTAAATAAAGAGCATGTGGGTGTCATGCCCCAGCTGACCAAACACCTCTCCTCACAGGAGGTACAGCCAGTCAGAGAGTGTACTGTCCTGCCCACAGCAGCCCGCAAGTGATGACAGTGGAAGCCGTGGACAGTTGGGCCTGGTGTAAGGCATTAAGGGTGGTGGGGACCGTGGCAAAGTCTGTTGTAAACATGGCAGTCACTGCCCACTCTGGACCATTCGTGCCTGAGGGGCCAAACTGAGCAAGCCTAAGCTTTTCAAGAGAAACAAGACAGCCTTTTAGGTAGGATTTCCAAGTTTTAAAGTATGCTGTGGGCCACACTTACGTAGGTAGGGTCCAGGTTCAGCTCTCAGGTTGGCAGTTCTCATCCTCCTTCCCGGGTGTAGCATTGGCTATTCCCCGGTACTCTGAGGCTTCAGGAAAAAGGAACACCCCATCCCTTCCCCCAGCTTCTCCAGAGTCAGGGAGTGAGGAAGGGGCTAGGGATGAGTATGGGGGGGTGCCCAGCCCCTCCTCAGATCCCTGGATCCTGCACCGGGCTTTCCACATGATAAAGAGGGTTCAGGCGGGAAGTCTCCAGGCCACGGAGATCTGGGTAACCGGGCGCATGGCCAGAAGACAGAGGCTGTCACACCCAGCTTGGCTGGGGGATGCCCCGTGAACCATTAAATGCAAGTTTTCTCCTGGGATGGCAGCTCGGGAGTATGAAAGCTGCAGGTACAGGAGGGGGAAATGTCTGCTTCCACCCAGCTCTTCTTCATACCCCACCTCTATTCGCCCTCACAAACGTCTCATCAATTGTAGGATGACTGTTATCCCACTTCTTAGATGAAGAAACTGAGGCACAGGGGGCTGGAGTATTTGTCTGAAGGAAGTAGAGAGTGAGCATCAGGGGGCATCGTTTGAAAGTTTGTTTGAAAGGTGTTTTCTTAAAACAAACCACGTTTGAGGTTTGTTTGAAAGGTGTTTTCTTAAAAATTGATGTGAATTTTGCTTCCCACTTCATAACCTATACATGACTATTTTGATATAAAAATGATGGTAGTCATTCCCCCCCATAACCTGGTAAACCTGATCTTGGGAGGATGAGCCGTGTTTATTCTGAAGCAACCCAAACCCCTGGCGCTTCATTGTGAAGCACAGCAGACCACATCCACAAGAAACAGCAGCCCAGGTTGGGGAACCAGCCCCTGCCTCAAAGCCAGCTCATGACAAAGTAGACCTGACCCCAGGGCCCCGACTCTCTCAGGGGGCATGATAGGCATAAAGGAAGCTTTGTTGCTGTTTCTGTCCCTCTCCAGTTCCCCGTTTCTACTTCACGGAAAACTGGGAGGAGAGGCCTCTCCTGCCTCCATGGGGCAGGCACAGTCCTGGCTCAGAGCTGAGTCCCTGAGGGGCCACTTGTTCTGCTGCAGATCCTGACACCTGCAAAGCTAGTCTCCTCTTTGCTCCTCCCTTGGCTACCACTATGTTCTTTCTTCTTACAGACCAAAACTTCTGTTACAGCAGCTGCCGTCTCTAGATCCTGAGAGGGGCAGGCCTGTGTGACAAAGCTCTCCCAATGCCCTACGTGGACCGAGGTGTGGGCAGGGCCTTATGCCCTGGGGAATGGCTAAGAGGTGGTGGTGGGAGCGAGGGGTCAGGCAGCTCTCTCTCGACCCCTAAAAGAGCACGAATCAGGGAGCCGGAGGCCAGAGGGTCAGGTAGCCAGAGAAGGGGAGAGCTCAGTTCTAGAACATCTGTCCTCAGACACTGTGGTGCAGTTCCACAGGGGTAAAGGACAGCTTCAACCCAGCGAAGGACCTGCAGAACCAAAGAAGGGAGATCTTTCTCCTTTCCCAAGAATACCCATCACTGAACCTCGCCAGCCCAGTCAAGTGCCCACTTTTCCCTCCCAGCAGCTGGTGGTGGCTTCAGAGAGAACCAGGGTGAATGCTTGCTTTCTGCCTCCATCCCTCACCCCATTAGAGCAGGGGACATGCGTAGAGGGAAGGGTTACTCAAAAGAAACCCACGTTCTGGTGAGAAAGCTGTACGAGAAATGTAGGAAATGTCTGGAGCTGTTTCAGTCCCCGATCAAATTTCCAAGCTCTGGGTTCCCAGCCAGGCCCGGAACATTCAACTCACAGAGGCCCTCTCTTCGCCTCTTTCCTCACTTTGTATATAACCAGCTCAGGGGCTCAAGTGCTCTCTCAGGAAGTACAAGGCAGCAGCTCAGCCCTTCCACCTGTGGGAAAGTAGGACTTTCACTTCAAGGCTTATGGCTAATTACAGTGACCACTTATTCAAGCCTCCATCCTAAGGAAAACCAAATTCCCAAAAGATCTCCCCTCCTCAGCTCTTCACCCCACCCCAACTCATATTCTGAGTCACAAACATGGACAGAGAGAACTCCCGGCCTAAATCACGCGGGACGGCCAACTGCAGGGTCGATGCCAAGGCAGGCCTGGGTCTCAGGAGCCCAGGGAAAATCCTGCTCTACTCATCAGTGAATTTGACATCACGGTTCTGGACATGTTTCATGGAAAGATAGGTTTGTGCACCCAAAATACAATAAGCAGTGAGCTCAGGACCTGATTCAGGTGGCTTTAGTGTTCTGATGACGGGATGAGGGAAGACACAACAATGTGTAGCTTCTGTGGCTGGATTCATAGCATCCTTTGTGATGGAGACCTAGACAGGGGAGTGGTCCATGGCCTCAGGGGACAGGCCTTGAGGCCCATGGCAGCATGTGGAGAGCTTTCTAGACAGCTTGGGCCTGGCCCCTTCACCATGCTTGTCAGGGACTTGGATGAAGATGTGGGGAGTACAGCGCTCAAATTTGCAGTCCATCAAAGCTGAGGAGAGTAGGAAATACACTGAATAATAAAATCCAAAAGGTTTGATCATACAGATGGACAGGCCACCTTTAAGAGGTGAGTCTGAAGAGAGTTCAGTGTCAGGATCTAGATCTGCTTATAGGGTCTAAGGAATCAACCACATCAGCACATGTAAAAAACTGAAAGATTTGTGGTATTCAGCTTAGTGCCAATCAGCTGTGTGATGAATCTGAACAAAGCAGGGGTGTGATCTTCAGGTGCATTAAGGAAAGTCTTATTTTACGAGATTTCTTTGCCCTATAAATCCCATTGAGGGATTTCTTTTTTTTTTCTTTAAAGATTTTTATTGGGGAATTGGGGGATGGGAATAGCACTGGGGGATTGGGGGAAGGGGAACAGACAAGTTGCTGTCCTTTTGTTCTTCAGTCTAGTTGTGGAGGACGTTGCTTCACTGGCCCAAGTTG
>NW_017731468.1:1049896-1060700 GCF_001890085.2 Hipposideros armiger | reverse complement strand
AAAAAAAAAAAAGAAACCTTTGAGGGCTGTTAAAAATTCAGATTCCTGGGGCTACCCCAGTCTGCTCAATCAGACTGTATAGGGCTAGGGCCCCTAAGTATGCATTTTCCACCACCTCCCAGGTGATTTTTGAGAACGTTTTCAGCTCTACCTCTCTCTTTAGCCCATGCTGGGCCCTCTTGCCATGACTGTCATTCCTCTTAGCGAATTAAGAGGACCCAGTGGTCTGCCCAGAAAACTACACTAGAAATTCCCCTGGCAGAGCTTTGCTCCTTGAGTTAGGACCCTGCCCCTAACAATGGCCTTGTCAGCGAAGATTTTGGAAGATAAAGACAGCTGGCTTAGAGCAAAACAGTGGTGGGGGCACTGGGTGGGGACACAGGCTGAACTTCTCAGACAAAGAACAAGGCTTAATCATACTGCTGCAGGGCCACCATCCAGCTCAGCCTGAAGCCGTGGAAAGACTGAGAAATAAGTCATTTGTTCCTCTCTGGCGTGGGAAGCATTCAGCCTTCGGAGAAGCAGCCTGACCTGAGTGTAAATCCTGCTCAGGTCCTTAGCAGCTGTGTGGCCCTGAACATGACTTCAACTTCTCTGAGGCTCAGGTTCTTCCTCTGAGATAATGAAACATCCCTCACCCAGCTGTTCTGAGGAGTAGATGAATAACAAGTGTTATTCTATATATGTAAAGTCCTCTGAGTATTTGGTATAGTAGGTGTTCAATGTTGCTTGTGGAATGCATGAATGAGTAAATAGAGTAAATAGGGGAATGGGTATATGGGTGAATGGGTAGATGGGTGGATTGGACAGACAAGATGGATGACCTCTGTGAAATCTTTCTTACTTGCAGACAATCAGCCTCTACCTCTGAATTGATTATCCATAGTTTCCCTACCCTAGTGTCATTCCCTGACATCTCACAGGTGTCTTGATTTGGGGTCCAAGTCATGACTCCTAGGAAAAGCCCTTCTCCTGTCTTCATCCCTCTCCCCACAAAGGCCTTTCTTCCAGCCCCTGTCCAACTGCCCAGGCATCCCTGTCTGACACTGGGTCTCAAATTCCACTCAGGGGCAAATCTCAGGGCACAACCTTTCTCAGGTTCCTCCGATATAGGCTAGTAGCATGCTACTGAATCCAGCTTGGTTCGCCTTTCCGGCCAGTCTTTGGAACAGCTCATCTTCAGGTTGGCTGGGACCTGTAGAGGAAAATCAGCTGCATGAGGCCCAAATCCTGCCCTCCTGGGACTTGGACTTGGGGAGAAAAACTAGGAAACATTTAGAACGTGGTAACTGCCGAGTGTGAGAAAGAGCTCCCAGCCAGCAGAATTAGGAAAGACTTCATGAAGGGGGTAACATTGGATCTTAAAGGATTGGATAAACTTGGACATGCAGAGTTCAGCGCAGAGCATTCCAAGGACAGAGAACAGCCTACACAAAGGCCAGAGAGGGCAGAGTAGGGGATGGTTCTGTCTGGCAAGAGCACAGGTGAGGGGGAGGCGGATGAGGAGAACTGAAGCTGTAAGATCGGTTTGGGAAAGTGTATACAAGGCCATGAATGCCAAGCTGTGATGTGTACTTGACCCCCTCCTATGAGTCCAGGCAGGAGCAGCGGCTGTGATCTGGGTGTGGTCCCTCTCACTCTCCCCTCAGGGCTCCAACCACAGTCTCTTTCTGCACCCCATTAATGCTCTCCCAGCAGGCATCTGTGAGCTTTGACCTGGGTGCCTTCGGTGATTCATGGCAGCCTGGTGGGCCCCCCCTTTTGGGGACATCTACATTTACAAAGCTGCACGGACTTTGCCAACCCTAGCTCCCAAAGAAATGAATGGAGGATGTTCAGGCCTTGTGCAGATTGTGTGTGGGGGGGGAGGGGGATCTGCTAGTGTCTCTGTAAGGGAGAAGGGGGAGCAAGCAGCCGCCCCTTTGGTGATAGGTTACCCCCACTCCTCCTACTGACTGCAGCCTGCGAGTGGCAGGTCCTGCCCCTGCACTTTCCCCAGCTAATCCAAGCCACACAGAGAGCAGTCCGCCTGCCAGCGGGTCTTGTTTCACTGGAATGTTGGCATCAAACTTGAGATCGGAAATGAACTCATTATCTGATTATTTTTATTTATGAAAATGTAACTGCTCTGGGAGAGGTCTTTCTTGAACAGTCTTCTGAGTGATGAGTAATTCTCTCCCCTTCAAATACACACACACACACACACACATGCATGCACGCAGGCAAGCAGGCAGCCACATGTTCTAGCACAGACATTCCTTCAGGTACACACAATCACATAGAGACCCATGTTCTGGGTCTGAAAAGCTCCTTGGAGGCCAGGAACCTTGTCTCTTTTATTCACTGCAGAATCTCTAGCGTTACATAATAGCAATCAGTAAATATTTGCAGAATGAACAGCTAAGTAGTAGATGCACACACACATTACTCAGACACACACACATACATGCATGCACGTACGCCCAACCACTCTTCCTTCTTGGAGAACAGTTAAATCAGAGAAGCCCTACTCCCACAGCCTGAATACTTCACACCATGAACCACCGCACCTGGCATTAGTTGAGAATGTATGTTCCGGTGGAGATGTTCACCACCAGTTCCCAGGAGGCCAAGGCAGCTCTCCCTCTGACCTCACCAAATGTTCAAAGTCATCCCACCAGCCTTGCCAACCTGAGACCAAATACGATGGTCCGGCCAAAAAAGCCTGAAGTAATTATGCAGGGAAAACTGTTTTCCAGGAATGTTCTTTGGGGGCTGCCCCCACTCACCCACGCCTGGCTCTGCAGCAGGTCCCAGCATAGGGTCTTGGGCAATGCCAACCCCCAGGCGCTGTTTCTCTCTTCTCTAGCCAATGACCATGATTCAGGTTGTCCAAGGCCTGTGAATGTCTCCCTGGAAGGTGACCGGGCCAGACACAGGGCTGGTGGGCAGGCAGGGGTGTTAAGCCCTAGAGAGGTTGCCTAGAGTCTGATCTCAGGGTGAAGCACTCATCAGGACCATGATCTTGATACCCTCCTAAAGGAAGGGTAGCCTGCTGTGGTTGAAAGAGCTCTGGGCTTGAGGGATGCTCACCTGAGATGACAGCCTTGCTGGCCACATACTGGCCATGTGACTCTGATCAGCTCAATTAACCCCAGAGCTTAATTTTCAGCAGCACCTTGGGCAATCGAATTTTTCCTGCCTCAGTGCCGTAGGCTCCACCATCTCCTGACCTCCCTTCCAGCTCCCAAAGGAGAGCCTGCAACTCCCTCTGTAGTATTTCAGGCCTCTTCAACTGACTATTTAAAGGTGCAGAGTCCTCCAGGGTGGGTTGACTGGTTCTTCACACCCAACAGTGTGTTAGAGCTGCCTGACCTTTCCAAGAAGCTGCACCCAGGAGGTAAGCGGGCACTGAGAGCAGGGGACAACTTGTTTTGCTAACATGGCCGTGTCCCAAGTTCTAGGCCAGTGAGAAGAAAGGACTGTAACCTCGTAATGCTCCAAGTCACCCAGCAATTCTGCTCCTACTTATACACCTGGGAGAAGCAAATGCATGTTCACACGAATATTTGATTCATAGTACCTCAAACTGAGACAACGCAAATACCCATCAACAGGAGAGTGGTTAAACAAATTGTGGTGCACTCCTATACTAGAACACTGATACAGTGAGAAAACACAACAACGAACAAGCATCAGCTACACACAATAGCATGGGTGAATCTCCCAGGCATGACGCTGAGAACAATAAGCCAGACACAAAGAGACTACATGGTAACTATGTGCAGAAGGTCAAGAACAGGCAAAATGAATCTGTGGTGATAGACGTTAGACTACTGGTCACCGCTTGGGGTGGTATTTACCAGGGAAGGACACAGAGACCTTCTGTGGGGCTGAAATGTTCAATAGATTGATCTGGTGGTTCATGGGCATAGACGCAATATGTGGCAATCCATTCAGCTGTACACTTAAGCTCTGGTAACTCTATTGTATGTAAGTTGTACTAGGCCCAAATCACAAAGGGTCTAACCCACATGGAAAGGGGGCGTTCTGAAAGGAACTCGCAAGGCTTGGGAGTGGAAGGCCAGGAAACAGGGGAAAAGTGAAGCCAAGACAGTAGTGGAAAAGAAAAGGCCCAGAGCGTTCTCCCCCATGAGGCTGAGACCAAGAAGGGTTGCTATGAAGAAGGGGGAGGGACCTGCTCCTTCAGTTGACCCCACTTGTGCCAGCCCAGTTCAGGTTGCCTTTCAGTGGGTCTCCTGCACGGGGCTGGTGCATTAGGGTTGGGACCTAAGGTGGAGGCTGATCTCAAACCATTGGTTTCCTCCCGCTTTCTGTCCTGCCCACAGTTTTAGGGCAAAGAAGGGACCGAGCCCCCAAGCCTCTCATTTAGCCCCAGTTAATAAACTCAATCTGCCCAAACGTGCTTAAATAAAAGGTACAAAAGAGAGAGCTAATTTTTTCTGCCTTGCTTCATCTTAAACTCCTAAACAGAATCTCTCAAAAGAAAGAACGTTCCAGAAACCTGAGTACGGGTACCCCACCCTCTGGGCCTCTTGATGATGGTCTGTGGGCCTGTGAGTGGGCCCATAGAAACGTATGTCTAGGGGTGTGTCTGCCTCTGCATACTGTGTTTCATTACAATGGGGTCCTCTGATTTTTATCTGCACATACCCTAGTCTTTCCTCATCCTGCTCTCTTGCTCAGCACTCTCTGCCCCTCCTCCATGGACACCCCCAGTCTTCCTGCCCTGATATTGGGGTCTGATTGTCTTGCCACAGTGACACAGAGAGACTAGGTCCTCATCCTTCTTGGATATTTTTAGAAGGAACCCAGAGAAGGCAAAACTTAACTTTAAGGCATTGCTTTCAAGCGCAGTGACAGGCAACTCAAAATCTCATCACAGTGTGGGCCTTACAGGCTAATCATGGGTTGCTGATTGCAATTTTGAGGACCTGGGGGTGGAAGGGTATGGCGCCTCCCCCATCCCTGGAGCCCCAGCATCTGTATAAGTGACGAGGCGAGTTCAGTGAAGAGGAGGCTGCCAAGCCCTGGGCAGCTCTGAACACATCTGCCTCTCTGGAATGATGGAGGACACCGGGAACCAATGGCCCCAGCACTGGGGCTCCCTTCCCCCAGGCCCAGCCTTGTCCCCTTCTCTCTCCCTGGGCAGTCCCTGCTACAAGTCAGGCTGATCTCCTCACATCGCCCTCAGCAGATATCCTCATTCCTCCTCCCACAACCCTTACTCTATGGCAGATAAGTATTACACATTTACGACAGGGCCTGGGGGACTCTGAAAAATGAGTCAGGTACCTACGAGGTAGGTGTCATTACTATGCTCACTACACAGGTGAGGAAACCACAGCTGAGAAGGCAAATGACTTCCCTGAAGTCACATAGCTGATAATTGGTGGAGTCAGGATTTGAACCCAGGCAGTCAGACCAGAGCCCAGCCCTACTAATCCCTGACTGTTAACTCCTGTCTGGAGCCCAGTCCAGCGCACCCCTTCACAAGAGGCTATAGAAAGTGGTGGTCAAGGGCACAGGCTGCCCGGTTCCTGTCCCAGTTCTTCCTCTTCCTGGATGGACTCTGGGTTGGGTTACCTAGCCCCTCTACTCCTCATTTCCCTCACCCTTGTCATATGGATGAAGATCAGGTTGGGTGGGGCCGTCACTCCTGGCCACTCAGAGCTCTCATGTCCCCACCATCGGTCCAATCTGTCCAGGCTGAGAGTAGGTCAATGACACAATGCAAGGCCTGCATTTGTAAGGCCTGCTCCAAAAAGGACCATAGAACCCAGGGCTGAGTAAGAAAATCCAACCCTCTGGATGTCACAGACCCAACACAGTGGCCAGCATGTAGGAAGCCCTGAGCCAGCAACCTTGGCCCACTCTGAGCTCCCACCCCTGGCCCAAGCACCCCCGCCATCCGCATCTACTGCACACGAGGGTGTCCTTGTCTAATACTTTCCCCTGGATATTGTTCCCCAGCTGGGCTGCGAATACCCCAAGAGCAAGGACTCTATTTTCCCCATCCTCCATCTCCCTGACAGCCCAGATGCAGGTCCGTGCAGATACGAGTTCCTCAAAACACACTTGAAATGGATGGAATTGGATTGGGGGCTTAGATACTACAATGTGGAGTTGCTGGTTAAATATTCAGTCTCACCAGAGGTAGGAAAAAGAGTAGTATGGGTGGGTGGATGTGGACTTGGATGCAAATCACTGTGTAGTGATAAGCAGATGTGCACCCAGGATCTGTGGGAAGGTGCCCCGTGGCTTCAGAATCCTGGTTCTGGCAGGCTCTGGCCTCTGAGGCGTTCCGTGTCTGCTGGAGATCTCTCACTACCATGCCGGGAGCAGGCCCCTGTGTGGCTCTCCAGTGCTGGTGGAAACCATTTTGGAAGCTGCACCCACACCCCTCAGGGCAGCCTGGCCAATGGGAATGTGTAAAGACAGAGGCCGGCCCTGGAGAAGGGCTGGGGGTGTAGCCAGATCTGGGGGCCCCTGGGTTCTGAGGACATAGCTCTGGGGGAGCACAGAGCACTGGACCAGGAAGGAAAGACCACACCTGGTGTCATTTCCAGGGTTTCAGACTCTGTCCCAGCTCTCTGCTGTGATCACAACTGGGGAGCCCCTGGCTGCCCGCCATTCACCACTACTACCCACCCAGCCCTACGCTGTGCCACCCACCAACCTCCAGCCTATACACCAGGGTGGGTAGCCCATGGTAGCTGGGGGATCTAGGGGCTTCCCAACACTGATGGGCAAACCCTTTGGCCAGGCACTGTGACTGTGACTGTCACAGTCAAGAAAACTGAGGCTCAGAGAGATTGTAAGTGGCCCCAGGCCACACAGAGGGTCAGGGTAGAACCAGGTCAATACCCAAGTCTCCAGAGTTGGGGAGGGGGTTATAATGGCAGTCTGATGAGTGGGGTCCTACATGGCAACCCAACCTCCTTCAGGTAAGTTATGGTGAGGAGGGAGTGAGGATAGGGCCAGGGAGGCGGCATGAAGACAGCCATGCTGGGCCAGCAGGGCCAAGAGCCCAGAGCTTGGGAATCTTCAGGGGGTTTGCAAGGCAGCTCTGAGCCAGGGTTCCCACAGTGACAGGTGGGCATCTAACAGGCCAGGCCAAACTGGGCTGGCACCAACTCTAGCGGGGCTGTAGGTGCCAGTTCTCACCCGCCAGCCGGCCTGCCAGCTGGGGAAGCTTAATTAGAATTCCTCAGCCCTCCAACCCATTTCCTTCCTGGTGAACAGGACAGCTAAAGGCCCCTGTCGCCTGCTGCCAGGGTGAGGTGGGCCGGGCTGGCAGCTTCAGGCCAGGCTCGGGGTGGGGGTGACCTAACAAGCTCAGGAAGCATGCCTGTCCCGGGTCTGGAGTAGGGGGTAGCCCCCAATGTGACCCTAAATTTCCCTAAGTCAGAGACCATCTGCCTATCTGCCTGTCTGTCTGTCTATCTATCCCCCCAGGGCCCAGGGCAGGTGGGGGTGCTAGTGAGTGTGGAAAGACAGACACAGGCTGCGGGAAGCTTCAGTGATTAACGGGTGATGAAAACCAGACTCTGTCAGGATGGGGGCGGGAACAGAGAGGCAGAGAGAGGCTATCTGTTTTATGCTTGGCTCTTGGAGCCCACAACCCAGGCGAGGAGGGTGGAGGCAGTTGAGGGCAGTGCCTGGCCCTAGCCTCGAGCAATGGGCCCCATTTCACCAATGCCCACCCAACACCTTCTTCAGCCTCTGCCCCAGAGGGCAGCCCTGCAGGAAACCAACTTTGCTGCCAACCCCAGAGACTTGTGGGGTCCCGGAAATACCCTCCATTCAGAACACCTCAGGATTTCCACCTACTGGCAGGGAAAACCAAACACAGTCACCCCACTCGTCCACTCCTTCCTCTTCCTCTTTGCTGTGGGGCCGACTGTCCCAGGGTCCAGAGCTGAAACGCGTCTTGCCTCTCGACCCTCAAACATATGACACCCCCATACTCTGTCCTCAGGACCTGCTCACCATGGAAACTTGGACAAGTTTAAATCGAGCAGATTTTCCCCCACACGTTCCTTGATAGCAAAAGCTCCATCTAAGAGGATTTAGCTCAAACCTCCCAACACGCAGTCTAGAGAAGACAAACAGGGGGGAGACTTGCGCAGCCATTTCTCCTACTTCCCACCAGACAGACACCTGGAGGGACCTCGCAACACCCTCCTCCCCTGTCCCCCATAGATCCCCCCACCCCGCCCCGCTGGCCTGCCTGCCCTGTGCCTGGGGTTCCTGAGGGCGAGGTACTGCCCTCCCTCACAGATACTAAACTGGAAGGGTCTTTCAGAGACTTCGAAGTGTGTCCACCCCCAGGGCTCTGGGATCAGGCCAGGCAGGGCCTGAAAGAAGGAAACAGGATACAGATAGAGGAAGTGGCTTGGAGAAGGTGGAGCACCAAGGCAAACTTTGCTGACAGAGGGCTTTTGTCGCTGCCTAACCAGGCCTGCCTGTCATCAGAATAAAAAGTATTTTCTGGTTGTCAAAACCATATTTCCAAAATAGCTGTTGTGCCGCAGTAAGGCAGGCAGATAAGGAAAACAATACTTATTCCTTCCTTCTTGCCTACCGGGCACCTCGTGTGAATCTCCGAAACTGTCTGAGGAGACGGAGGCTCTGAGGTTGCATGTCCCCCACCTTCTACTTAGGGGGTACATCACAGAGCTGAGATTCCAGGTGTGTCAGACACAAAACCCTCCTGCGTTCTAAAGCCCTGCCCTGCCAGGGGCTGGGAGGGGAGAGCCGGACACCATCTGGGAAGAATCAGAGAAGATTCTTTAGAAAAGGCCTCATATGGGAATGAGAAAGAAAACCTTCATTAGGGCTTTTTAATCAATAAGGCAGAAACCTAACCTTCCTCCTTGCAAACATTTTGGGCCCCCAGGGACACCCGACTCTGTGTCCAACAAATTACTGAGGAAGCAAGAATAGAATTTAAAAATCCCCATCTCAGCCAGTCAGAGAATGTTTTCTGCTGGGGGTGCAGCCGAACTTTGTTGCTCCTTACATCCCAGCTCCTGTCTCTTGCCTTGACAGAGCCCAGACTTGTCATCTGAGAAGGGGGAGGACAAGGTCACTGCCCTTCTCTTGTTTCTGCCTAGAGGTCTGCTTTTTTGTGGGGAATGCAGGCCTGAGACAGCTTTGCAGCCTGCAGGCTGCAGCGTGCCAGGAGCTGCTAGGAGTTCAGGGGGTTCTTACAAAGGAGAGTGTAGGATGCAGCTCTCTCCCTTCCCCCCTGCGTGGGAAGACAAGACACCCTAGGCCAATGCCAAGTGCCCTCGGTTCATTTGTGGCTGTTCATCTGGGCCCAGGCCTGAGACCCAGCATAGGCTCATGCAAACTGAGCGCCTCATTTAGCCTGCCCCACCTGCACAAAGGAAGTCATCAGATGCCTCTTCTCAGCCATGAAACGAAAAAGTTGGAGAGAAAGCGGAGTGGATTCATTCTCTGTTGCTGTGTAACAAATTACCACACAGTTACCAGCTTAAAACAACACCTGTTTTATTATCTGACAGTTGTGTAGGTGAGATGTCCAGGTGGGCTCAGCTGGATCTTCTGCCCAGGGTTTCACGAGGGCCGAAATCAAGGTGTGAGCTAGCTGAGCTTGTGTCTAGCTCTAGAAAAGATTCTGCTCCTAAAGTTCATTTGGGTCATAGCAGAACTCTGCTCTGGTGGTTGATTGTAGGACTGAGGTGCTGTTTCCCTGCTGGTTGTCTCATCTCCTAGAAGCGATTCTCTCTCAGGTCCCTTCCACGTGGTCCCTTCTATCTTTCAGTCATCAAAGGTACATGGAATCCTCCCCACCCAATGCTTCAAATCTATGACTTCTTCTTATGCGACCAACCAGAGAAAACTCTCTGCTTTTGAAGGGCTCCTGTGATCAAATTAGGCACACCTACTGGATAATCTCCCTTTGGATGAACTCAAAGTCAACTGAATCATACTCTTAATTAGGTTATTAAAATGCATTTGCCATATGATGTTACAGAATCAGGGGCTTGATATCATATTCAGGGATTAGGGTGGGAACACTTTGAGGGCCATATTTAGAATTCTGTCTATCACAGGGAGCAAAAGCGCTTTGGCAGTCGTGTCTAAATGCTGGACAAGGTTCTTATCCCAGGATTTCCTTCCCTCTGCCTCAGGTGCTCCGAGGAAAGGGTGGCACTGGACTCAATGGCTGCTTGGGAACCCCTGGCCCTTCTCTCCTTCTCTTCCTCTTCTTAGGCCAGGCTTTTCAGGACCTGACGGGAGAGCCCTACTTTAGGACCTCTGGGACTTTGTTGCTATCCATCACCTTCTCCCTTCCAGAGCTTCAGCCACTGCATCCCACCCAAGTCTCTGCTGGGCTCTGCCATTCCCTTCACACTCTCTCAGCACTGCACCATCCACATGATTTATGGCGGCCACCTACACTCAACTACTCTCTGCCCACCTGAATCTGGCCTGTACTGGTCCCCACTGCCTTAATTTGCTCTCTCCCCCTTATCCCAGTGGACACCTTCTGGGCCACATTTCCCAGGCCTTACTGCGAAGGCAGGGATGGGTTTTATCTTGTACACTCATATTCCCAGCAGTTGGTCCAGCGCCAGGAGCATAGCAGACATGCACCAAACATTTCTTATGGTTTCTCTGGGTTCATGTATCTGTGGGATCCATTTGCTAAAGTGCTTTTGTCGCTGCCTCAAATCCAAATATATGTCACCACCCACCCCTTCAACAAGTGAAGCCTCATGTCACACTGTCCTTCAGCCTGGGTGTGTGGGTCCCTCAGGGTAAAATGTAA
>NW_017731468.1:1047236-1049888 GCF_001890085.2 Hipposideros armiger | reverse complement strand
TTATACGGCGAGTATATAACAAACTCTGTATTTTGAGTGGAAATGTTAGGGGGTCGTCTTATACGCCCAGTCGTCTTATACGCCGGCAAATACGGTAAATGCCTCGTGTTTCATGGAATAATTTCTCTAGTTTATTACTAACGTTGCCAGCTTGGAATAATCCTCACACAGTTGCCCAGTCAAAAACTGAAATCCGAATTCCTAAGAGCAGTTATTTAAGTGCTAATGATAACAGTTATAGATGATTGCCTTCTTTTGCTTATTCTTCACTGTCTTTTTTGGGGGGGCGGGTGTGGGATCTGAACCGGGGCCCTGCTGCTCAGAGCTGGTGTCCCAAGACAACTCTTAACCAACGGGCCACTCGGACGGCCCTTCACTGTCTTTTAAGCATATCGGGGTTAATTTACTCCACAATAGCAGAACAGGGAAAAGAACAAAAGAGAACTAACGCAAAAGTCATCTTTTTGAGATCTACTCATTCAAAAAAAACCACAAAAACTTGGAGTCACAGAGCTGAAGTAAGTACAAACTACTTGATCTAAGATTATCTGTGGATTTCATTTAACATTATTTTCTTCCCTACCACAGGACCCCTGGCAACGCAGGACTGGCTTACAGATGCTGCAGTCTGAGGTAAGGTTTCCTGTAGGAATTCACTATGTAAAGGCGAAAAGGAATGGCAGGAAATGAAAGGTATTTCCTTATTGCCTATTTTCCTATCAAGTGCATTGATACCAGCAGTACAACAAACACTAGTTCAGTAATGTTCCTCCTCAGTGTCAGTGAGCCTCTCCTGGGCCTCCCCGAGCTGGGACACAGAGGTTCTGGCAAAACCAACCAACGTGAGAAGGCAGGCAGGTCTGAGATCAGCGCAGGCCACCTCACCATGCATCACCCTTCCTTCCCTGCACTTACAATGGCTCTTGTCTGTTAACAAGTCTAACGCATTTTCCATCTTGATAAAATCTTCCAACTTGAAAGGTCTCCTATGACCTAGCCCCAATCCTTGTACTTGAATCTAATCTTAAAATTTGTTTCCAAATTCTATATAGATCTTCTGTTCTAGTAAGGTTCTCACACTAACATACATACATTCTCTCTCTCTCTCTCTCTCTCTCTCTCTCTCTCTCCCTATTTCTCTCCCCGCCCCCCCCACACACACACACACCAGAAACTCCGCATCCCCCTTGGCCCATGGCTGGGGAGGGCAAGAGTCAGGACTCACAGGCTCCCACCCCTCTCCAAACCTGGGCCTCAGCTCTGTGATCTCTCTAGGAGTTTATTTAGGCCAGCCTTAATCTCTTTTCATTTCATCCCTGAATTTGGGCCTGTGTTCTCATCCCCCAGAGACCCACCCACTTCCTCTTGGGAGTCCAGCCGAGGACAGTGTGGTTTGAAGAACGTTCTAATCCCATCCCCAAAGCTCTGAGAGAGAAAAAAATGACTAAAAGCTCTGGAATGTGGAGCCTGCTGCTTCCTGCAAAGCATTTTGAATGAAACACGTAACCAACAGCTGCAGCACAGAGAATGGAAACGCTGAGGGACGTCATGGCTCCAGGTTCTCAAATAGCAGGGATGTGAGCAGAACAAGCTCATTATGTCAGCCCAGCCCAGATGCCCTCAGCACCCACCCCTCCCTGCTCTCCTTCCAAGAACCAGGCCTATCATGCCAAAGATGTGCTCCTGTGGCTCACTTATTCCAAACACTTCACAGTCCCTCAAAACCCCAGGCTCTTCATGAGGTGGGGTAAGATACACTTTTCACTCACCAGTCCCCAAGGGCATCTGGGACCCCATAGCCCAGACACTCTGTCCTCTGAGGAGCAGAAGGTTAGCACATCTTCCAGCACAGTTCCCATCCTGGGAAGTGCCTGGCAGTGCCAGCCAGCTCATGCAAAGCACTAGGATAGCATTACCCAAGGCTGCTGTCAAGGCAGACTTGGGACATGGAGGGTCGGAGGGACACACATGGCCCCGTAGGGAGCAAATGTCTAGGAAGTTAGGGAATTCCTAAAGATCACTCCTGTGTAGGGAAGGTACACTAACATTTTTTCAAAGTCTTTATTAAGATGTAACACACAGACAGCAAAATGCACTCATCTTAATGGTATAGCTTGATGAATTTTATATATGTATTACATATACCACCTGAATCAAAATATAGACATTTCAAATACTCCAAAAGTTTCCCTGGAGCTCCTCCCCAGTCAATATCTGTCCCCCTCAAAGGTAACCACTCTTAAAATTTTCTCTCATCATCAAAAAAATTTGTCCAGGGGTGACTGGTTAGCTCAGTTGGTTAAAGTGTGATGTTGATAACACCAAATTGCCGGCTCGATCCCCACATGGGCCACTATGAGCTACACCCTCCTTAAAAGAGTCAACTATGCCATTGTAGCATGAAAGCAGTGTGTAACCAGTGATCATGGCTGTTCCCAATAAAATTTTTTTTAATTGCCCATTTTTGACTTCATTTAAATGGGATGCACTCACTCCCTTCCAACAATCCCTAAAAGTTTCATCTATTTTTGTTATTTTTTAAGATTTTATTGGGGGGCCGGCCGAGTGGCGCGATGGTTAAGAACTGGCTTGGGACGCCAGAGGGCCCCGGTTCGGATCCCACATATGAGGGCCAGTGACACTGCCCTCCAC
>NW_017731468.1:1043259-1045186 GCF_001890085.2 Hipposideros armiger | reverse complement strand
ATCTGCCTCGCCAGAGAAGAGCGCAATGATGGTGCCAACTTGGGCCAGTGAAGCAACATCCTCCACAACTAGATTGAAGAACAAAACGACAGCAAACTGTCTGTTCCCCTTTCCCCAATTCCCCAGCACTGTTCCCATCCCCCCAATTCCCCAATAAAAATCTTAAAAAAAAAAAAATCTCCTCAGCCAAAACCATCAAGTCATTAGGTATATTTTCTGTTGTCTACGTCACTCCAAGTGACAATGTTGCTACATTTTTCTCCCCTATAAAATATGGGTCCTCTTTCCAAGAACACTTTCCTCACTTTCCTTAAAGCCTTCACCAGCAGCCTCCTTCAGGGCCATCAGGCTCCCACTAACAGTATCTTCAAAATCCTTCCAGTTTCTGCAGATTATTTATCAGAAGAAGATGAGGCTTTTGCTGACTTTACCAGGCCATGGATTTTTCCTAAATTTCCTTTAAGGCTTGACTTTCAACAGATTTCAACATGCAAAGATTAAAAATTACATCTTTGTCATGAGCATTAAAGTCCTGAATGAGAATTGCAAGATAGACCACCGTTTCCAGTAAATCTTGTCGGGAATAATGCTTTGTATTCTGAATGACATCTTGACACAGAGGACTGTTCAGCCAGGAAACAAATGGTGGGCAGACAGGGCCACCATGAGTGGTTGTATGTTGTATGTGCACTGCACAAAGGGGCCTAGCCGAGGAAATGAGTGGAATGGGGCCTGAAACCCAGCCCCACATTCCATTGGCCAAATCTTTCACCCTGGTGAGAAGCTGTGTCAGCTTGGAGGAAAGAACAGATTTTTCTAATTTGTCTGCCCAGAAGGGCACCTTTTCCTAACTCAACAGCGATATTACACTTACTAGCAACAGCACTAAGGGAAGGCGGGAAGGTACAATAAAATATTATATTTACCTACTCCATAAGACAAGTAACTGAAATCAACTCTGGCAAATAATAATAATAAACTTATTAAATTTCAAGAAAGGGTTGAACAATGGAGCCTCAGGAAAGGCCAGAGCCAGAGCAGGTCCAAGGACCTGAGCATCTGGAGTCATTTAGAACGCTTCCATGAAAGCAGCCCCATTCCAACAGCTTCCAGTCTCTACGTCTTAGTTCGCAATTCCAGAATCTTAAGAGAAAGAATCTGATTGACTCAGCTTGGTTCAGGTATTCCTTCCATACCTATCAGCTGTGATGGAAGAGGAAAGGGGGAGAGAAGAGTCATCTAGTATGGGATCTATACACCATAGATTCAACTGCTGAGCCCCTCACCACGAGTATTAAGGTGGCTTCCAGAGTCCAGGCCCTAATTGTGAGCTGTGCAGCCCTCCAAGAGTTGCCTACAACAGATCCATACAGTTGTCGAGGATTTGTCATCCCCAGGAAGGCCAATAGCTAATAGATGATCTTCCCACAAAATCCTGAGAGTC
This sequence comes from Hipposideros armiger, assembly GCF_001890085.2. Lineage (NCBI taxonomy): Eukaryota > Metazoa > Chordata > Mammalia > Chiroptera > Hipposideridae > Hipposideros > Hipposideros armiger. The sequence continues at coordinate 1,043,742 of NW_017731468.1, read as the reverse complement.
TGATCTGATCCAACCAGTCAGAAAGAAGATTCCTGTGGCTTTTCAGCCATTTGGTTTTGCTCTAAACACAGCAGGCAATGGCATTTTCCATTCATGAGCTCTTTTAGCACCAGTGGAAAGTCACCCTTCATGTTCTTCTCCTTATGGGGACTTATGTCACTGACAACCTACAGCAGTTATTCATCTCTATAGAGCTATTCAGAGGCCAACCTATGATCAGAGTGAATTCTGGCAAAAGTCACAAAATTATCTCGCAGTGTCTTGATTGGCAACCTTCTAAAATATTTTTTCAAATTATAGTACGTTTAAAAATAATCCAAAAATATGGACTTAGAGACTATTATAAGTGAAATAAGTCAGTCGGAGAAAGACAAATACCATATGATTTCACTTATATGTGGAATCTAAAAAACTGAATGGGCGAGGAAAGTGAACAGAGGTGGTCTCAGAGATGTGGGGGTGCAGCTGATGGCTGTTGGTTGG
>NW_017731468.1:1040944-1043046 GCF_001890085.2 Hipposideros armiger | reverse complement strand
TCCCACATATGAGGGCCAGTGACACTGCCCTCCACAGCTAAGATGCTGAACAACAGCTCGACCTGGAGCTGGGCTGCCATGAGTCGCTGGCGATGGCGTCAGCTGCAGCCCCTGTGGCAGTGGGTTGCCACGGGCTACTGTGTGTGTAGCCAGCAGCCAGCGTGAGCGGCCAGCAGCCGCAGTGAGCGGTCGTCCAGAAGCTGGCGACTGATGTGCCTCACCCGGGAAGAGCGCAATGATGGTGCCAACTTGGGCCAGTGAAGCAACGTCATCCACAACTAGACTGAAGAACAAAATGACAGCAACTTGTTTGTTCCCCTTCCCCCAGTTCCCCAGCACTGTTCCCATCCCTCAATTCCCCAATAAAAATCTTAAAAAAAAAATGAACTAATGATTGGAACCCTCAAAAAAAAAAAGATTTTATTGGGGAATTGGGGGGAGGGGAGTAGTGTTGGGGAATAGGGGAAGGGGAACGGACAAGTTGCTGTCCTTTTGGTCTTCAGTCTAGTTGCAGAGGACGTTGCTTCACTGGCCCATGTTGGTATTATCATTGCGCTCTTCCTGGGTGAGGCAGATCTGTCACCGGCCATTGGACGGCCACTCATGGCAGCTCACGGCAGCTCACGCTGGCTGCTGGCCACTCACACTGGCTGCCGGCAACTGACAGTATAGCTCACTGCAGCCCCACTGCAGCCTACGCCATCACTGGCGACTCACGGCAGCCCATCTCCAGGTCAAGTTGTTGTTCACCATCTTAGCTGTAGAGGCCGCAGCGTCACTGGCCCATGTGGGATCCAAACCTGTGTTCTGCTGCTCAGAGCTCGCACTCCCAAGCCAACTTTTAACCAACACGCCACTCGGCCGACCCTTTTTTTTTTTTTAGTTGGGCCATTCTACCATCTGTTGGCAGCTCAGTGGCAGCTCAGCTCGGGCCGGGAATCGAACCTCTGTTGCTCAGATTTCGCACTCTTGAGTGAGCTCTTAACCAACTGAGCCACTCGGCTGGCCCTAAAAGTCTCATCTATTATAGCATTAGGTTTAAACCAGAGGTCAGGGATCCCATCATCTAAACCGTTCAGGTGTGAAGGGAGTTCCTCAGATGCAATTCCTCAGGCACAGCTCTGTAGCTCAACACTTGTGAACTAAAGAGAAAAGCGATACGATCATGGAAACCCAACACACAATGATGAGACAGGCATAGGATGACCACTATCATCGCTCCCATTCAAAAGTGAGGGACAGGGAGACACAGGAGCCACTGGTCCACAGCAATTTTGAAATCCGGACAGACACATATAGCCAGTTTCTTTATCAGGGCTAAGTCTTATTGCCTGGGAATGTCTCATGGCTCTTGGCTTTGTCCTCTGGGCTCCTGGCTCCACTTCTGAATCACCCTTCCTTTACTGTAAGAAAAATGGCTGGCTGGTGGTTGCAACTGAGTAGTTTTCTCAGCTTGCTTCTTTCTTACGGACCCAAAGTCCAAAAAAAAAACGGGTATCACTTTTCATTTTGTTGTACTCTGTCCCTTTCAGTCCAAGCTGGTAGTGCTTCTGACAATATAATTGTATTTAAAACTTTGTGGGTTTCCTGTAGATCCTAGTGAGCTTTACTCCATAGTCAAAAGCTATACCACAAATCTCATTAAGATGAAATCTTCTGTACCTTGAACTTTTTGTGAGGCTGTTGAGGGACAATCCCTTATTATTCTTAAAAATGCTATTGTTTAATAAAGAGAATCTGTGTGGCACATTTTTGGAATACTTAGAGGACCTTTATATGAAAGATTTTATGACGTATTAGACCTCTCTGAGGTTTAACAGAGGTTCTTATAGTCTCGCTCTAGATTTTATCTTTGTCTTGAAGCCCTCTCAGACTGAGAATCTTTTGCTATCTGGGGAGGCTGAGAATGAGAAACAAGATTTACTGACTTTTTAATAGTTTCTATAAATTTAGCTTGAAAATTAAAGTTTCCTTTTTAACTCACCTTTTTCTATCTTTATTATATGCAGCTAAAATGATCCAATTGGCACTTTCAACATTCCACTTAAAAATCTCCTCAGCCAGCGGCCGTCCAGAAGCCGGCGACTGATCTGCCTCGCCAG
>NW_017731468.1:989033-1037679 GCF_001890085.2 Hipposideros armiger | reverse complement strand
CACACACAAGCACACACACACGCACACACGCACACACAAACACACCTTCAGCTGGGGACCTAGCAGTGGAGATGGAGGAAAGCAAGCTGGGAGTTCTATCAAAGGACAACCTGTCCTAGAGCTGTTACTTTTAAATCTAAGTCCTTGCTCCTTCCAGGAAGCCTACCCTGATCACCCCATTCCATGCAGGTCTTTCCCCCTTTGGAGACTGTGACTCATTTAATCGTATACTAATGCATTCTAGCCTTTCTGCTACTCTCTCCCTAATCAGATTGAAATCCCCTGGAAGCAAAGGACCATCTCTTGTTCTTTTAGTTCTCTTGCTGAAGGCCTGGCCCAGAGGAGATGAGGGCAGGGAGTGGGAAGTTGAATAGTGATTTCGCTTAATTCAGGCCATGCTTCCTCTGTTTTAGGGACATCTTGCAATGAACATATGTGCCATATTCTTAGAAATCCAGAGAGGGAACATACACTATTCCAGCTCTTAGGGAGCCCTTTTGGGGGCTGGGGGGGGGGTGCAAAGATCCAAACATGAAGTTGTAGGACAACATGAAGAATACAAAGTCTTGAGCATGTACCTGGAGTACAGAGAAGAAAATTCCAGCTCAGTGCACAGGGAGGCCAAGGGGTTCCTGGCAGAGGTGACATCCAAGATTAACCTGGGAACCTGGTCAGAAAAGGTGCCCAGAAAGGACAAGAGCTAAGTTTAGAACTGGGAATACATGAGGAGCTTAATATATAAGATCAAGAAGATGCAAGAAATATCAGTATTGTATGTATTCCAGTTATTAAGGCTACATAAAAAATTACTGTAATATTGGCATCAAACAACAATTTATCATGTTTGCAGATTTTTGCGTTTGTCTCTGCTGTGTTGTCTGGGGCCTCAGCTGAAAGCACTGAAGGCTGGATTTTAGAATCATCAGAAGGGTGATTCACTCACCAATCTGGTAGTTGGTGCTGGCTGCAGGCTGGGGGCCTCAGTTCCTCTCCACCTGAGTCTTTCCATTGATCTCTCCATGGAGTCTAGGTTGGGCTTCTTCATAGCATGGCAGCTGGGCTCTTAGGGTGAGTACCCCCAAAAAGAGAGCCTTGTGGAAGTTATAGCTTTTGTATGACTTAGTATCCAAATTGTCACTTCTGCCATACTCTAGTGGCAGAGCAGTCACAAGCCCCAGCCTGGATTCAATGAGAGGAAACAGACCTCACCTCTCCGTGGAAGGAGTGTCAGTCACATTGCAAGAAAAGCATGTGGGATGGGATATATATTTTGGTGCGGCCATCTTTGGCAAATACAGTCTCCATGGTATGTATTCATAGAGTGGAGGGACAATAACAGAGGAACAGGTGTCCACTATTGAGGAGTCCAATATGCAAGATGGAGGCAGCCAGATACAAGGCTACAACGATAGGTCAGGCATGGTTCTGGAGGGTCTTAAAAACCACACTTAGGAGAATGCTTATAGGCAAAGGAGGACTTTGGAAGCCCCAGGACTCCTGCCCTCTCATTCCCAGCATCCAGTACCTCCTGTGTGCTTGATCAGAAAATATCTAGGATCCTCGAAGGGTGGCTGAAGCAGAGGGTCTCTCAGGGTTGGTCTGTGCCCTTGGAGTAAGAGTCAAGGGTAACCAGCCCCCAGCCCCCTACCCTTGTCCCTGTGTGCACGTGTATACACACGCCCACCTGGTCAAGCCAAATCTCTCAACCCCAGAGAGACATAAATACTACTTTTTGGGTGGCAGGCAGCAATTCTTCAGAAGTGACCTTCCAGGCCCATTCTGAATGGTCTTTGGCAGAACAAAAGCCATACTTCGCACGCACACAGACACACACACACAGTCCCACAAGGTGTAGGTTAAAGGGGCAGCATCATATCAAGGAGAGAGCACTTGTTTTGTAGTCATGAGTCCTGTGTTCTCATCCTGTCTCCGCCCAACCATCTGTGGGCCTCAGGGAGGTCATTTACCCTGCAGGACGTCACAGACAACAAGAGTCACACTAAACAAGAGTTTTCTTCAAATATAGTCATCGAAGCTCAGCAATGAAAGGCACCTGGCTTGAAAACTACGGTGAGCTACCACCTCATCCTCACTAGAATGGCTAAAAACAAAAAAAATGAACAATACCAAATGCTGACAAGGATGTAGAGCAACTGGAACTCTCATACTTTGCTGGTGGGGATGCAAAATTGATACCCACTTTAGAGAACAGTTTGGTAGTATCCACTAAAGCTAAACACCTTCCCTATGACCCAGCAATTCCACTCCTAGATATTTACCTCAAAGACATAAAAACATATAGCTACCAAAAAAGACTGTGCAAAAGGATCATAGCAGCTCTTTAAAACAGCCAAAAATTGGAAAGCGTCCAGGTGTCCATTAACAGATGAACAGATAAACTATTTAATAAAAAGAAACAAATTACTCATACTCACAACATGGGTGGATCTCAGACCCATTATGCTGAATGAGAGAATTCAGAAACCAAAGAGTGTATATTGTATAACTCCATTCACTTATCATGAAGTCCAAAAGTAGGTGACACTTAACAGATGATGACAGAAGTCAGAACAGTGGTTGCCTGGGGGGTTGGCTTTGAGGGGGACATAAGGAGACTAGAAAAAGGACCCACGGAATTTTCTGGAGTGATAGAATTGTTTTATAGCTGATGGAATGTAGGTAACACAGACGCATACGTTTGTCAAAATGCATGGAACTATACACATAAATCTGTGCATGTCACTGTTATACTTTAATTTTTTTAAAAAAATAAAACCATCTGCACTGCCTGTTAAAACGCAGCTTCTTGGGCAGCCTAGACCTACTGAGCCAGGGAGTCCGCTGAAGCGAGGCCTGGGAATCTGCATTCGGAACAGGCTCCAGCTTCAGCGAGGGCATTAGATTTGAGACCGATGTCCCCAGGGGCGACACCCACACACTCCTCTCCCCACCCCATGGCCCCACTGCCCACGATCCTACCCAGCACTGGGCGCCTCCGGCTCTCCCCAAGCCCTCAGCCCTCTCTGCCCAGTCGCCCCTGGTAACCAAGAAAGGGCTTGAAAACCCTCCAAGTGCGGCCGCCTAGGGAGGGGCCGTCCACAGTGTCAGCGAGACAAGGGCCAATACAAAATGCCGGGTAATTGGCGGTTTTCTAATTCGCGGCCCTTTGTGCGGCGGCGCGGAGCCGGCGGCCGCGCTCCCCAGCCCGGGCCTTTCAGCCGCCGGGGCCCGGCCGCCGCTCCCCGCGCTCCGTAGCGCATAATTAATCGGGCTTCACAGGGCCCAGCACAAAGGCGCCCATTCACTCCGCCGCTCCTCCCCCCGGGGATATTGTTATTCCTGAAAACTGCAGCCAGCTGGGCTGCAGAGAAACGTCAGCTCTGTGGGAGAAGGAGCGGCCCGGCCGCGGAGGAGAGAGGGGGCTCTGTCTCTGCGCTCCGAGCGGGCGGGATTAGAGCGGCCCGGAGCCCGGGGTGGGCAGGGGGCCCGGGGTCTTTTCTGAAGGCTGCCCTACTCCTCAGAAAGCCTCGTGATTTCCATGGGGCCCTGGAGAAGAGCGCTATGGAAATGGTAATGGGGGCATTGAGGCTGGTGCTTAGGAAAGAAGGGGGTGCATTCAGGCCAGCCCGACCGTGGCACTGCTCCCGGGTGGGAGGCGCCGATGGATGGCCGGGTGGGAAGGCCAGGGTGTCCCCACCTGTACCAGGCCCTCCCGGACACCAGGAAAAGTGCGTCAAGGAATAAAGGCCTGAGTCTGGGTCCATGGCGCCTGCAGTGAAGTCAGGGGCTGGGTGTGTGAAGACCCCATAGTCACCTGGCTTCTGCTCGAAGGACCTCCTGGGGAGCTTGTTCATAATGATGCCTATACAGGCCCAGACCTCACCCCCAGAGAATCTGGGCTCCCAAAGTCTGGGCTGGGGCCCAGGTGTCTGCATTTTCATAAGCTCTTCAAGCATCTCTGAAGCCCACCCATGTTGGATTACCTCGCAGCACTCACTGCCCAGGGAGATGGCTCAGGTGCTCAACTTCCCAGTTCACAGAGGAGGAAACGGGCCCAAGGAGGTAAACATACTTGCCCAAGGTGATGGAACAGAGCTAGAACTAGACGCTGGGCGTGCTGGCTGTGTGCAAGAGAAGAATAACAGAAGAGAGAGACTGCTGAAACGGGGAGCTTCACCTCCTCCCCAGAACAGGCCTGCTCGGAGCTCTCCCCTCCTTCACCTCTACTTGCACGAGACTGACCTGCCAGTGAAATGCCTCCAGCATGTTCTGTCTCATGGGTTCACTGGGGCTTCTCCTACTGGCTCCATCAGAGGCACCCTTGAGTGCAGGCCAAGAGGTCACATTGTCTTTGTGTCCTGGCCAGTGCCGGCAGAGTTCCAGCCAAGGCTCATTGGATGTGAACTGCATCTCACGACTCCAGGGTCCAGTCCTCTAGGCTTTGTTCCCGTTCAAGCCCAGTGGCCTCCCCAGGCCCAGCAGAGGGCCTGGTCCCGGGTCAGCAGTGCTGGGCTTCACCTTCGCCACTGAACCCAAGGAAATGGGCACCCGTTCATTCCTCTTCCCAAAGCTGGGAGCAGTCATGAACAGCCACCATGGATTTCCAAAACCTCAGCTTCCTGAACGCTGCCCAGAACAAGCAGGGGCCTTTCCAAAACCCTGCCCATCCCAGCCCATCTTGAGGAGACATTCTGTCCATCAGCTGTACTCTGGAAAATGTTTCCTCAGCCTATGACTGCCATTCTCTAGGAGGAAGGACCACAGTCCCTAGAGCCAGACAGCACCACACAACCTCGCTCTTCCCATGAGACAGGGAAAGGAAGCCTCTTGTATTTTCAGAGGAGCTCAGGCTGGCCTCCAAGGCGTAGAGAGGGTGCCCAACCAAGCTCACTGCTTCCCCCAGGTCATGCCAGACACTGGAAAGCCAAGTCACATCTGTGGGTGGAGAATATGCAGAAAACTCAAGAACAAAGTAGAGGAAAAGAGAGCAGATAGTTCAGCCAAGGCCTGACCAGGCCTCTAAGGGGGCAGATCAGCTGTCCAGTAGCAAGCCGACTCAGGCATAGCCACTGAAGCCAGCAGTTTCCCAGGGGGACCCTGTGACCTAGACAGTTCCCAAAGCCCAGGCCACCAGCATGATATCAAGCAGAAAAACAAGCTAGCTGTCTCCCATTACATAAACTTGAGTGATTCTATACTGTCTAGAAATGAGAGGAAGAAGGCTCAGCTATAAGGAACTCAGACTATGTAGTAGAACAACGTCCTTGAAATAGATACTGAGGTATTTGGGGGGAAAGGGGGCAAAATGTCTCTTGTTTGTTCTCAAAATGATTCCACAAAATGTAAATAATTGGTGAATCTTGGAAAAGGGCTTACAGAAATTACTTGTAGTGTTCTTTAATTTTTCTGAAGTTTCAGGTTTTTAAAAAAGACAAGCACACACATGCACCAGCATTGATATTCCACATTCCATATCCAGGGATGGGACTGCACTCTCCTGTTGTCCCCACCCCCACACATGTACACTCACAAACAGCTTTCACGATGATCTATAATAGCAGTTTGTGAACCCAAGTTGGTTTGAAGGTCCTTAAGGGTAAAGTCTGTGTTGTTTATCTCTATGATCCTATCCTAGGGCTGTGCTTTGTAAACTGGTAGATACTCAACCAAACCTAGCATCCAATCCTTTGCCATGAAAGGTTGAGTGAGATGGAAGAAGGAGGAAGAAAAGGGAGCTGGCCAATAGAAAGAAGGAGCCAAAAAAGGTAGTTGAGTCCATATAGATTTTCCAGTCTAATACACTCGTGTCAGAACTGATTATCATTTTCAAGGTCAGTCGTCGGGCCCGCTTAATCAGATCCTTCTACTCGTATTCTTCCACAAAGCTTGGAAAGGAACTCAGCCCCAGTGGGGCTGCCCCATTCGATCCCCCCAGAGTATGGGCAGACATACATAGCCTGAACCTGACCACATTCACTTCAAAATGTGGTTACCAGAGTCAACAATCTATTTATTTAAACATTGTCTGGTTCTCTGAATGTCTTATGTAAGTGAATCCTGTCTCCCCAATGAGACCACAGGGTAAGGGCCTTGCCTTCCCTTACTGCCCACCATGGCCACCCTCACTGGCTTGGAAAGACATAGATGCACGATGAGCCACCAAGTGCCTCCACCAGGGCCCCTGTCTGGTTTACTGTCTTCTACATCTCTAGTGCTTAGTGGTTGGCACATATCTGGTGCTCAGTAAAAACTCATTGAATGAAGTGAGGCCTCAGATGCTCAGCCATGCAGACAGAACCAGTGCAGTTCTCCCCTCTATGCCCATCCTCAGAGCAGGTCCCCCTAGCTTCCAATTCTACCATGTTGCTGAGAAAGGCGGCCTCTGAGTCCTCTTCTCATGTGACAAGAGCTCAGCACATTTCTGGTGGGTCAGCATCTTCTGTGAGAGAGCTCCAGGTCAAAGTTATGGTCTCACTGCCTCCACCCCCTCACTCTGACCCTGCATACAGAAATGTGGACAGGCTTAGTCTGGGGAAAGCAAAGAACCTTGCAGGAGCCGGAGACTGAGAGACAACAGTGGGCTTGGTGGGGGCAAGGAAAGTGTGACCAGAATGGTCATCAAAAGCTCCATTTTTCCTCCCTGGGGTTTGGGGACACGATACTTGTTATAGGGCAATGGGGTTGCTTCTCCTAGTTGCCAGCAGGAATGGGAAACTGAGGCATGGGGATCTTGAATCAGGCCCTCAAAACCCTTCCTGGCCTCTGACCCCCAGGCTAGGAGCTTTATGCAGCATTCTTTCTGCATAAATGAGGCCTGAGCCCCAGGTCAGTCCAGGGAGGGGTTGAATGCATTTGTGGCCTTAGGGATGGGACATTTCAGGATGCCCAGAGAAATCTCTGCACACCTTGGGGGAGGGGGAGTTCCTCTTTTAACATCCCCCACCATGGGGCTGGGCCATCTTGACAAAGCTTCTTCTTTCTCAGCACCTCTCACCATCTCCCTGCGCCCCTTTAGAGAACCACTCGCTGGGCCTTTGAGGCAGGACTGGGCATGCTCCCAGTACACTCCTTGTTTGCTTCCAATCCAAGAAAAAGCCAGGCTCCCCGGTTGGGAACTCATTCGCCCTCCCCCTTCTCCCTTTCTGTGCATTTCCCTCCCCTTGGCTTCCCCCAACCCCCACCACCCAACCCCAAGGGCCTCCAAAGCGACAACATGTGGGCCCAAATCAAACCCTTGTCCTCTGGCCCCTGCTGGCCTCTCTCCCAGATCGCCCACCTTCCTCCTCCAACTCCACAACCCGGCCACCCTCCTCACCCCACCCCCGCCATTCCTCTTTGTGGACAACTTTCTAAATGCAGCCAAACTTCCCCTTTCAGTCCACAGGCCCCATAAAACAGCTGCAAAAAGTCAGCAGCTCTGCAGAGGTCCGCTTGCAGGGTCTGGTTGAGAGCAAGGTTCTCTGGTCCTAGCCACAGCTTCCCTGTCCCAGGCTCTGGAAGGCCAGTGTCCTCCTCCAGCTAACAGTGGGGAGACCCCCAGAGACACAATCCCCCCAACAATCTAATCTACAGCGAGTTCCCTGGGGGCCTGAGAGTGTAGTCAGTGGGAGGAGACACCCAAAGACTGGCCTGGTTTCCTGGCCCTGCCAAACCGTGCCATCCCGAGCAATGCACTTACTGCCCCTGGACACAGCCCTCTCATTTGTAGAATGAAGGGATAGAATGATTGGTTTTCCTGGTCCTTTCTAAGTCTAAAGTTCCACATATCCATGATTTCTCTTTAGGGTGCTCCTGCTCAGTGACTGAAGAGAGAATAGGCTTTTTCAGGGACACATGGCCAGCTGAGGGCTGACTAGACTTGAACCCACGTCTCCTAAACTGCGTTCCATGTTCTCTCGGTGACAACCGGCCCTCAGTAAAATCGTGGCTTTCGCGCCTGATTCCTGATTAGAATCACCTGGGGAAATTTTATAGCATAATCCCAGGCTGCACTCCAGACCAACAAAGTCAGAATCTCAAGTTGGGACCTGGTCATCAATCTGTTTGGAAAGTTACCCACATGATTCTGACTGAGCAGTCTGGGTACGGAACCATATGGAAAAGGCTTCTAGAAACTAAAGATGAAGCCTTAAGCCAGAAGAGCCGGCCTGCTCCCTTGCAGGCCTCCAAGGCCCCCCCCACCCCCACCCCCCTTGCCCCTCCAGGGCAGACAGCCCCAGGACCTCAGTCCTGGAGCTAGAAACCAACCTTACAAGAGGCAGGAGGCCATGGGGCAGCTCCAGACCTCTGACAGCTTTGTGTGAATTGAGAAAAGGAAAATAGAGAAGGGAAACTGAAGCAGGGCCAAACGCAGTGAAGGAGAAAAAGACAAGAGAAAGGGGAAGGACTCTGAGGTCAGAGAGTCATGTGAATGGCATTTAGGGAACAAAGCCCCTTCTACTGTGCCCCCTGCCCCCCCTTCATCAATCATCCCCTGGGCCTGGTAAGAAGCACTCTTCTGCCAGGGCCAAGGCACAAGAACATTGCTGCCCACAGAGGTCCAGGACAGAAAGTCCACATCCAGACATTTGCCAATTCGAAGCATGTGAGGCCTCTACTTCCTCTCCCTAGGCAGAACTAGCAAAGAGCCCTCTCCACTCGACATGCTTAGATCCCCCACCATCTCTGCTCACCAGAGTCAGGGTCTCCGGTCCGACATTCAAGCGTAGTCACCTGGCCATTCCTAGGCCACAGTAAAGGCTAAATCCATCCCCCCAAACACTTGGGCATCACATCAAGGTGATCCATGTGATGCTGTGTGACTATGAGCCACCTGCACCCTCCCCTCCCCAGGCCTCAGTGCTTGAGCTTGTCTGCCTTCCTCCGAAGGCATCTGTGGAAGGAAGGGCTGTTGCTGCAGCCCAGGGGTCAGGAGCCTGGGCTCCAGAGACAGAGGCTTGAGCTGGGGTCCTGGCTTGGTCACTTACTAGCTTTGTCAACTCTCTGCCTCTGTGCCCTCACCTGTAAGGTGAGAGCTCACTGATGACAGGGAGAAGACGACACAAGTGCAAACCAACGTGGGACTGATATCTATAATACACTAGGACTGCCCTTTGCAAATCCAAAGATGGTAACCCCATAGAAAACTGAAGGAAGGATGTGAGCAGGCAATTATCAGAGCTGCAAGAATACACACACACACTGGATGAACGTGTCAGAGACATTTCTATCAGGGAGGGAGATACAAGTGAAGAATGGATGAAAGGGATGGTGATTCCAAACCTGGGGGTAATTTTGCCCTCTGCCCACCCCCCAGCCACCACCACCAGGGGACATTTGGCAATATCTGGAGACTGCTGCTTGGGGGAACCAAGGAAGGGAAACAAGCAAAGTGGGTGGGCAGGGGTGCTACTGGCATTTAATGAGCAGAAGCCGGAAATGCTGCAAAACATCCTAATATGCACGGGACAGGCTCCCCATAACCAAGAAGTATCCGGCCCAAAATGTCAATAGTGCTGCAGTTAAGAAATCCTGGACCAGACAGATGGATAAACAGGTAGATGCTGAAAGGGACCTTACGAAGACACTGACAAAAACGTGCTACGAGCAGCCGAGGCATGGGATTCATTAAAATAAGTCAAATAAAAAGGCGATAAGAAGTGTTCCTTAATGTTTGGCACACAGTGGAGTGTTCCGTTAATGTTTGCTGCTTGATTGCTACCCTTTCCTTGAGGGGTCTGAGCGCCTCAGCCTTCCTCTGCTCCAGCAGCAAAGCTGTGGGCCTCAAGCCAGAGGGACACCTGTGTGGCCCAGAGCTGGGTGAGCAGTCACAGCAGGCAGCCCAGTTCTCGCCCCTGTGCCCCAGCAGTGGGTAGAGGGAAACGGTAGCTGTAGAGGGGCAAAGAAGGAAAAAGAAAAAGATGGGTGGGGATCAAAGAGGAAGAGAAAGGAGACGCTGCAAGTTTCAATGTTTCACAACATCACAAAAATACCGAGAAAGCCAGTGGGGGGTAGGGGGTGGTGGGGTAGCGGGGAGGCACACGGAGACGTTCACATTGAGCAATGGCTACGGTTCTCTTCTCAAATTCATGGAAAAACTCTCCTTTCACACCCTCTGGTTCAGTGAAGCCAGACCCTTCAGCACCTCCACAGTGCCTAGCCAGGGACACATCCCCCAGCCACAACACCTTGCGCCATTTCCTCCCCTTCGAGTCTTCCTCCTTCTTCTCCCTCTCACCCTGGCCCAGAGAGACTTTAGGGGTCTTAAAGCGGAGCCCCAAATTTGGCTCCGTGCTTCCTGGCGGCCCAAGCAAAATGAGAATTGGGGTCAGCTTCCTGAGTCACATTGCCCATACTCCGAAGCCCACCAGTTCCTCTGAGGACGCAGAGCTTTGCCAGGAACCGGTGTCTAAAATATACTCAGCTCGTAGGGCTTATAGAGCGCCCTGGCTGCGGCAGCGAGTGCTGGCAACGGCAGGATCCCAAAATAAATGCCACAGTGGGACTCCTGCGGCCGTTTTCCATAAAGCCCCAGCATAAGGGAGAGACATAATAAAGATCTTGTGGTGGCTAAATAATGTGGTCCAAGAGCAACTCAGCTTCATGAGAGCCCGACTGGGTTCAAGGATAAGTCTCATCTGGAAGAATGGCTGGAATGCATGGCCTTTAAATAACCCCCATGAACTTTATTTCTCTCAACTGAGCTTTTGATAAAGCTCGAGCAGCGGGAGGCAGTTGGAGGTTGTAACCGCTGACAAGGGTCTGGCAGGCAGCACTCTGGTCCTGGGCGAGGGTGGGGCCGTGGGTCCCTGGCACCTGCAGAGACATCATTCATGGATTCAGCTATTCACAGACTCCCCCACAGGCCCAGAACATGTAGGACTTTCTCATTTTGCTCTGGCTGAAGTGGAACTAGACAGAGAGGTTAGCAGCGTAGGAGCCAGGCTCGGAGCTGGTGGGGACAGTGGCCATCGTTGAGAGCCCTGCCTCACTTTGGGTTATTATTAAGGGTAATAACAGCTCTCATTTATTGGGGGTCTAGGCATCATTCCACCATCTCAGTCTTCACAGTTAAGATCTTAGGTAGACACTATGGTTGCCCTCATTTGACAGATGAATAAACTGAGGCTCAGAGGGGCTTTCTTTGCCCATGTAACACAGCTAGTAAGAGCAGAAGCTATGATGCCTACTCAAATCTGTCCTATCCCAACATTCACATATTTTAACCACTATACCATGATAGCCAGCCACATGGAATGAGAGATAAAATCTGTGGGAAAAGTGAAAAAGCAGTTAATTTGTGGCATGAGAGCACAGGAAACACATGACTCTCAGAATGTGAAGGGGAGAAAGCAGGAAGCCTGCAGCAACGTTTTGAATTTCAGACCCTGGGGCTTCTCAGAGCTGTCTCAAGCATGCAGAACCTGCTGGGTTGCAAACATCAGTTGTACCCGAGTTTCTGTGAAAGTAATGGGTGTTGCAGGGAAGGGCCTAGCTTAACCAAAGGCTGCAGGGCATGGATAAAGGACACCCCACGGCCAAGCTCAAGACGCCGTTGGGGATCCCTCTGCATGTCAATATGCAAGCAATGCGGAGCCCCACATTCAGCTCTTGGGTGCTGGCAAAGCTGGTTGGAGCCAGGGATCCCTGCTGGGTACAGTCATATGTGCATCCTGTCACTTCCTGGGAAGCTAGCAGGTGGGCACAGCCAAGGCAAAACAGAAACTGTGAAGTTGTCTTCCCAGCAGGTATCCCTGTGACTCCCTCTAGCTCAGGACACCAAAGCCCTATCTCCTATGATTGGACACACTGACCTTCTTTAGAAGATCTCTTTAGAATAAGGACAGGAGTGTCTGTACCACAGGAAAGCTTTCCACATCAGTGAGCAATATGCTGACAAGCAGGGCCTCAGCTCAGCCCCATGAAATCCGATGACTCAGGAGGACACCCATTATCTCCACAGATGTGTCTACCAGGCACTGGCCATGGGCCCTCCCTGTGCCGGCTGTGAGCGTAAGGAGAGGAGTCAGGCTCCGCTCTTGCCCTCATGAGGTTTACAGTCTAGAAAAGGGCACAGAGGTGGAAACACTTCAGTGTGTCTTCATGAGTCCCTTCTAGAACACAGAAAAGAAGGAAGTGAGGGAAGGAAGGATACTCCTACAAAATAGATCCAGACTCTAACCACTTCTCCCCTCACCCTCTGGCCTAGATTATTTCAGTGGGGTCCTGAACAGCAGGCCTGCTCCTAACACAGGGCCTTTGCACTTTCTGTTCCCTTTGCCCTTTCACAAATATCCTCATGATTCAGCATCTTCATGTCTTTGCTCAGATGTCCCTTCTCCGTGAGGCGTTCCCTTCATTGAAGCCACCCAGTCAACGTTCATAACAATGCCCCTGCCAGTCCACAAATGTTTTAGTCGATGCAATACAGGGGCGCTTTGCTCACTAACTCCTCACAGCCTGCTCTCTTAAGGAACCCAGGACACGTTTCCCACTGGCCCTGGCCAGAGTCTATATCCATGGCCATGAGAGTGCACCCAGAAGTGGCCCTCCCTACCAACCATCAGCCAGTGTACTGGGATCAGGCCCGACTTCTCCAACTTGCTGACCCCACGGCTGGTCCTCTCCCATCTTGGAGAAATACCAGCAGAGCCTGGGCAGCCTTTGCCCCCTCCCGACCCTCCACACTCTTGACCAAGTTGTAGCTCTGACCTGTTATAGCCGAGCTGGGTAGCTGGTCACCAAACCCATTTTTCTCCTCTTTCTGGGCACACATCTGGACTACATTCCCAGTTCCTTTGCCGTCAAGGGTGGCCAATGGAGCAGGAGCACTGTGTCTCTCTTCTAGGCTTAGGATGTCACGAAGCATATGTGCCTCACCCATCTTTCTTGTTCTGCCATGACCTCGTGGTCTAGGAGATGGCAGAGCCACAAGATGGAGGGAGCCTGAGTGCCTGAATTTCCACTCCAAGGAAGGCTGCCTGCCCATCAGAGTACCCACCTTGGACTTTACGTGAGCAAAAAAAAAAACCAACCAAACATTGTGAGCACCCTACATTTTAGAAACTGGCTACTGTATGAACTTGATGTTTAACCTCCTGCCCCTTAAGGACTCTGGGCCTGCCCTCACTCCAATGCTCCTCTGTCCCCTTCCCAAATTGCATTTCCCACCTGAACTTTGTCCCCTCTGCCCTACCCCATACCAGGCCTTCCAATGATGACTTGAACAGCTTATGAATGAACCCATTCTGCTCTTAGGAATCTGTGTGCTGAGGTTAAAGGCAGCCTGGCAAAGAGGAAAGGCTTTTCCCACCACCTCCCAATAAGCCTGGTTTCAACAGTGGGCGAGACAACCACCTTACAGAGACTCAGCTTCCTTATTTTTAAAATGGGAACCATAGTATCCACTCATGCCACCTCACAGAGGAAAGGATGGGAGGCCTTGATATGCAGGAGCAGCTGCTCTGAGCCAGACCCTCTACAAGCATCATCTCACTTACAGCACTTAGATAGGGAAACAGAGGCATACAGAGGTTTGAAAGGAACCCAAGTTCACCCAATTAGTAAATAGCTGCCCTTCTACCCCTGACTTGTCCTCCCCATCTTCTCTCCTTTACCAAATGGCACTGCCACCACCCAGGTGCACAGCTCAGAGACGTCAGATCACCCTGAGTCCTCTCTCACCTGCACCTCCCATATACAATTCATCACAAAAGCCCCATTTTACCTTACTAAACAGCTCTCCAATATAGCCCTTCCCTTCATCTCTGTTGCCATCAATTTGGTCCAAGCCCCCTGCATGTCACGCCTGAACTCCCTCAGTAGCCTTCTTGTTGGTCTCCACACAGCTCTTGTGGAAATACAAATCTGACCCTGCCAATTTCCAGGTTAAGAGAGCTCAGTGGCTTCCTACTACTCTTACAACAAAGCCTTGCCATGGTCTGCTCAGCTTGAGATTGGCCTCTTCTTGAGCTCCATTCCCCTGTCCCTCCCCCCCTCCATTCCAGTCAGAGCCGCCTTCTTCCGGTCCCCTGAATGCCCACCAGCTCCCTTCTTGGTGGGAGCATCTTTTGCACATGCTGTTCCTTCTGCATGGAACACCCTTCCTTCCCCTCTTCACTGGTTTATCCCTAACCATCCTTCATATATCAAGTCCGGCATCACTTCCTCAAGAACATGTCCCTGACCTCCTTGATTAAGTGACATGCCCCTACAGCACTCATCACTGTTATTATATCTATTTGAGTAGTTATTTGATGATGATGCATCTCCCTTACATGACTTAAAGCTCCATAAGGACAGGAAATCTGACCATTTTGCTCACCATTGACACCCAGCGACTAACACAGTGTCTGACACATAGTAGAAACGCGATGTTGGCTGAATGATGGAATCAGTGAAAGCTAGAATTGAAATCCAAGCCTGTGTGACGTCTCACACACCAACTGCTGTGAGGAATTGTATTGTCAGCTCAGGCAGCCATAACAAAATGCCACAGACTGGGTGGCTTAAACAACAGAAATGTATTGTCTCATAGTTCTGGAGTCCAGAAATCTAAGATCAAGGTGCCAGCCTATTTGGTTTCTGAGACCTATCTTTTCTGCTTGCAAATGCACCTTCTGGCCTTTTCTCTGTGCACACGAGGCTAGAGAAATCTTTGGTATTTCGTCTTATAAAGATACCAGGACTATCAGAGTAAGGCCCCACCCTTATGGCCTTGTTTGGCCATAATTACCTCCTTAAAGGCCTAATCTCAAATACAGTCACAGGGGTTAGGGCTTCAACATATGAATATGGGGGTACACAATTCAGTCCATGACATTCTGCCATCCAGCCCCCCAAATTCACATCCTTTTCACATGAAAAATACATTCACCCCTATCCCAACAGCCCCAAAAGCCTTAACTCATGCCAGGATCAATTCCAAATCTCAAGTCTCACTAAATGTCATCTAAATCAGATACAAGTAAGACTCAAGGTATGAGTCATCCTGAGGCAAACTGCCTCTCCAGCTATGAACCTGTGAAACCAGACAAGTTATGTGCTTTCAAAACACAATGGCATGGAATAGACATTCCCAACCCAAGGGAGAAACTGGGAAAAAGAAAGAGGTAACAGGTCCCAAGCAAGTCCAAAATGAGCAAGGCAAAGTCCATGTGACCTTAGCACTCCAGATTAACCTTCTTTAGCTTGATGTTCTGCCCACTGGGGCCACAGCATCACTGCCACAGCCCCAGGCAGTGGACCGGCCCTCTCAGCTCTGCTGGGTGGCCTTGCCCCTGAGACACCAGGGGGTGACATCCTGGCCCTCTGGAACCAGGAGGAAACAGCCTTGTCCCCTGGGCCTGTAGTGGGAGTGGCACACAGCTGGCCCACAGTGACCTCTGAATCATCTTCAGGATCATTTTTTTACCTTTTCTTGAAGGATAACCATGTTTGAAGCTGGGTAGCTCAATTGTCCTGTCCTGTAGCTCCCAGAAACCCAATAGCCTTCCTTCATTCCATGTTCCCTGTCCTCTTTATTCCCAGCCAGCAGTGCTTCTGCTGGTATCACCCCATCTCTATGCCTGGCATCAGCAGAGATGGCTGATTAAACTCGTGGGTAATCTCTTCATGGAATGGTCATCCAGCCACACCCTTGCTGTTTTCTCCAGGATGCTCTTTCTCATATTTTGCAATGTGGATAGGCTGATAATTTTCCACGTCTTCAGGCTGTGGCTCCCAATTCCTTCAAGTGATCTCTCTCCTCTCACATTTTACTCTAAGCAATAAGGAGGAGCCAGACTGCACTTTCAACACTTTGCTTAGAAATCTCCTCTAACTACCCAAGGTCATCACACAAAAGTTCTATCTTCCACAAAACACTAGAACTGAGCCAACATCTGTGCTACTTTATAGCAAGGATTGCCTTTCCTCTAACTTCCGAGAACATGTTCTTTATTTGTGTCTGAGTTCTCACCAGAAGTACCTCTATGATTCATATTCTACCAACATTCTATCATGACATATGTGCTCTCCACAGCTTGCCTCTTTTTTTCTAAGTCTTCACCAGAATTGCCTGGTATGTTCATATTTCTACCAATAGTCTGTCCAAGGCAATCTAGGATTTTCCAAGCATGTACCTCAAAACTCTTCCAGTCTCTACCCATGATCCAGCTCCAACACCGCTGTCACAGTTTTAGGTATTTGTTATAGCAGCACCCCATTCTTGTACCAAATCTGTATTATTCAGGGTTCTTCAAAGAAACTAATATGATATATCTATATCTATAGATAAATAAATTTATTATAAAGAATTGGCCTACACAATTATGGAGGCTGGCAAGTCCAAAATTTGCAGAGTCAATGTTCCAGTTTGAGTCTAAATGCTGGCAGACTGCTGTAGACGCTGGAAAAGCTGGTGTCCTAGTTTAAAAACCATCAGGCAGGAGAATTTGCTCTTACTCAGGGGAGGGTCAGCCTTGCTCTATTCAGGACTTCAACGGATTAGATGCGCCCTGCCCACATTATAGAAGGCAATCTACTTTACTCAGTCTACCAATTTCAATGTTAATCTCATTCAAAAATACCTTCACAGAAACACCCAGACTAATGTTTGACCAAATACCTGGGCACTCCATATGGCTCAGTCAAGTTGACATAAAAAATTAACCATCACAGGAATCAGACCAGGTAACAGATGTGAATCAAGGCTTAATGAGCATGCGGGAGCAGTGTAGGGGATTAGCACCAGAGCTCGCATTGTGATTTGCCATTCGCTCCTTCCATCACATTTATTACACACCTACTACAAGCATCTCAGTTATCTATTGCTATCTCACAAACAACCCCAAAACAGAGTAGCTTCATATAGCAATGATTTATTATTTCTCATGATTTTGTGGGTCAGGAATTAGGACAGGGCTCAGCAGGGTGGTTCTACTGCTTCAGGTGCATCAGCTCATGTTACTCACTCAGCTGAGCTAGGCTGGAATCCAAGAAGGCCTCTGTAATATCTGGTGCCTCACCTTTTCTTTCTCTCTCCAGGTGCTCTCTCCTGATTCACTAGTCTATCCATGCTCCTTTACAACTTGGTCACTGGCTTCCCCAAGAAGGTTCTAAGAGGACAAACTCCAAGAGGAGAAGCAAGCGCTTGTCAGATCGACACTTGTTTCATGCTCCAAATGGCACATTGTCCAAAGCAAGTCACATGTCCAAGCCCACATGAGGTGAGGACTATCCAAGGGCATCAACATCAGAACGTGCGGTTCCTCGGGGGCCTCCAGGGTAACAGTCCACCACCATGTGAGAGGATACCAGTCCCAACTCTTGCCCTCAAGGACCTCACAGTCCAGCACAGCATTTCCAAATGTATTGGACCACAGCCTCCCAACATCATTCCTGTGATGAGCAAGCCCCAGTATGAATTACTGACCTCTTCAGAGAGAGCATCCGTTTCGTAAAGGTAGCTTAGTATATGATAAGCGTATGCATGTATTTATCACTCTTTATGCACATATTTTTCAAAATAAATTTTAAAAGGAAAAATATTGCCAGGTTCTTATATTTGCGGGAGAATACTTTGTATTACATTCTATGGCATGCAAATGTTGCTCAGAAGACAGTTTTGGAAATGCTGGCCTGGTGACTTCTAATAGAAATGTAAAGCATGGTGGCAAAGGCCTCTGGCTCCTAGGACCACAAGAGGCAGGTGGCCCACAGTGGATTGGAGACGTTTGTTTCAGAGGGGTAGAAGGCATGGGTTTTCTGTGGGACCACTTTGTCTCCACGGTTATGAGTAATGGAAGCTCAGGGAACATCATTCCTATACCACTTGAGTAGGGGGTGGGACAACACATGTCAGGTGACCCAACATATCATATTGCGTCACCCTGTGCCCTCTCTGCATCTAACACCAGAGGGTGTCACATGCTACACGTGCTGAACACCCATCCCCCCATATCTCACCCCACTTTATAATAACTGAAACGTCAGGTGACCGTCCTCCAGAACTCAAAACTTCCATCACAAAGCCCAGAATCCCCCGCAGCTACTAGGAGATTCCAATGCATTGTCTGGAAGGAGACCCAGGAATCTGCATTCTTAGCCTCTGCCATGGGTCACAGGGTTTTAATGTCTCCTTAGATTTAAGGTTTCCGTGTAGTTGTTGCTGAAAAGTCCCCATGGGGTGGGGACAGGGGAGGGATGCCAACCCTGAGACGTGGCCCTAGTTGATATCTACCGCAGGCAGGACACAGGTGGCCGGCAGCTGGAGATTCAAGTTGTATCACATACCAAATGGACTTTTTATTATATAAATTTTTCTTACAACTTCAGAGGCAACTTGCCTCCACAGGTTTCCTTCACAGAACAATCCCCAGAGATTAAATCTGTTTTGAGTTGCATTTTGAAAAAAAAAAAAAGAGGAAATTGGATCCTTGTTCTGGGTGGGAGGAGGGGGGAGGGGAGGTGAAGGAAAGTTCAGAAACAAGCAAAAGGCACAAATTTCCAGAAACTTCCTCATGCTTTCCTCCTCCCCTGCATTCTGTCCTGTGCACGCCCATCCCACCAAGACAAAACCCAGCTTTGGCCTGGACACCCTCCCGCCTTCCCTGCCTCTGTCTTCCCCACAGCTCCTGTTAGAGCCAGGATCCAGTGAAACAAGTCAGACAGAGAAAAACAAATACTGTCTGATCTCACTTAATGTGGAATCTACAAAACTAGAATTCATAGAAACACAGGTCCTGTCTCATACTCCATTCTATGTCCTCTTGTGAAATTTCCCTCTAGAGCAGGTGCCCTTAACCTGACATCCACACTCATCCCCCAACCCAGAGGCCTGTGGATAGAATTCAGGGGTCCATTTCAGGGAAGGAAAAAAATATATCTTTATTTTCACTAGCCTCTAACCGAAATGTAGCATTTCCTTTCATTGTAAAGGTAGGGAATAACCTATAGGAGTATTTGCAGAAACTGACTTTGTCACCAATAGAAATCATTGACATTTTTAGGTCACTTTAGAATTGTTGCATAATTTTGAAATATCATTTAGCCACATCACTGCTTTAAAATGATTGCCACCAAAGTGTCAGTAAAGAAGCACATATATCACTTATCGTAAAGCTGTTTCCTTAATGTTTTGATATCTGTATTTTCATACTATTGGTTTCTTTTGCAGTCCTGTGGATTTAATTGTACACATTTGAAAACATTATTCCAAGAAGGGGTCCATAGGCTTCCCCAGATGCCCACTGGGTCCATGGTACATGAAAGGTCAAGTACTAGAGTCCTCGTAGTGCTCAGACTTTTTCCAGCATGAAAACCCCAAAAGCATCCCTCTTCCCTGGTCATTACACTTTGGGATTCCCTTGGTGGAGAAAAAGCTTTCATAGCCAAAGCCATTATGTAATGCTTGCCTCTAAACAAATGTGCTTTTTATTCATCATCATAGTATCTCTGGACTTTGGAAAAACAGTGGCCACATCTGTAGGAGAGCTCTCATTGACCTGCCTGGTTTCCAGACCCTGCGCTGTACCCCTCTTTCCACACTCGGGTCTACTGAGTTACACTGTGTGGATCTACCAGGCTGGGGGAGGGAGTCTCAGAGCATGTCACCTCCATTGCTCCTGGCACCAGGCTGGCCCTGGGAACACTCAACACACACAAGCTGCCTTGGGCTGACCTGAGCTGGCGATGTTTGGGTGGAACATGGCTGGAACCTCCCCACTCCACTCACCTTCAGTCCACTGGCCCCAAGGTAGAGTTGCCAAAGTTGGCAAACACAAATACAGACAGGGTGCCCAGTAACATTTGCAGTTGAGGAAAGTAATGAATCATTTTTTAGTATAAGTATTTCCTATGCATCTATTTGGGATATACTAATACTAAAAATAATCCGCTGTTGTTTATCGGGAAGCCTCCCCTTTGGGAGACTGTTCCCCAAGAAGTGCCTGAGGTCAGGTTCTCTGCTGACCCTCCTGCCTCTGTCTGAGGCCTGGCCCCGGAAAGGGACCATTCAGGGTGGAGAGTGGGGCCAGGGAGACTCCTGCCAGCAGCCCACAGCCCTGACAGTCCATGCCTCAAGCCATTCTGTCACTGGCTAGGTCTCAGACCCACCCACCTCCTCCTATCTATAAAATAAGAGAACTGGTCCAGGGTGGAACACTAAACTCCCTCCTTGCTCAGAATTAGCTTTGATAAGTGCCATTTACTTTAGGAAAAAAGAATCTTTAACCTCTACTTGCATGAAAAGGATGCTTCGAAACGCCACCCTCCTCAGGCAGCAGCGTGTACCCCCTCCATTCACCTCAGCCCGGGGAGCCCCTTACTTGATTGCAGCTCCCACAAATCAAACCTACAAGGACACTATTGGAAAGAACCCAATGACCAGGTACCCACAAACACACACATAGCAGCAAAAGCAGAGCCACACAGACACAGTTATTTAAGAAATAGTGAGGCGGATAAACCCAGGGGGAACGGACACACAGAGAAAACCCCACATGCACAGGACAGGGCAAAGTTCCACTCAGCACACACCCAGCCTCCCTCCCCCTGCGCACTCATAGCATGCCATACTCACACCCAAAAGGAGTGCAAATCACATACACTCGCTGAGAGCCGCAGAGAAACAGCCAGTTTCAGCTGTATCTCCAGCCATCCCACACCTGGGTTGTCATCCTGAACCCCAAATACCCAAGGCAGTTCTGGGGTGAAAGCTTCTCCTAACTGCACCTGCTCAAGCTACTTTAAAAAAAAAAAGATTTAAGTGCTCTCAAAGATCTTTTTTTTCCACAGCAGGCTGAAGCAACAGATGACTAAAAGCTGGGTTCTGGAAAGATTTTACCCCAAATCATGATGATGATGAGAACAATGACAGCCCCAATTGTCAGCATTTACTGAGTATTAGCTACACCCCAGGAAGGATGCTAAGTGTTTTATATACATATATATATTTTACTTCATTCAACCCTCATGACAACCTGTAAGGGAGGAACTGTTATTATGCTCATTAACGGATGAGGAAATTGAGGCTCAGAGGAGTTAAATGAATGTCTTGGTATATAGTCCAGGACTATTTAACTCCAAAATACACCCTTTCCCCCAAGGCCACAGTGGAAGACCCTCAGATGTTCTAGCTCAATCTGCATGCAGCATGAGTACATACACATGAGCACGTGTACACATACACACACACACACGTGCACATGCACGCACCCCACCCCTCAGGAGGAGCTGGTGGGCAACATTTCCACTGTAGAAAGCGCTAAAGGAGCACTGACCAGAAGAAAGGTTTCAAGCTAGTTCTGCCTCCTGCTAGCTCTCCTCAAAGACCAATTCTTTTTCTAGACAGGTCTGGCCCCTAGTCTGTGAGCTCTGGGGAGAGGCTTGCTCAGGGTCCTCTTGCTAAGCAGAGACCCAGGTACCCTCCCGGTTAAGGGAAGCCGGGAAAGCTGGCTCCCCTCTGCCCCCCCCCCCATTATAGATCTTGCCTCAGGGAATCGCAGTCAGGACTCTCATAATGAAAGAGCTCTTCATAGGCGAGAGAACAGCCTCTGCTCAGGCACCAAGAGCCCTGGTCACCTGAGCCCACTCAGGGAGGATGCAGAGAAGGACTCTAAAGTTCCCCTAGAGAGGGCTGTCTTAGGGTATTGAGCCTCTGGGACATTCTTAACCCCAACCAAAGGGAGGGGGCACCCTTCACAGCCTCCACCTCTGCATTGGGGTCTGGCTAACAGCTGTTCCCAGCTGCAGGCTCTTTATGCCCCCCACCCAGGCAGTCCCCAGGGATGTGGAGGCAGCTTTGATGAAGCCTATCAAAGCGTTTTTGTTCTTACAGTTGTTTCCTGGGAGGACAATTGGAGCCACAGTGGCCCCCTACATCTGTGTAAGGGCCTGGAGGCTGGCACTCCACCCTCAGCCGTGCAGGAGGGCCCCTGCCCCTCAGTAGAGGGGAAATGACTGTGCGCATCCGGGAGGCGCAGTTTAGGACCTTTGACCGTTAGGCCTAGAAGAGGCCTGTCATCCCCATTTTACAGATGACTAAGCTGAGGCCAAACCATCCGCTGCTCCCTTAGCATTCTCCATGCAGAGGCCACTCCCCCCCACGGACTGTCTACAGAAGCCTGGCTTCTCCTCCTCTGGCTCAGGTCAACCGCCACTTACATAAGACATGATCAGCCCAAGAAAAGGGTGTGGGAGGCACGTGGGAGTGTGAAGGCCACGTGGAGGGGAACTGGTGTCTGTTCTGAGATGTCTGTCCATCTCCTTCTGCTGCATGAGCCACGGCCCCTTTCTGTGGATTCGTTTTAATCGGGGTTTCTTAACCTCAACACTAGTAACATTTGAGGCTGGGTATTTCTTTGTTGTGGGAGCTGTTCTGTACATTGTATGGTTAGCAGCATCCTCAGAGTCTAGCCCCTAGATATCAGTAGCATCATCTCCTAGTTGTGACAACCAAAATTATCTCTAGACATTACCACATGTCCCCTGGGGGCAAAACCCTGCCAGTTGAGAACCACTGATGTAAATGGACTTAAAGGAGCATGTAGGGACTGTCCGTGTCTTGCCAGGTATGCATGGAAGGAGGTGACATAGGTATTCCCTCCTGAGACCTGGAGCTTCTATGAAGGCAGATAAGGTAATAAATGAACCCAGGACAAAGCAGTGTGTGCCAGGAGATCCTGCAAAAGGCTGACGTCAAGAAAATCATTGAGGCTGAAATCCATCCAGGAAGGCTTCCTGGAGGAGGAGGAATGTGACCTGGACTTTGTATAGGCAGCCTGGGAAGGATGCAGTTTGAGGGCAAAACCTCAAAGACAGTGAGCAGAGCACAAGGTGGGGGAATGAGTGGAGATTTTCCAAGGAGGCGGGCAGGAGGGTGGCCACAGCTGGCTGGATTTTAATCACAGATATGTTACAGCTGCCTTCCTCCAAAGAGGGTCTTAGAGCCCAAAACAGAAAAGATGTTGGAGATAAATGGGGAGGAGGGAGATGGGGAGGATAGAGGCATGTCTGAGCTCCTGGGGGGCCAGTTAGAGGCTTGCTTCTCCCTGAATCCCCAGCACCCAGTACAGAATGAAGCTAAGGAAATGCTGAGATGATAAAGCTGCTGATGATGTGGAGAAAGGGTCTAATGAGCAGGAAGGCAGACCCAGGCTCTGAAGGGCTGGGAGGGCCATCACTGGATGGTGATGGTGCATCTGATGAGGGGGCCCAGTCTAGATACATAAGGGATCTAACTGACTGCCCCTCACCCTGATTTCTCAGGGTCTGCCCTTACCTAATGTCTCCCCTGGCAGTTCATGTGGGATGGGGGGCGGGGGAGTAGGAGGTAGCCCTAATCAAGGGGTAGCTGCTGGCCATGGAGCAGACCTTTCTGGAAGATTTCAGCAGGCTCATTGGAAGAAAATGGTGAACTCCTTGGCCTAGAAATCTCTTCTCAGACAGAAGCACTGGCTCCTCACTCCCAATCTGAGCTTCCTCAGCCATGGGTGCATGACCACCCTCAGACTGGGCTTCCAGAGGTTCGGGGCAACATCTTCCCAGGGGTCATCTCAGGAAAATGCTAAGTATGGGGCTGGAGCTGCCCACAGGGGGCTTCTGGGCTGACTGGCCAGCAGGGGGCACTGTGGGCTCAGGCACATGCAGCTGGAAGGGTGGAGACTGAACGGGTCACGGGGCTTGCCTCACCTCCTTTTATATCTTCTACCCCAGCCAGGCTTACCTGCCTTGTACACAGCAGGAACTCCACCTCCTCACAACTTCCCTTCCTAACCCTGTTCTCCCTGACTCTGGATGAGGAAGAAAGACAAGGAATTATCATACCCATTTTGCAGATGAGAGACTGAGTCATATAGGTACCAAACGACGAAGAGACAGCAGCAAGGCAGAATGGATAGCCTTGGCTTTGAAGCCGGAAGACCTGGGTTTACTAGCCTGTCATTTCATCATCTTACTCCTTTGTGGTCGGGGGCAAACTCTGGGGCCTTGTTGAGCAAGCTACTGCTTTGCAGTAAGAGAGAGGAGTGTGGCAGCCCACACCAACCCCAGGCTGAGAACAGTTCTGACACTGGGCATCACCACAGTCCTGCGTGGTCAGCACCGTGTCCTGGAAGGACAGGCTGGCAAAATGGACTGGGCGGCCTTGCCCAAGCCCTTATCTATGTGGAGAGAGCAGATAGCCAGAGAGGGGAGCAACGGGGGGCGGGGGGTCTGAACAAGGGCAGAGAGGACAAAGCAGTTGTGCCGGAGAACTCTGGGGAGTGCAGGGGAGGGCCGAAGTGTCAACGCCCTGAGGTATCTGCACTTTCTCCCAGGTCCTTACTAACAACATTGGAAACTATGGGTGCCATTTGGTACACTCTCATGGTGAGCCAGGCTCTGTGCCAAGTGCTTGACTGGCTCAATTTCCCATCCTGGGAAGCAGGTAATGGCATTCACCCACCCACTTGAGAGATGAAGAAAGAAAGCTCAGATGAGATGAAGCAACTTGTCTGAGTTCCGCAGAGGGGAAGGGGCAAAACTGGATACCACCCAGGTCTGCCTGGCACTTACCCACTGTGCTCTTAGAGAGGTCAGGGTCTAGATGGGAAAAGGATGAAGCCCTCGTCTGTGGCAGGGGTCAGTGCTGAGTCTATAGCTGGGGAGGCACCCTCGGCATGGGATGAACAGAGTAGAGCGAGGCTTCTGGGAAGGAGCAACCCACATATATCTCCAGGCTGGGAAGCCTCCTGGAGGAGGAGGAGAACACTCCCCAGGTAGACAAGGAAGGGAAAAGCATTCCCAACAGCCCGAGAAAATGCAGGGAAGCAGTTCCAGCCCAGCCATTTCCTGTATGCACATGGTCTGTCTGTGTCTTACAATGCTGGGCACGGGGCCAGAGAAATAGGCAGAAGCCACCAGGAGGGGAAGGTGCCATCACATCAGCAGAGAGTCCCCGGCAGCTGGGTGCAGGTCTGATTGGCTCCACTGGCCAATCTTAAGGAAAGAGATGGGGAGCTAAACTATTATAGAAACCGGGGTTTATGGGACGGAGGGGGTGGGGAAGAGCAGATGAAGCTACAAGATATCAAAGTGTTTGAATCTACTAGATGAGAAGCCTAATCAGATGTGGTGGAACAGAAGGCAGTGATCAAGGATGATTCAGGGCCGGCCGAGTGGCACGTTGGTTAAGAACTGGCTTGGGACGCCAGAGGGCCCTGGTTCGGATCCCACATATGAAGGCCAGTGACACTGCCCTCTACAGCTAAGATGCTGAACAACAGCTCAACCTGGAGCTGGGCTGCCATGAGTTGCCGGCGACGGCGTAGGCTGCAGCCCCTGCTGCAGTGGGTTGCCATGGGCTACCGTGTGTAGCCAGCAGCCGCTGTGAGCGGCCGTCCAGAAGCCGGGGACTGATCTGCCTCGCCCGGGGAAGAGCGCAATGATGATGCCAACTTGGGCCAGTGAAGCGACATCCTCCACAACTAGACTGAAGAACAAAAGGACAGCAACTTGTCTGTTCCCCTACCCCCAATTCTCCAATTAAAAAAAAAAAAAAAGGATGATTCAGCCTCTGGCTTCGTTGATGGGAGTCTTACCATGAACTAAGATCTAGGACCCCAGTGGAAGCAGGGGCTAGTGAAAGAAAGATAACAAGTTCAGTCTGGGATAAATGAGTTTGAGGTACATGTAGGCTATGTAAATGGAGGTGAGCTTTGGACTCAGGGTTAAAGGGGGTTAAGGTCTCAACCTATAACAAAAATCAGACCACATGCTCCAACTGAAGAAATAGTCACGGTCGAATAGAATGTGAGCTTCATCTGCAGCCAAGGAGGGAAGTACTACAACAGAACACCCACTGGATTAAACTAAAGATCCTGTGTTCTCAAACTTGAAAAAGGATCCAGGGGTCTAAGTAGACAGCAAGCTGAGTTCAGCAATGGAGCCTATCATTCTCAAGGTGTGCTCCTCACCAGGAGCATTCGTAAGAACTCAATTCAAGGTTTAAAGGGAACCTGAAAGACACAAGAGCAGAGGTAGTCAACTGACTTTTTTTTTTTTTAAGATTTTATTGGGGAATTGGGGGAGGGGAACAGCGTTGGGGAATCGGGGGAGGGGAACAGACAAGTTGCTGTCCTTTGGTTCTTCAGTCTAGTTGTGGAGGACGTCGCTTCACTGGCCCATGTTGGTATTATCACTGCGCTCTTCCCGGGTGAGGCAGTCGCTCGCCGGCCATTGGACGGCTGCTTGTGACGGCTCATGGCAACTCACGAAACCTCACACCTGCTGCCGGCCAGCCCCACTGCAGCCTACACCATCGCTGGTGACTCACGGCAGCCCAGCTCCAGATTGAGCTGTTGTTCACCATCTTAGCTGTAGAGGGCGCAGTGTCACTGGCCCCCATGTGGGATCTGAACCGGGGCCCTGCTGCTCAGAGCTGGCGTCCCAAGCCAACTCTTAACCAACACACCCCTCGGCCGGCCCTCAACTGACATTTCTTAAACCCCTGAAATGTGGCCTCGTCTCTGAAACCTTCCCTAATACCCCTTTCTCTTCTCTATGGGACACAAGCTTCTTGGCTGGCCAGTGAACACTGCCACGCACTTTCATGTTTATTATTTCATTGGTCCCTCAATTGTTTCCCCCATTTGATATGTGGGAAACAGTGGCCCAGCGAGATTGGGGTGAGTGGGGCTAAAGCCAGGCTTGCTCCTCTAGGCATGTCTGTGGGCCCACCCCACCTTCCTTGGAACAGTATTCTACCATGTTGCAGGATGCCAAGGTGGTATTTGAGTGCAGAGTGGCAAGCACAACCCTGCTGGCTTTCTTGTGGGGAGAGTGGTGAATAAGAACTAGACCTGGCCCAGGTGTGCTGTTTGTGCTCGGGATCTGCTTGTCAGCTGCTGGGGAAGTGTGAGTGACCTCAATGGTGAGTTTTGTTTTGTGTTTTGTTTTCTTTTTCCTTCTAAGAACAGTTCATTTTGGTCACATTACTAGAGTAAAAGTGACTTGGTATTAAAGAACCTCCCCCACCCCCTCCCCTGGCAGGAACATTTGAGGAGCTGTCTCCTAGGGCCACAGAGGACAGTGTTGGGGCAGTTCAAAGGACTGGCTCTGCTCCCTGCCCAGCCCCACCCACTTCCCCTCACCACCTCCCTCGAAGGCCAAGCTTGGGCAGCCTCCTATCTCCAAAGGAGGTCCGGTCCCCCAGGCCTGAGCTGAGCCTCTCCCCGCGGCTTCTCAGCCCCACTCCCTTTGCTGTCCATCGAAAATGATGGGAAGAGGGCAGAGTAGGAGAGTGTGGGCAGAGGACATGAACCCTTCCCTTCTCATCCATGTCTCTCATCACCTCTGTCACCACTCAGCCGGCTCCATGGCATCGTCAGCATTGAGAAGGGTGACAAGGTGAGGGGAGGAGAGAGAATGCTAGACTCTGAAGGAGAAGGGCTGGCTTAGTTAGGCTCACAGGAGGCTGCCCAAAGGGATGGGGGCAAAGGAGGGAGTTGGGGGACCCCTGAGCGAGCTGGACCCAGGGCTGAGTGGCTGAACAGAGAGGCAGGCAGGTCAGCAGGGTGACACAGTCTGAGCCTGGAAACCCACAGGCCCGTCACAGAGGCTTGGAGACAGCTAAACCTGCACGAGACAGAACTTAGGAGCAAAGACCTAAGCCAGCAGAGGGCTGGGCTTGGGGACTGCACCCCCAAGGATACAGCTGGATACCCTGAAGGGCAAGCAGCTTCACCCACATCTGAGCGAGGAGAGAGGGAGTAAGTATGGAGCAGGGTGGAAACATCTCTCTCAGGGCATGATTCCCGACAGCATGTCCTAGGAGGTAAACTGAGGCCCCCAGGTAGTAAAGCAAGAAACGAGGCAAGCGCCTTGAGGCTAAAGGCCAAGTAACTAAGGGTCCCAATTGACTTGCTCAGGTAGCTTCTGGCAAGAGAGCTCCACCACCTTGTTTTCCAGGACATGCCAGGCTTCA
Source organism: Hipposideros armiger (assembly GCF_001890085.2). Classification (NCBI taxonomy): domain Eukaryota; kingdom Metazoa; phylum Chordata; class Mammalia; order Chiroptera; family Hipposideridae; genus Hipposideros; species Hipposideros armiger. The sequence goes on along the minus strand of NW_017731468.1, from coordinate 1,009,757 downwards.
GGCAGCAGTGCCGAGAAGGAGAAGACGGAGGCGGTGGTTGGTGATGTCAACCAAGGAATTAAGCAAGCGGAGGCACTGATAACATCGCCCGGCAAGGCTCGCTGTGGGCAAGGTGACTCATGGAAGACAAGCCCCACAATCACAGGGTGGTTGTTGTGCCCAGCCTGCGGGACTGGGGAGGAGGGGAAGGGGCGGGGCAGGTTCTTCACAAGTCCTCTGCTCAGCGGAGAGGTCTCAGAACATAGTGTCCTCTGCCTTCAGAGCTCGCTGGGGCTCAGGAAACAGCCCTCCCTCCCACTGTTGTGATTATCTTTGTCCACAGCGTTTGGTGTGTTGGGTGGGGCGGGTGATTTCCCCACCCGCGTCCCACTGGGCACTCCAGGTACTAGAGATTGCTAACAGCAGAACAGTTGCTGCCCCTGGTGGGATGGCTGGCTGTCTGTGGAGAGAAGCCACCGGATGGCAAGCTGCTAACCGTGACCACGTGGTGTCCTCGCGAAGGGTACAGCCTGATCCTCCTGCTGCAAGCACCTGTAGAATTGTCTCCACTCATCTGCTCTCGCCCCCTCGGGCAGGTCCCTGCTGAGGGGGCCAAAACTGTTATGCTTCCCCATCCCTAGGGGCGCCATGCACTGTTGTCCACGTTGATAACTGCACAACTGGAGGGGACACCATTCACATGACAGTGTCTGTGTCAGACTGCATGGCTATCCATGGTGGCCCTGCCCTCTATTCTAATTCACTTCTCATTCCCCTCCTCCACTTAGAATTATCTATTTAGCTTGCCCTTCATAAATTCGTCTTCACACCAAACTTTACCCCATAAGTATACATTTCTTCCTTTATTACCTGACTTCATTCATTCATTCCTTCATTCATTCATGGCACCAAAAAACTGTTGAGTGTGTGCAATGTACTATTCTAGGCAAGGGAACAAAATAGACCCTCCTCGAGTTCATGGAGCTCACATTCTAGCTGGTGGGCGGCAATAAATAATGTGATACATAAAAGTACAAGTAACAGTGAGTGCCATGAAGAAAAATGAAGCCAGGCTAGGAGGTGGAGGGTGATCGGGCCCTATTCAGCTAGGGCTGTTCAGAAAATCTTCTCCCTGGGGAGGTGACCTCTGAGTGGAAACCTGGAGGCACTTTGGGGCAGAGACCCTACTGCCAGGCATCTGATGCCAAAATAAAGTTCTCTACTCCTGCCTGGTTCTGCCAGGAGCCTGGGGCATGGCTTGAGGGACTCACTTCTCAGTGCTGGGTACCCATTTCCTTCTTGACAAACAAGAGGCCTAGTTGCACTGGCTCCCCGAGGGCTCTTCCAGCAAGAATTCACTCACTCGTAGTCATGAGGAACTTCTTGACAGGAGCCTGGGTCCAAAGGCCAGCTCAGCCTCCTATAAGCTGTGTAACCTCACGCAGGTTACTTAGCTTCTCTGAGCTGGTTTCCCTATCTGTACAATGCCTACTCTTCTGGGTATTGTGAAGAATAATGAGCTCATGCATAAGAAACCACCAGGTATATAATAGGTGCTTAATAGATATCTTCTATGGCCTGGGAGAGGTGAGGAGATGGGGGTGGGGTGAAGACGTGCTATTAGCTGGTTGCCTTTCATAGAAAGAGCCTGGAGAGGGCGATGCTGACCTAAAGACACCAAGGTCTTCTGGTGGCCCAGAGGTGCAGAGACTAGCCAGGGGAGCCCCCAGGCTAGGGCCTGACCTCTACAGATCCAGGGCCTGGGAGAAGGGGGGGGGGTGGCTATACAAGGGTCATTACCACTCAGGTAAGCAGACGAGAGTGGGATGGGAACTGCCCTGCAGGCCCTTGAACTGTCACGGTACGGCCCCACTTTCAACTTCCTCTGGGGCCCAGGGTGCGCTCAGCTTGTCCCCTCTTCCTTCCTCCTTCATTTAGGTTGTTTTGGGTGAGCACCGTCCACCCTCAAGCTCCGGTAATTGTGTTCCCTTCCCAACTCAGAGCTTATGACAGGGAGGTACAAAGTTCCTTCCCGCCTTCCCTCGTCAGCAAGCCTTTCAACAGCAAGCCTTTCAATGGCCTGCTGTGAGTCTGGGCTCCTAGGTCTTGCTGGGAGCCCCAGGACAGCAAGCAGGACCCACAGGTGGGAGGTGCAGGCAATACCAACAGTTAGCCCCGACGGGCTGCCGTGGCCATGCACTCATGGATATATTCACTTGACGTGACTCCCCGTGATGTGGGAGTTTTCATCCCCCTTCATTCTTGAGGAAACTGAGGCCCCAGGAAGTATAAGCTGTGGGAGCTCAGGCAGCAGGGTTGACAGGCACCCTTCCTGCAGGAGATGGCCTGAGAGGACACTCGCAAGGCAGAGGGCACTTGGAGAGGCAGGGAGAAGGAGAGTGCAGGTAGGTGGGCCAGCCTGAGGTTGGGAGGGGAGACCTCGCTGCAGATGCTTGCAGGCCAAGGTGAGTATTCTCCTCTTCTGCAGCCCACCTGCTGCATTAGAGTCCCCAGGGTGGCCTGGCACTGTGAGTCTCCAACAAGCTCCCAGGTGACCAGGAAGCGGCTGGCTCAGCCTGGAATGCCAGAGCCGGGCTGTTAGCCCTGATTGAAGCCGTTTCTCAGGCCTCTCCTGGCTCTGAGGCCGGAAACAATAATAGTGACATTTATTGAGTACTTTTTACTATTGAGTACAGCTAATGTTTACTGACAACTTTCCTGCACAGCAGGTACTATACTAAGCACTTTGCATATATGGACCTATTTAACCCCCAGAAAACTGGGGCACAGAGAGGTTAAGTGAGTTGCCTAAGGTCATGCAGAGTCAACATTCAACCCAGGATGCCTGGTTCCAGAAGCCATACTCACTTCCCTGCAAAGTGGGTATTCCTGGAGCAGGGAAGGCACTAGGCCTGGGGTTCGGGCTGGACCGGGGCACGGACAGGGGAGCTCCACCCTACTGAGAGCTAAATGCCAGACCTCTCCCACAGGGATGGAGTTTTGACAGGAGAAGGCAAAAGAGGGCAATGACGAGGGTGGGTGACCATGCACCAGGGGTGCAGCACAAAAGGTGGAAGCTCAGGTGTGGGGAAGGGAGCCCGCAGCCACTTCCTTTGCCACCTCTCTCTGTGTCCGCAGCGGGGCCTCGTACAGATGGGTGCACAGCTCCTGGGCCTGAGACCTAAGAGCAGCCAGCCTGGTGTCCACAGGTCTGTGTGCACAAGTGTGTGTGTGTGTATCCGTATAGAAGGGGAAAGGAGGAACCTTAGCATGTGCTTGTTTATAGGGGAGACTATCTGTCACCCACCCACCTGCTGCGGTAGCCGCAGAGAACAGGACGCTCTGACTCTAATCTACACTTTTAGGGCCTGGAAACCACAGCCACGTCAGCGGCGGGCGTGTGCACAGGAGCTGGGTGGGAGGTGGGGCCACAAAGGCAGGGAGTGCAGGTGTGCGCCAACAACAGGCACATGTGGGCAGCGTGGAGGTGTGGTTTCCTCCCCAGCCACCTCCGGGGAGCAGGGCAGACGGGACAGAAAGGAGCTAGACCTGCCCCAGGGCCGTGGGGCACAGGGTCCAGCCCCTCTGGCCCCAGGTCCAGAGGTCCCACAACCGCCCCCCTCCCACCTCTAGGAGAAGCAGCCATTTCTCCCGCAGGCTCTCTCTCCTTTCAGCAACAGTCCCAACGAACAACCAAAACAAATGCCTATGGAGCATTTAAATGGCCCCACACAGTTCCAGGCACTTGGGAAACATCAATGAACAAAACGAAGATTCCAGCCCTCAAGGGGTCAGCATTCTTACTGGGGAGACACAACAGGCAGAATAAGTAAAGTCTGCGGTATGTAAGTAGGTGATGGTGCTAAGGAAAAGCAGAGCAGACAGAACAAGGCTAGGAGGTGAAGAGTGCTGGGTGGGCAAGAGGGGTGTGTGTGTGTGTGTGTGTGTGTGTGTGTGTGTGTGTGCGCACAAGTCACACTACGCTTTAAATTTGGTGATTCAGGTAGGTCCCACTGAAAAGGTGAAATTCGACAAACTCTTAGGGAAGAGCCAAGCAAGGTCTGAGGGAGAAAGTTCTAGACAGAACACAGATAGGACAAAGGCCCTGAGACAGGAGCATGCCCGGCCAGGGCTGAGGGAAGGGCAGGTTTGCCTGGGGGATGAAGTGGCCCCATACCTCCTGGCATCTGCTCGCCTTGCTAAAAGCAAGGGCCTGGTTTTCAATGGCTTAAAGAAAAAAGACCCTCGGGTACCTATAGGAGAGGCCAAAGGGCTCTCTGAGGAACCAATGTCATAGGAAGAAGAGGACAGAGAGGGAAATGGGGTTTAGACCAGAGGGAACCTATGGCGACTCTGGAGCATGAGCTCAGGGAGGGAGCCCCAGACCTGGGACCCCCCCCCAAGGGGGACAGTGGGGGAAGGAAGCAAAGGATAGGACCAGGCTGCCCTGAGGCCCACAGGCCTCTCTAAGGGAGGGCACGTCTATGGGGTCCCAGGGCCCCAACAAGCCAGCCTCCAGGAATTCACTGAGAGAGTGTAGTGTGGAATTCCATCTTGCTGCCTGGAGGGTCAGCTGGCCAGCCACAGGGAGGAAGAAAGCCTGTGGGTGCAACCACCTTCTGCTTCACGTCTGTCTGTCTCTGCCTGTAGGAGGCAATCAGACCCTCCTGAGGTCTATGTCTCTCCCCCCATTAAAGCAACCCATGGGGAAGAGGAGGGAGAGGCCGTTGACCTCAGGAGATCTAGCTGATGGTTGACCAGGGGGCAGGCTCACCCTGCCCTGCAGTTTGTGGGAGTTGGCGTTCTAGGAGATAGATTCCCCCTAAACCAGCCACGCCACCAGCAAAGGTCGGGGGGCTAGCCCAGTGTATGTTTCTGACAGACTGGCAGTGGGGAATCAGGAATATGCAAAGGGAGGAGGGGGACTCGACCTGGGCCTTTAAGATGGGAGAATATGTGAATGGGTAAAAAGAACAGAGGACAGCTCTGTACCCTCAAATGTGCACGCACGCACACATCACACACACTCTCATAGACATGGGTTGGTTCCCCTGGGTACCAGAAGTACATAGGTCCCTTGGAAACGGGCCTGGGAGAAGATGGAGAGGTCTCTGCAAGCATCAAGAGGATTGGGAGGTGGTGGTGGGGACAGATGGAGATGGGGTGAAAAATAAGGAGACCCCGAGAAAGACCTTCACAGACACACCCACATGCAGACTATGCACACGCCTCCCCGGTACTAGTCAGCCTCAGCCACAACCCAACAGCCTTCCTGCCCGCCAAGGGACACCACTTAGCTACCATATGACATCATGCACACCACACTGCCTCTCCAACATTGTGTCTTCTCTCTATAAAATGAGAATTTGATAACGCCTACCTTTCATGCCAAATTGATTTACGGTGAGGTGACAGGTACATCCTTTCTGCTCTATCTCCAAAAAACTGTTCAGCCACTTCTCCCACCTCCGCCACGACCACACTGGCCAGGCCACCGTTCCAGTGGCATCCCTGCCTCCTCTCCTGCTCCCCGCTACAGTCTATGGCCCCCCCTGCAGCCACTGTCCCCTCCTCCAAACCTGCAGCATGTTTTCATTTCATCCACAGTGAAGGCGAAGTCCTGACCAGAGCCCCTGGGGCGCTGCCCTCCCCTTCTCTCTCTTTTTGCTTTCAACTCCAGCCACCTGGGCTGCTCAGCATTCCACAGACACCCCAGACCTCCCCTCTCAGAGTCACTGTGCTGGCTGTGCCCTGGGCCTGGAATATCCTCATGGCTCTGTCTTCGGGATTTACTCAGATGACATCCTCAGCGAGGCTTTCCCAGACACACCAGCTAACCTAGCAGCTCCCACCTCACTGCTCTCTGTCCCCCTCCCCTGCTTTTTTCTTCTTCTTAGCATCTTCCACCACCAACAAACTACATATCGCATTTATTTGCCTCATCTTTTTGTCTGTCTCTCTTATGAAAATGTGAACTCCATGAAGGTAGGGACATGTGTCTATTTTAGTCTCCACTATGATTCCAAGCTCCTAGAGTAATCCCCGGTCATAGGACTCAATAAATATTGAATGAATGAATGAAATGAGATCGCAAATAGGTAAGTATTGATAAAGCAAGGTTAAAGAAGAGGGGGAACCAACCCTGAGGGAGCCATTGCCATGTTCCAGGAATTGCAACGACAATATTCCTTGACTCTCTAACAACCCTGGGAAGTAACTAGAATTAGTTCCATTTCACAGATGAGAAGCCTGAGGATCAGACAGATGATAACCTATGGTTGCTGTATATTGTCCTCCAAGACAGCCACCAACCACCCCTCCCATCTCTGTACTGAATGCAGCTCCCCCTGCAAGTCTTGGAGTCTCTTTCCCTCCTCCCACCCTGTGATTCTGGACTGGTCTTGTGACTTGTTTTGACCAGTAGAATGTGGTAAAAGTGATGATGGATTAGTTTTGGAATAGGCCTTAAGAGACCTGGCCTCTTGGCCAGGTACATAATTTTCAGGGTCCAGGGGCCCCTTGTTTGAACAGCAAGAAAAAAAATGTTAGAGGCACTAAACTAGAAAGCTCTAATTCCTTAGTGTCTTTCGAGTCACCATGAGCTTTTTTTTTTTTTAAAGATTTTTATTGGGGAATTGGGGGGATGGGAACAGCGCTGGGGAATTGGGGAAGGGGAACAGACAAGTTGCTGTCGTTTTGTTCTTCAGTCTAGTTGTGGAGGACGTTGCTTCACTGGCCCAAGTTGGCACCATCATTGCGCTCTTCCTGGGCGAGGCAGATCAGTAGCCGGCTTCTGGACGGCCACTCACTGCGGCTGCGGGCCGCTCACGCTGGCTGCTGGCTACACACGGTAGCCCATGGCAACCCACTGCCACAGGGGCTGCAGCCTACGCTGTCGCTGGCAACTCATGGCAGCCCAGCTCCAGGTTGAGCTGTTGTTCAGCATCTTAGCTGTGGAGGGCAGTGTCACTGGCCCTCATATGTGGGATCCGAACCGGGGCCCTCTGGCGTCCCAAGCCAGCTCTTAACCAACGCATCACTCGGCCGGCCCACCATGAGCTTTTTAATCTTCTATTTAATGCTTTCTAAGTAAAGAAAAAAATTAAATATTTTAAATAGCATGAATTTTACTGTTTAGCTTCGTATTATGCAATGCCAGTTTTAAATGCAAATATAAGAACATTTAACTCATATATGGAATCACTAAAATTATGCAATTCATATCTCCTAGCTCATATATACAGGTGTATTTTATTCTTACCAGAATAGTATAAACACTGCACAAAACTAACTCAACCTTTATTTTTCCTCTCGTTTATTATTTCTGTTTTTACTTTTATTAGCATTTATTTGGTACTCAATTTACTTCTGGGCCATAAGTTTTTGTTTCTTTAGCTTCTTCTGGGATATCTTTTTCCTCTGTGCAACCTCCCCTTCTGGTTTAGAAACAATCTGCTCTTTTTCAGTAAGGATGTCAGCGTGGCAGGGAGGACTCACATATGAGTTAATCCGCCCATGAGCTCTGTAAGTTCCGCACTGCACCTTGGGAGCTGTGTTCACCAGGCTGTGCTCAGTGACCAGAGAGTCTACCTCTAAACTCTTAAGTTCAGCATTACTCTCTGCATTTTTACGCATGCGCAAAATTTCAGCACTCTTTTCAGTTCCATGGCCCTGCATTCCAGTTCCATGGTTTGGTCTGGGCACACCTACCAACTCCACCATTGTAACAAAGGAATGGCACACGTTGCTTCTGTAAAGTGACATCCTTCAGATACTTGGTGGCTTTTTGGATATGCATACCCCCTTAATGGCCTGGGCAGTTTCACAAGTGGTTCTTAAAGCAAACACAAAGATTCGAACCTCTTGGGCCAGCCGAGTGGCTCAGTTGGTTAAGAGTTAGCTTAAGAGTGCTAGCTCTGAGCAACAGTGCCGCCGGTTCGATTCCCGCATGGGCCAGTGACGCTGTGCCAGAGCTGAGCTGCCACTAAGCTGCCAACAGGTGGCAGGATGGCTCAGCTGGTGAGAGCACATGCTCCTAACAACAAGACTGCCTGTTCAATGGTGGGCTACGCTTGCCCACAACTAAGACTGAACTTGGCACCTTGAGCTGAGCTGCCACCTGGATTGCTCAGTGGTTAGAACGTGTGCTTTTAACAACAAGATTGTCGATTGGACTCCCACATGGGATGGTGGCTATGCCCACCCACAACTAAGATTATAACACAGCACCTTGAGCTTAGGGGCCACAAACTGCCGACGGGCAGCCAGATAGCGACTGGCGCCCTCCACAACGAAGACTGAAGAACAACAACTTGGCTGGTCCCCCTCCCCAATTCCCCAACACTGTCTCCCTCCCCCAATTTCCCAATTTAAAAAAAAAATTTAACCTCTTGATCTGCATGTCTTTGTGGGGGTTTCTGGGTCAAATGAATAGCAAACCATTCTCAAAACTCACCTCGGGCCACTGAGAGGGAGAGCTTTTCTTCTTGATACACACACATTCTACCAACACACTCTTCCTTTGGCTTGTTGACGGGTAAGGAAGGACTGAAAGAAAGAGGAAATATCTATATAGGAACAGGGAAGCAAGGAACAGTGTGGGCACAGAGAGTGCACATATTTCCTCTGCTTCTGCAAAACACAACACCATGTAGAGAATAAATGAGCTGTCCCTCCAAGCCCTGCTCAAATTTTAGAACCGTGAGCAAATAAATGGCTGCTGTTTTGAGCTACTGTTTTGTGGTAGCTTGTTACACAGCAGTTGCTGACTGATACAACGATTGAGATCACAAGGCTAGCATGCGACCAGGCTATGGCTGAATCCATATTGGTCTACTTCTCAAGTCCACATTCCCCTCTGCCCGACCTGGGCTTCCCTACCAACTTTTCATAGTGTAACGCCTATGTTTCTTTTTGAAGAGTTGGTGAGTTTAGGGTTGAACTGGGGTGGGGGTGGGGGGGTGGGGGCAAAGGTTACTTAAGCACAACAAATCAAAATTATTATTAGAGATTGGAAGAAACGTCATCTGGATTCAATTTGGGGAACAGGGGGTTGGCGGGTGGGTCAGGGCTTAGAACAGGCCCAGCTTCTGTCCAGGCTGAGCCTGGGCCCAGCGGGGTGCTTAGACATCTGTTTTCCATCCCGATTCAGTAAATAAAGCTGCTTTTCTCTGCTGACCCTACAGGACATGGGAGTCACGATTTTAGCTGACCAGGAGTGGACCCCTCTTCTGATAGGAGCCCTCCCGCATGCTTGAGCAAGATGCAGAGTGCAGGGCCTCAGGCGGCTGTGCTCGCTCTCCTCTGAACCACAGAGAAAGGAATTCTCAGGGCCTCCCTTGCTCAAGGAATCAGGATTCCCTCATTTAACCAACGGCTGTTGTCCTTGCTGTCAGCTATTAGCATGTCAAACTAGTACATTGGGTGTTTGTTCTTTTGATCCCATGGCTCTTGCATCAGTAAAAATGTTCTTAGTGGCCAGGAACAGAGAACTTCTATTCAATTGCTTAGACAATAAGAAAAATGTATTATCTTTAGACAATAAGGAAAATGTATTGTCTCACAGAATAAGAAGTCCAGAGGAAGGGTAGCTTAGCAAAGGTTAATCCTACAGCTCAACATCATCATCAAGGACCCATTTCCTTCCCCCCGCCCCCAAGGCAAGCATGTTGCCTTGTCCTTGGCTAGCTTGCCTCATGGTCACAAGATGGCTGCCACCAACCCAGATGTCACATTGTCACACAACAATCTCCATAGCAGCAAAATGAAAAACAAAAACAATAACAAAAAAAACAAACCAAAAAAAATGTTTATTAAAAAAAAAAAAAAAGGAAACATATGTCTCATCCTTGTGTCTCATTTTAAGATCAAGGAAAAGTTTTTCCAGAAGTCCCCCGGAGACCATCCCTTACTGCTTACTGGCCAGAACTGAGCAATAATATCCCATGCCTGAATCTATCCCAAGCAAAAGCAACACTGCCCCACTTTTACTGCCACAGTACAAACCGCGAGCCCAGAAGGACAAACACCTGGAACAAACCCAGGATCAGTGGGTACTAAAGGGCGGGCAGTGAGAGGGAGAAAGGCCATTAGGTAGGCAACCAGCTGTGTGTGCTGCAGCTCATTTGTTTGGGCCTGGCTTTTTCACAGGTTGGGGAAGAGGAAAAGAGAATTGGTACTTACAAAGTGAGCCAGACTTCAGATTCTATTACTCGACTAAATTGCCTCACAAAGGCAAATATACTCCATATACAGGGGGGATACTTTTGCTTAAAGTGCTCAGGGGCAATATATAAAATCTCAGGGACTGAGGCAGAGACGTTGGTCCCTCATCCGAGCGTCTGTTTCGGTTCTGACGAGCATCAATGTTGGCGTTAGACAGACCCAGGTTTAAATTCTGACCCTGTCCCTTTCTGCTTTTCTGCTCTTGTACAAGTTATTTGATCTCTCTGTATCGCCCTTTCTTTACCTGTAAAATGAGGATAACAGTACCCATCCCCAGATTGCTTTATGAACCATAGAAAAGGGTCAAAAAATATTTCGGGCAGAAGGAACCATGTGACCCAGCTTGGATGTCTCCTCCTACGAAGGCCCACCCCCTTTCTTGAGCTCATCTCCCTCCTCTCAGCCCCATCCTCAGACTCCAGGCTCTCCTCTCATATCCCTCCTCCCCCTCACCCACAGCACTCCCTATCTGGGCTACCGCACCTAGCACCTTAGACAGGGTGTCCCATCCACATTCCAGATAAGGAAACTAGATCCCTGTGGCTGCCCACCCCACATCATCATTGCTCACCGAGTCCCAATGTATCCACACTCCAGGCCCCAGCTCCTCTCCATTCCCATGATACTGGCTTCTCTGTATTTATTGGGCAGGGTTCTTGGTTGCTAGCACAGAAAGCTCATGGATTCCCCCCAGCTGGCTGGAGAGCCAGGCTCAGGAACCAGAGACGACGGGACCACAGCCAGAACCCCAGCCTAAATCACACCTCAGGACAACAATGGAACTGGCCCTGAGGCTCCACTGCCCCTGAACACCCTTCCTGCTGCTGCTTCTGTAGCCAGTTCTGTCCCATACATCCCACCTTTGCTACTCTATATCACCTGCTTAAGATTCAGAGTTCCTGGGTGAGAGTCTGATTGGCTGAGCCAGGTCACATGCCTGCACTGCAGCTGCAAAGGAGGCTGGGAGAGGGAGATCTAGCTTCTAGGGTGGGAGGAGGGCTCTGCCTCCCTCTGAGACTCACAAGGTAGGGGATTCCCCAAACAGATACTGGAGAACCATCCATGGAAAGGGTAAAGGTGCACCGTGCTGGGGGAGAAATCATTTGTTTCCCCGAGGGGCAGGGCCTGTGGCTGCCTATCCCATCACCCATTCCTAGCATTAGGAGCAGCTGTGCTCTCAAATAGACTTCAGGAGAGTCTGAGGATCTGACTTGCCTGGAATCAGGGAACACTGGGACTGGGGGTACCACACCTTGGGGATCCCTGCCAAAAAAATTTAAGGACTAATAAAGGATCACCCATTTTTTATTTTGCCAAGTAAGAAAATATCAACAGCAAATAACAAATAAACCACTTTCTACTCTCACCATCGTTTCATAAAAAAAGGGGACACCTTAAACACCAATTCAAATAAAAGGACAAGGGAGAGCATGACTTAGAATTAAGCACAATCCTGAAAGCTTAATACATGTTGGCTTTCAGAAAAACTCTATGTCATCCAAATTTTTCTACTTTGGCTGGAAACCTATGAAAAGGGCATAACACAATTCACTTTGAACATGGACTGTGGACTAGATAATAGCGTTGTATCAACACTAAGTCTCCTGATTTTGTTAACTGCAGGGGTTATGTAAGTCTTACGTTGTAAGAGAAAGCCCTTGCTCTTAGGAAATAAACCCTGAAGGCGTATGTCTGCAACTTACTCTGAAATATTGTAGTTTGGGAAGAAATGGTACACATACCACACACAAACACACACGTATACAGAGAGAAAGAAATAAAGCAAAAGGGAAAAAATGTAAACAGTTGATAAATCTGAGTAAAATTTCTATCAAGTGTCTTTGTACGATCCTTGCAACTATTTTTGTAAATTTGAAATTATATCAAAATTTAAAGTTACAAAAAAATTAGCCATGAATTAGAAGTGATTCTCAATAAAGAGCTGGATTTCACTTAGCACATTACCTATTTTGGTACTGTTTGAATTTTCATGAACATATGTGATGTCTGTAATCAGAAAGAATAAAACAAAAATTATAGAAATCAAAAAGGGGGGAAAAAGGCCATCCCAGACTCAACCTAACATTTGACGCTTGCTAATGGGGCCTAAGCACCCATTTTGCAGAAGAGAAAACCGAGGCCCAGCCAGGAACCATGGCTTGCACAGTAGCACACAGTGTTATCATCAGAGTCAGAGCTCAACAAGGGCTCCTGCTCCCTGCACAGGTTCCTTCCATTCCAGGATGCTGCGCCCTAAACTGAGGTAGGGGCCTGAGGGCACAAAGGGCCAGGCAGACCTGGGTGGGATTCGGGGATTTGTCCTCTCTGAGAATGCCACATCTGGTCAGGATGCATTCCTCCAACCTTTACCCCCGTAAGATCCCTTTAAGCCAAGGAGAATCATCAAGAATTGCTCCTTACACATTTACTCATTTCATAGATGGGGAAACTGAGACCCAGAGAGGTTTTGGGACTTGCCGGGAACTGCAAGTTTCAGGCCCTGTAGTTGAGGGACAGAATAATTAACCAGGTTTGGCTAAGCCACCTCAAGGTCAAGTTAGAGAGGAACAAAAGAAGGGAGGGGCTTTAGGAATTGGAGGGAAAGGGAAGGGAAGCCTGCAATGTCCGGATTGGGAGATCCGCTGCCCTCACCCCTCTCACTCTCAGTGTGGCTTCAGCTCCCCTGAGCCTGAAAGAACAAAGTGTATGGCAAGTGCACCATGTCCTACAACTTCAAGAGGCATCACTCACTCACACACAGCCTAGGATTGCATGGGGTTGTGCAGTAGGCAACCTGCACAGCTGTACATGTCAGCCCTGAGAGAGTCATTTGTTGTTGTTTTTGTTATTGTGTGGCTGGGAGGTGTTTGGGGAGGGGACAGGAGTGACTAACACTGTGGCCTAGCTTAATCAGTGACTGATTCCATCCATTCAGTCAACCACTATTTATTGCTACAGATTATATGCCAGGCACCAAGCTAGGGGCTGGGACTTTCCAGGCTTGAAATAGATGTACCCTCTAGGGAAGGACTGGGGGCAGGGGCAGGGATGGAGAGGCAGCCCTCCCAGGACAAAAACCCACAAACCTTCCCCCATCTCTCTTTCCACTCTGCCCAGCCTTCTTCATTCTTCAGGCCCTCCTGAAGGAAGCCTCCAGGCCTCTCCCCTCCCTTCCTCCCACAGTTGAATAGACTGTTGGACTTCCTGCCTTTTCTGAGGGTCTCCTCCACCGGGTGGCAGGAGGCCCTTGGGCAACAGGCTGCAGTGCAATTCCTTCCTCCACGTGGCACCTAAAATTCATTCATCCATCCATCCGTTCATTTGTTTGTTTGTTTTACTTCTTTTATTCCACAGGCATTTTTCTGTTTGTTAACTAGATTTTTATTTTTTATTCTTTTTTTTTTTTTTAATTGGGGAATTGAGGGGATGGGAACAGCGCTGGGGAACCGGGGGAAGGGGAACAGACAAGTTGCCGTCGCCTTGCTCTTCAGTCCAGTCATGGAGGACGTTGCCTCACCGGCCCAAGTTGGCACCATCATTGCGCTCTTCCCAGGCGAGGCAGATCAGTCGCCGGCCTCCGGACAGCTGCTCACTGCGGCCGCTGGCCACACACGGCAGCCCATGGCAACCCACTGCCACAGGGGCTGCAGCCTATGCCGTCGCCAGCCACTCACGCAGCCCAGCTCCAGGTTGAGCTGTTGTTCAGCATCTTAGCTGTAGAGGGCAGTGTCACTGGCCCTCACATGTGGGACCCAAACCGGGGCCCTCCGGTGTCCCAAGCCAGTTCTCAACCATTGCGCCACTTGGCCGGCCCTATTCTTTTGTTTTTAATTGGGGAACAGTGTGTTTTTCCAGGACCCATCAGCTCCAAGTCAAGTAGTTGTTTCAATCTAGTTGTGGAGGGCATGGGGATCGAACTGGTAACATTGGTGTTACGAGCACTGCACTTTCACCAACTGAGCTAACCTGCCGCTCTATTAACTAGGCTATATTTAATGACAAAAGAGATATGTACTGATAATTTTCTTAAAATTAAACATAGCAAAAGCGAAAAGTAATTCTCCCTCCATTCTCCCAGTTTTCCTTCTCAGTGATAACCATTCTATCCAGTTTGTAAGTCTCCTTCCAATTCTTTCTAGGCATTTCCTAGTATATAAATATAATATAACTATAAAAAGTATGTCATGTATATTATTTTCCTTTTTCTCAAAAGGAATAATGCAGTACACATTGTTCTGCACCTTGATTTTTTTTTTCACCTAACACAGTATCGAGGTATTTGTTCTATATTCACACATGCACACATTTCCCCTTGGCCACGTACTGTTCCAATGTGGGGCTGTCCCACCATTTTTATGCTCCTCCTCTATTGGTTGATGTCAGTCTGTTTCCAGTATTTTATGAAGATCTTTCTCCATTCTTTGTACATTCGAAAGAACCTAGATTCCTTGAAGTGTAATTACTGGGGCAAAAAAAGGGAGTGTGCAGGGGCCAGCCAAGTGGTTCAGTTGGTTAAGAGCTCACTCAAGAGTGCAAGCGCTGAGCAACAGGATCGCCAGTTCGATTCCCGGCCCGAGCTGAGCTGCCAACAGCTGCCAACAGGGGGCAGGATGGCTCAGCTAAAAAAAATCAAAATTAAAAAAAAATTTTTTTTTAAAGGGAATGTGCACTTTGCAGTTTGTTAGATAGCAATAGTCCTCCAAAACATTGCATCAGATTGTACCCAAACGAATTTTTGGTCTTTGCCAATCTGACTGATGAAAATAATTGCCTTGTTTTAATTGGCAGTCTTTATTATGAGGTATGTTAGCATTTTTTCTTTCTTTTTTTTTTTTTAATGTTTCCAACTCATTGTATTTCTTTCTTTTACTTCTCTTCAACAGTATTTAGAAGCCACTGTGCTCCACCCAGGCTGTTCATTCTTTCAGTCATACAGACAAAGTATCTGGGACCCATGAAATGTTCACATTCCTACAAAAAAGTTTGAGACCTGGGGAGGAAGGCTTCGAAATATTTTTAAAAGACTAGAAAATTGAAACTAAAATGATGTAATCTAATGTCAACCAAACATAACCTTATGGCAAGTTCATTAACCGGAAAACCTGGAACTCATGAACATTTCATTACATTTGAAAGCAATTTGTTAGTTTAGATGTTCTCGTTTCAAAAAATTCCTAAATATGCATGATGCTTTTTAAAAAAATTAGAGTCAAAAACTACAGTTAAATGCATTAACTGTACTTGGATAATTTTGCAATCATAATTATTTGAAAACCCTTTTTAAAAATTTACTATAAAATGACATTCAGTGTGGGATCTGTGTGTGTTTTCATGTTTCATGTGATTTGGGCGGGGCCCTCAAAAGTAAGCATGGCAAAGGCCAATGGTGGTTTTCACTTTAAAAGCCTATAAAACCTCTGAACCAGACAGACAAGGCCTCTCCCCTCATGGAGCTTCTGGTCCAAGAATGAGCTGACCTTCTCAGCAAAAGTTAACGACAGTGAAAGCGACCAGATCCGAACCTTGGGCTAACCAAGGACCCCTGGCCTCTCTCCCAACCTCCTGTTACAGAAAAGAAACTCTTTTGTGTCACCACCACCCCCACCCTCGTGGCTCAGCGCTGGACACCAGGATTTAGGAAAGCGAGTGGGATAACGGGCCCATCGGGAGAAAGACAGGGTGGGGGGGCGATGCTGTCTTTGGTCTCAGAACCAGCCTAGGATGGGGATGGGGAGTAGGAGGACAGAGATAGGGAGAAAAGGGGACAAATTGCCCTCAAATGACATTGTAAGACATCAGAACAAAATGTGTTTTTCCTCTTTCCTACTCTCGCCCTTTTTTAAAGGGAAATGGAGCTCTTTCCTTGAAAGGGACCATCTGGGGGTGTAAGTCACAGCGTGAAGTTTTTAAGACTGGAAGGTGAGCAATTCGGCACTTCCTCCTCCTCCCTGTCTGCCTTCCCTCCCCAAGGGAAACTGAGAGGGGAAGGGCAGAGGGGACCTACGGGAAGAGGTATTAAGACGTGTACAGGCGTTTGGGCACGTGTGTGCACACATGCGAGCATGTGTGTGTGCATGCATGCAGGCAGATGTGTGTGTGTGTGTGCGCGCGCGCGCGCGCACGCGCGCGTTCCCGCCCCTAACACTGTCTCTATCCCCAGTCTGGCATAGGATTTAGCATTGTCCCACTCAATCCAATGAAATTGAACAGCACAGTGGAGTCAGATGAGTAGTGCTGAATCCCACTTGTGATCTTTCTAGCTGTGGGCAAGTTGCTGCCCTCCTCTGAGCAGTTTCCTCATATGTACAAATTGTACAAGGAAACCTAGATTATAGGGACATTGGGCAGATTAAGGGAAATGAAGTCCTTAGGTGCTTAGTTTCGGGCACGCATGGCCTTTTTTATTCTTAACCTTTAGCTGCACTGGAAGGAGAGCAGTGTGTGCAAAAGCCAGTGGCAGAACAGGAGCAAGTGTTTGCCTGGTTGAGAAGTGGCTGTCGGGGAGGAGGAGACGGTGGTGGGGCAGGAAAGGCTGCAGGCCAGTCTGACAGGGCTTTGAGCTTGCCCTGGCAAATGCCAATAGGGAGCCATTGAAGGTTCTGCAGGAGGGGAGGGGCCAGGGCATGGGAGGCGCCTGGGATCCCACTGCATCATCTTCCACGGCCACTACCTGGATCCCAAATGTGTCTGTCATTCCCTCCTTCTTCTGCGCCTTCGCCCCTTCCACAGCCCAGGGAGGGGCTCCTGGACCACAGCTCAGCTCCCACCAAGACCATGTCTGGGAGAACAGCAGAGAGTGAGCCAAGAACCAAGTATGATTAAGGGTTTGCCTGAGCCTGGGCTTGAACGCTTACTCTGTGTCCCCCTCACTGGGTGATTTAGATCGCTCTGAGCTGCAGCTTTCTCCCTACGAAGTGAGACAACAGCAGCGACCTCCCAGGGTCCTTGTGAGGGTTAAATGAGCTCGTACATGTGAAGCACTTAGCGCTGTGCTTGCCTGCCTGTCACAGAGTTGGAGCTCAGTGCACTGTTAGTGACTTTTAGAAAGACGACAGATGGAGAGAGATGATGAGACCAACAGGACACAAAGGGGAGAGAATGAGGAGGGAGCTAAGGCAGGGGAGGGCGACACACAGGCACCCCAGTCCACTACAGCCAGGAAAGAAACCCCTTGGAAGGAGGAACTGGTGGAGGGTCCCGGCCATTTGGTAAGAGAGGATGTCACCTCTGACCTACTTCCCTGCTACCCTCCAGCCTGGCCTAGCCCACCTCTCAGGGTAACGGGGCTGGGCAGCAGCATCCTGGGGGATTCCAGAGCTGGGCCTCCTGCAAAAGGTAGGTAGGTAGGGTGGGGCAATCCCAGGAGAGAAGAGGTAGCACTGCTGGGGTGGAGCATGGGAGCTGGGATTCCCCATCGATCAGTCACGGGGGCCCCAGGCATAGCCCACCCTGCTTAACTAGAGGCCAGAGGCTGCTATGTCTGAAGTGAGGGTCTGCATAGCAGAGAGCGGGTGGCACTGGCTGAGACAGTTTCGCTCCTCCGGCAGGCCAGCTGGGCCCTCCTCAGCGGCTGGGCACCTGAACAGGTGTGTCAAAACATCTACAGGCTGTCACTTCTAAAAATAGAGCCCTGCAGCCTGGGAGTCAGCCAGGTGTAGCTGTCACACAGCCTCCCAAACTGGCTGATAGGCATGTGTACGCCTGTTCTGGGCCTGCACAGACCCACGCCAGCTGCCTAACACAGACCCCAGGGGATCCATGACACCCCCAAAAACACACACTCAAGTTTACATGCGCACATCCTTGCTTAGGCTCAGCCCTGGCGTAGGCCCCTGATCCACACACACCCTCTCGCAACACTCACATTCCCCAACACACACTGACGCAGACCCAGCAGCCCCTGGGCCTCCCTGCTTTAAAACATCAGCTTCCTAAGGGCAGCGCCCCTGCTGGTTTTGTCTACTGTGAGCTGTTCCTTCAATGCCTATAGTTCCTAGTGCTCAGGAAATGTTTGCTCTATATTTAATTGCCCCCCATCCCCACACGGTGTTCAGCTCCATTAGGCCCTGGAGACAGCAACACAAGGAGGCCTGGCCTTCTCTGGCCTGGGAGAGGACTTGCAGGGAGGGGGAGGTGTACCAGGGAAGCAGCAACGTTGAGCCTGTCTGGGAGGGAGTAGGGAGCCCTCTTTTTATAGGAAAGCCGCTGTGTTGGAGTTGTGCATGGGGGAAGGTCTGTCTGGGCCGTAACAGGGAAATGCCCTGTTGTGGAGCCCCTGTTCTGAGGTAGCTCCTCATTTAAGGGGGCCCCTCCCCATCTAGGAGTGCTGGTCTCTGCTCCCACAGGGCTGGGATGGGGCACCCCAGCTTGTATGGGGCTGTAGCAGAGCAAGGCTTAAGGAGGCAACAGCAGAGCAGGGCAGGCTGGCAGCCCTTGGCTGGTAGTCAGGGAGGACTCCCTGTAGCAGAGGAGCCTTGTACGGAGAGAGGCGGGAGGACCTTCTGGGAAGAGGACTGGAAGGGGTATCTGAGCATCTTTGCTTCTGGGACTGGTGAGGGAGCACCGCTTCTGGGCTAGGACTCCATGACACCCCTGGAGTGAAGTGGCGGTAAGCCTGAGCACCAGTAATGAGGAAGGAGCTACTGGGGGTCAGGGACAGGCCTGTGGTCACAGTCCAAATCAGAAAACTCAAGAACGAGGTGCCTAGGGAAGGCAGGCTGACGAAGGGGAGGACCAGGGACAGACAGGTGGCCAATGAATGAACAGTGGATAGACTAGCAGATGGACTGAAAGGCACAGGAGGATGAATGGGCAAATAGAAAGACAGAAATGGGTGGCTGGCCACTGAACAGCCCCCCCTCAGTCACTCTCTGAAGCCCCAAAAGGGCCTAAAGACCCAGCTACTCCCACGCCAGACACCCCCACCCCCCATCTCCTTCCCAGGCCAGGCTCCCAGGGAGGCCAACACCTGCTTGGCCTGATGCCCAGAGACACACCTTCCAGCCAGGTACAAGCCCAGATGTGGAATCATCTCCAGGTGTTCCCACTTGAACAGGTGTTTATAGGATGGGGTGGGGCTAGGGCCATATCTACGGGCTAACACCTTTTAAAACAGCTCTCCCAAAGTAGCTGGGGAGTGTCCCAAGTATGGTAGACACACACACACACACACACACACACACACACACACACACACACACACCCATTGGCTGAATCACAGCCCCACACTCACTGACACACGACTCCCAAATGCCACAGGGTCACTGCGCTGTACAACATCATCTGTGTGGTCTACAATGGATGGGGCAACCTAGACTCTCAGATACACCTAGACGCTACACTGTCACTAACCAGCACAGGTTCGTTGAACAGCTACTGTTCCCAGCCTGGTGGGATGTCAGGAACACTTCCTTGCCCTCTGGATAGTTGAAGTCTCACCTTCAATGACTCCTTCCAGAGAAAGCCTTAGCCTGACTCACAGGGCACCCCCTGAAGTCACCTTCCAACACTGTCTCCTGCCCTGCATTTGCCCTCCCTCCAAGGGAGGGCATTATTAAAGTTTAATAATGTGACACACAATAAGGCCTAATAAGTGTTTGTTGACTGACTAACCAACTGACTAGCTGGATGAAATCATTAGAAATATAAGTCAGCTAAGAATTAGTGCCCGATGGACTGATATGGACTGGCTGCTTTGGGGTTCTAGTCAGAGCAGGGGAGAGCCCACGGACTGGAGGATGCTGGACCCCCCAAGCGTACACTCATCACTACAGCCACCATGGAGTGAGTCCTGTACCTCCACTTTCCATGGAAAAGATGCACAACTGACCAATCAGCCGGTCCCAGCCCCATGGCGAGAGCAGGGCATGTCAGCAAGCCATGGAAGGAAACTTTCACCGAGGCCAGGGTGTCCCAATCCACACACTGACACCTTGGGGAGTCCAGGCACTTTTCTAGGGCTTTCTTCAGGGCAGGGGAGTGCCAGGGCAGGCCCTCTGCCAACTCAGCAAGTCCAGGGACTTTGGATGTGCTGACGCTGGCAGCCCTGCCACGCCCCCATGTGGGCCTGGAACTGGCACTGATTGATTGATTGGCATGGAGTTTATTCCTTCAGCAAGGATCAATCACACCTGTGTAGTGTTCACTCTGTGTATGGCTCATTTCTAAGCATTTCATTTCATCATGGCAGTGGCCCTGTGAGGGCAATACTATTCTGATGCCCATTTTCCAGCTGTGGACACTTAAGACCAACCAACCTGAAGTCACAGCAGCTGGGGCAGGGTGGGGGTGGGGTAGTCAGGATTCACCCCAGCCTGTCTGGCTCCAGAGCCCGCCCTTTAAACCACTACACTACACTATGTCTCTTTTTAAACTCATTTTTAAACAAGAAAGAGCGAGATTACTTGGTCCAGGGTGCCTTTGGCATTAGGACCATGGCCGTGCGACATTCTAAGTCATTCCCAACCCCACCCGTGCACTCGCTCACACTCTCTCTCTCTCTCTCTCTCTCTCTCTCTCTCT
>NW_017731468.1:926604-989002 GCF_001890085.2 Hipposideros armiger | reverse complement strand
CACACACACACACACACACACACACACACACACACACAGAGTCTGCCTCATCCTAGGGCTGCAAGCACATCCCTGTGACCTCTTGGTTCCTGCATGGCCAGGCATCAGGCCTGTGAGAACACTGTGCTTTCATGTTTGGGTCCAAGTCTATTCTGGAATATACCACCCCCATGCCCATCCCCTCCCCTGCCACCCTGGCTCCACCCAGGAGGTCGGCATTCCTGGAAAGCACAAAGGCGGCTTCTTTCAGGGGAGATTTTTCCACGGGGCTTCTGAGGCTAGCATTGGGATACCATGGGGGCCCCACCCATCATCCCACAGAAACTGTATCTTGGGGCCACAAAGCTTGGAGTGGCCCTGCAACATCAGGGCTGATCCTCTGCTCTGTGATAGGGGCCTTAGCTGGTGCAAGACCCACCAAGTGCCCCGCCCCATCCCAGCGTGACGACTGGGGTTGCTTCTAGATGCTCAGAGGAGTTCAGGCCTCCAGCACTTTCTTCCCCAGCTTCACTCAGTACCATCTCATTACCAGAGACTGTGTCACTGTGTGCCCAGCCCTGTTCTGGGCGCTGCAGGGCCCGCCTCTGATGGCTCACCATGCTGACGAGCTGCAGCCTTCCCAGGAGCGGTGACACTGTGCTGCAGCAAATCCCCAAAGACCTTCTGGGCTTGTGCTCAGCCATCTGCCTTGGATTTACCTCAGGGACCTCCGCCTGCTGCTGAGGCGGCCCAAGAGCATGTCCTAGCCTGCTGACCCCCGGCCGCAGCTCCCAGTAAACTCAGACCTAGGTCATGGCAGGAAAGCCCCAGCAACACTGCCCCCTGCCCAGGGCTAAGTGTGGCGCCTGCCACTCAGCAGATGACTAAATGGGATCCTCCCTGGCTCAGTCGCTTCTAGCCCCCGCTCCTTGCCCAGCCCGAGTCGGAGGCCTGTCAGCTCCCACTGTCCTCAAGGCCCAGCAGATCTGGGTGGGAAGGAGCTGTCTGGGTGCCAGAGCCCGGGGACATGAGCCAGCCTTCATTCCTCACTGGTCTGTAGCAGGATCTTCTGAGGTCCTTTGATCTAGAATTGCCACATGTACGTACACACACACAAACACACACACTCTCATTCACACCCAGCCACGTCTGACCAGAGAAGAAACAGTCCAGGCATGGGGCTGGGGCAGGCCAGGGAGGAGTGCTTGCCTGAGCCAGAGCGGGGTGTGGCCTCCTGGCCTCTCCTACAGAGGTCCCAGCACCTCCTGGTACCAGAGAACAGAGCCAGCTCAGGCCAGGGAAGAGGCCCATCCTTCTTGTTCCCAACCCCAGAGCGGGCACAGATCCTGGCCACTTAAGGGACCCTGCTTTTTGGCAGATGCCCCCAACCTACAATTCCCCCGACACAATACACACAATCCTCTAGGTGCCTCTGCAACCCCTCAGGTCTCCTCCTTGCCCCCACTGTAGCCTCATAGAGAGAGTATCAAAGCCACACAGAGCCCTGGGCCCCTGACTCAGCCCCTGGAAGCTGAGATCAACCCTGGTGGCCCGGACTCAGGGGCTTTCCCGATAGGATCTGATCTGCTCTCGCTCGGCTGGACTGAGTGCTGAGGGGCACGCCCCTCCCCTCCCCGAGCCTGCTCCTGCCCCTACACACACACTGGCTCCATACTGCTTCCTAGGACCTGCCAGACTGCTTAGAATCAGGGCATTTTGTTTTCTTTGGGGTTTTGGGGGGGGGGGGTTGCCCCCATGTACACACTGTCGGTGGCTCTGCCCCAAGTGCCCTTCCCTTCCTGACCATAAAGTCAGCAGTCAACACAGCAACACGTGAGCACTTACTCTTGGCCAGGCCATATACAAAGAGTTTTATGTATCTTCATTGATTGGACCCTCACAAAAAGTCTATGAAGAAGATAACAGTAATTGTACCCATTGTTCCGATGAGGACATCCGCTGAGAGGTTAAGGAAGAACGCATTTCTACCCACCTTCTGGGACTCTCCCTTCTCTTCCTCATCGTATCCCTGCCCACTGCCCCCACAAGAGAACCTGCCCCCCAGCCTAGAGCCACTGCCCCTTGCAGTGGCTTCTGTCGGGGCTGCTACTTCAGTCCTCAGGCATTGATGTTCACCCTTCTCCACCATCGTGAGCTCTGTGAGAGCTGGTGGGCAGGCCTGGATCTGAGTCACAACCCTGCTTCGCTGCCCAGCACTGAGCCTGGCGAGCCGAAAGTGCAAGTAACTCTTTGCTGCCTGGAGAAGTGGGCCACAGGAAGGACGGTCAGAACCCTCCTCCTTTCCGACTTTCCCATGACTCACCCATTCCCGGGCCACTTTCCTCCCCTCTCCTCACCCCAGCATCTACCCCTGGCTAGCCCTGTCCACGCCTTTTCTACCAGTTCCGGGGAAAAGTGGCAGCCCCTGCCTGCTCTCAGGTCAGGCCTCGCTAAAGAGAAGCAGAGTCTGTGCTGGGCTGACCGTGGGAGACGTGTGGGGCTGAGCCCCCCAGCAACTCCCGCAGCTCAAAGAGAACGCCCAGCACAGCACCCCTGTCACTTCTGGGCAGCCACTTCAGTGAGTGTGTATACTTGGAGAGGTAGGGGTGCTGGAGAGGGAGGGAAATGAACCATCGAGCCAATGCCACATTTATTTAAGGGGCACTGAGTTATAAATAGGCCCCAAGTGCCCAAGAGCAGGCAGCAGGCACATTGACCTCTGGCGCAGACAGGGAGAGGGATTCCATGGGCCCTGAGAACTGTCTGCGCCCTGGGGCCCTCCCGGCGGTCTCCCTCTCCTGCACACAGACATGTGATTCTGTCAAGTATCACACACACCCCAGTGTTGCTGGGTGGTTCCCGCAACATGCTTTGTGTGTTTCGCCGATTGCAATGTTTTGTAGCAGGAAAGCATGAACTTTAGACCTAGCCGAACCCCAGAGGGGGATTACTGTGTAACTGCCCTATCTCCACTCCCCATTTTACAGAGCAGGGGGACTGACATTCCCAAAACACGACTGGCTCAAGGTCATGCCCAGCAAGGCTAGAATCAGGTCTCTTGGCTCCCAGCTCGGGACTCTTTCTACTGCATTACATCATGCTAATCCAGTTATATTGCACAATATTTGAATATATTTTGCTCTTTCGTGTTGTGTTATGTAATGTCATATAGGCAAGGGTAGGGGTAGGGGTGGAGGTGGGGAAGTCGTTGGAAGGAAGAAGGTGACCAAAAGGCCATAAGGCTGAGGTGCAGGCAGTGAGCCCACCCACCCAGATGAAACCCCACCTCCCCACCTGAGATTTCTCCCCACGTCAGGTATGGTGGGTGTAGCTCAGCACCCAGTACCCTAATTAGCACATGTTGACAGTTTCTGGTTTGTGTGTTATCACCTTAGGTCCACTTATCTTTATCAGAGCCAAAGGTTGATTGGAGTATTCTGGCCTGGGCTCAAAGCAACTCCGCTCAGATTCCACTGAGCGTTTATGACCAGTGTGAATAACAGCCTCTTTCCTCAAGTTAGCAGCCTGGCTCAGCCAAGAGCTGCCCTGGGGCGTCTTGGGTGCAGTCCCCACCAGGCCCGTCAAGAAGAAGATGCAAAGTTCTCCCCTTTAGCCGGGGAAGGAAAGTGATGCCCAGGCAGATCAGGGGGGGCAGGGACCCAGGCCTCCTGACCTCCAGCCTCAGGCACCCCATGGTGATACCCCAGGCACCTGAGCCTGTCAGAACCCCTATCAGGGGCCTCAGCCCCTGCTCCTCCAGCCAGACAAAGGTTCCTGGGCCTTATCAGCCCAAAAAAGTGGAATATTAATCTGGCCATCTATGCCCCAGCCCCGCCCCCTCACAGCGGCCTGCGCACCCCCACTTAGGACAGCAAGAGATTGGGTTGTGGAAGAGGCCTGTGTGAGCCTAGCAGACCCTACATGTGAACTGTATGGCCCCCGGAGGGGCTCATTCTTGGTCTGTTTGCAGCATTAGCCTCAGAGCCAGGCCTCCAGGTCCTTCCTAGCTTCCCTCTGAGCCTCAGGGGAGATATCTTCTCTGAGAAGCTGTCCAAACCTTTCCCAAACCCCTGACATTCCCACCTGGATGCCCTTAATGGTGTCAGAAAGGGCCTGGGTCCTACACCCAGCTCAGCCGGCCCCTGCTCCTTCCTCGAAACCCTAGGCAAGTCACTGTGCATCCAGACCTCAGCAGCATCACCTGTAAACTGGGACTGGACTTAGCTCTGTATTAGAATACACTTCTCCCAGGGCCGGCCAAGTGGCTCAGTTGGTTAAGAGCTCGCTCAAGAGTTTGAGCTCTGAGCAACAGCAGTTCGAGTCCAGCCCGAGCTGAGCAGCCCCACTGAGACTTGGTACCTGAGTCTGGGTGGTCACCCCTCCCCCTCTGTGTAGACCCACTCCCCCCACCTCCCCAGAACAGGATCCAGGGCCCCGGATGTAGCTCTTTGGTGTCTCTCACCTCACTGGGCCCTACTTACAGCCACCCAAAACCCCTTAGCTCCTGGGCCAAGTCTCCAGGAACCTCCTTGGGGAGATAGAGGCACCTGGCAAGGGCGTCCCCAGAGACCTCAGGCAGGGACAGGTCCCTGCCTGACAGGTGTGTGTGTGTCCACCCACCCTCCCGGGGCATTGTCTGGAGGGGGCATTGTCCGGGGGCTGGGCAGTTGCCTTTATGGCCAGGCATAAAAGGTAATCATTGACCACATCAATGCTGCCCTACGCGTCAGTGCCCGCCCAGGCTCGACCCTGCCAGGCCCTGGATTATTTTACAGTCACATAAAAGGAGCCTTCAGACTGTCCCCTGGGGACTTTGGCCCTCAAAGGGGGAACAGGAGGGAGCCGTTCCCTAGAGACGGCCTTTTCTTATAGTAATATTTACTTGGCCAGAGAAAGCCCCCGCCTTTTATCAAACACCACTGAGATTGTCTCAGCTCTGCCTGCCTAACCAGAGTCCCCAACAACAGGGGCCACCCCTCTTCCCCTGCCTCTTCTGCCTCTCCTGTCAGGACCCACTAGCAGCCTGGACGAACCCAGCAAGACCCCTCTCCAGGGTGGGATTCAGGACACATCTTGGAGGTGTTGTTTCCTTCACAAGTTTTATTTCATTGAGCCCTCACTAACCCCATGAAGTAGGAATGATATTATTTCCATTTTACACACAGGAAAACTTGGATTCAGAGAGGCCAAATAACTTGCCAAAGTCACACAGTCAGGAAAGGGCAAACCTCAACGACATCCCATCGTCTATACGGCAGCAATCTCTAGACTTGTTTGATTGTGTACTGCTATCAGTAAAAACAGCTCTTAGCACACACCTTTGATCTATTTATACAAATCCATAAATCATACACATGTATGACTGAAAATCTCTATATTAAATATTAGCAAATATCTGCCCATTCTATCCATTTCAAACCAGATCCAATGAACTCAACAGACACCCTCCAAAGCTGGATCCCAGCAGGGCCACCTGGGGCAGAGAGAGGCGGTGGGAATTGGGCTGAACTCTGGGGGAAAGGTGACCATGTTGGGAAAGGGCATTCCACACACATGCTTGAGCAAAACCCAAGAGGCAGAAAACAGGAGGAAATGTTCAGACCCAGAAAAGAACCCTGGGAATGTGAATGAGTGTAACCAGAGATAATACTGGAAAATTCGGGAGGGGCCCAAAGTAGCCAGTCAGACTGCCAGGTCTGGTCTAGAATGCAGCGGGGAGCCATGACAGGTTCACGAGCAGGGGCGTGACTTTACCAGAGCGGTGTTCTGAAAACGTCCCTCAGACCACATCGCGGAGCACGGACTCATTCTTAGAGCGATGTCCCCGGAGTGTAATGCAGCCCTTTGGGAGGCACGAGGCTAAAGGCCAACTCGGAGTTGCCACACCTCTGTGTCTTCACACACACTCTGCTATTAACCAGCTGCCCAACCTTGGGTGAGGGCAGCAACCTCACTGGCCTTGGTTTGTCTCATTTATAAAATGGCATAACAATAGTACACATATCATGGGTATTGTTGTCACTTGGACCATAGGGGAGGATTGGCTGAAGTGTCTGATTCAATGTCTGATTCAGTGGCTGGCACACAGCAGATGCTCTATAAACGGCAGCTGCTCTCACTATTAGCGCACACCTTCTCTTTGCTCTGCCTGAAGAAATCAAACCCCTCCCTCATTAACCTCGTGCAGATTTCACTTCCGAGGACCCCGACAGACTTACTACTCCTTTCCCTGGGCTTACCTAGCTCTGGACTCACACTGGGAATGTAACACTTAGCACATCATGTGACAGTTACTTGTCACCATGACCATCTCTGTGATCCTGTACGAGACACCTAGTGGGTCGGGGTAAATTTTTGTGACTTGTTTCAAAGTTGCATAAAAAATGAAATAACATTGAAAGAGAAGGGGGAAAAGAAGCAAGAGGAAGCAGCATATTTAGAGACACTCTGCTAAGCTCTCCATGTGCATTATTTTATGAATCTTCTCATCTGCTTTAATAAGGTAGGTATATGGAGCAGATTAGGCTAGTTTATGCTGCGGTAACCAACACCCCAACATTTCGTGGGTTCAAACAGTAAAGATTTGCTTCTTTCTCATGCCGAATGAGCGCTGCAGGTCACCGGAGGCTTCTGAACTGTGTTGTCCTCACTCAGGGACCCAAGCTGAAAGAAGCTCTTACATACCAACGTCATTGTTCACCATCACCATGGCAGCAAGAAGGGATATGAAAGGTCATACATTAGCTCTTATTGTTGCTACCTGGAAGTGGCATGTATCAACTCTACTGATTTCATTGGCCAAACCAAGTCACTCAACCACACTCACTCCAAGGAGGTAGTGAAGTCCAATCCTGCCAGGCCTGTGTTCCCAACTCTGTGTCATGAAGGCCACACAAGGCACGTCAGGTCCCTCTCCAGCTGTGCTAACAGCCACTCCCAACCGGGCCACCTAAAGCCACCTTGTGGCAGAGAGCCAACCCCCTATCCAAAGACTATCCATCTCCCCCCTCCCCTGAAAACCCCCTCTCCATATCATCAAAACATAAGAATCTGGGTCAGTCTGTATCTTCCAGCGACACTGAACTCATCGAGGAATCAGCCTTGACTTTGGTTAGGCAGGAAAATCACAACCATATTTCACATTTAATGCTGAGACATTGCGGGTCTGGCAAGGAGCACAGGGACAGAGGGGGGGAAAGCCAGGGGTAGCTGGCTTGGGGTTGGAATGTGATTTATTACCAAATAATTACATGCTATCTGCAGGCTGGGATCACACACTTGAGTTTCTGCCACAAGGAGAGTCTGCCCCATGCTTCCAGCACCCATTGCCTGTTTTTTCCATCACCATTTGCAACAGGGATTGTGTAGGCTCTGAAGGCAAGTTTGCTGTGTGTGTGTGTGTGTGTGTGTGTGTGTGTGTGTGTGTGTGTGTGTGAGAGAGAGAGAGAGAGAGAGAGAGAGAGAGACAATGAGCAGCTACAAGCAGACGAGGAGCATCTCTTGTGCACGCAGTCCCTGCTAGGGCCAAGGAGGCGGAAGGACCGGTCTCTGTCTAGAGCTTCTGATTCCAGATTTAAGAAAAGCCTTCTACATGCAAAAATGTGTGCTAAGCTCGACTCCCTATGAGAAATACAAACATCCTCAACCACAGACAAATTGCAGTCTGCTCCAGGAGAGAGTTAAAGGAGACGCAGTCAGACAAAGGGGTAGTGGCTTGAGAGGAGAACAGAGATAGAAACAGCTAGAGTTTCAGGCAGACAATGCAGAGCAAAAGGTTCAAGGTCAGATACCAGCAAGATTCAGAGGGGAAACTGGGGAGAGAGGCAGGGCCTGCTGAGGGTTTGGAGGCCATGAGGACAGGATGGTACCGTGGGGAGAGCATAGGCTCTGGGGCTCTGCCACTTACCAGCTGGGTGACCTGGGCCATTCCCCAGCCTCTTGAAGCCCGAGTTTTCTCAATTGTAAACTGAGGCTGACAGCCCCCACATCATAGGGCTACTATTGTGTGGAAGTGAACGCATGAAAAAAGCCAGCAGGGGCCTGGCTCTGAGTAGGTATGCAATAGAAAAGGCTCTCTGGGCCCTCATGTGGGGCGGGGCCTGGTAAGAAATCTTCCCTCACTGTCCCAGCCTGCATGAGCTGCACAATGGGGAAGGGCTCTGTACTGGAGATTCAAGTCTAGAGAGAAACCAGTCACCTCGTGGGCAGAGGCCCAAGAAGAGTTCCCCTTGCCTTTTCAGTTCTTTTTGTCCCTTACTGTCCATCACTCAAGACCTTGCTGGGCACTTGCTGGTTTCCAGGGCCCTGCTGGGTGGGAGATGGTGTCCTGTAGGCAGAAAAAGAAGACATTTCAGTGCCTGCCCTTTAGGAGCTTGTAGTCTAACTGGGAGGAGAAGGTTGGCGCACTACCCAGAAAATAAGAAATAGAAACCATGGTTTGGAGCAGGAAGCGCTCATGGACAGGAGGCAGCGTCAGGGAAGAAGCTAGAGCCCCAAGGATGGAGAGGACGAGCGTGGGGGAGCGGAGAGGCACTGCAGGCGGGAGCCCAGCTGGAAGAACGGCCTGGAAGGGCTCATGGGGAGCAGTGGGGTGCTACACATGGAATCCTAGAAATGGGAACCTTATGCCAGGCTGTGGGTGGTGGAGACGTCTGACCTCAGGGTTATGGGGACGATAAACAAAAGGGCTCTGGGGCTTTGGTTAGGAATGGGGAGTGCAGCCAAAGCACCTAAAGATAGGTCCTGGCAATGGGTGTAAGGAATGTGGGATGCCGAGCTCACACGCCCCTGTGCAGACTGTCTCTGGAGAGGGAATCCCCACCTTCTTGGTCCAATAGACCTGGGGACAGGACCTCACTTACCACCCCACAGCCAGGCTCTGGCTGTGTTGACAAGTGGGGCCTTCCCCTGGCTGGGGAGCTGAGATGTGGCATTGTTAAGCTGGAAGTGAGTCACAGAGTTTTTCCTTCCTTTTCTTCCTCTCCACTTTGCTTGTCTGCATATTCTCATATTCTCTCTCTGTCTCTCTCTCTCTCTCTCTCGTTTCAAAATCCATGAACTATAAATAAGTGGTCTATCAGCAGAGACACCTTGATCCAGCGCTAAGGGAGGTGGGGGCTTGGCTCAGGGCTGTGGGTCAGTGTGTATCCGCGGATTGTGTGTGCACACAGGTGTTGCAGCGTCTCTGACATGCTGGGTGTCTCTGAATTTGTGAGCTCCTTGGTAGGGTTGAGGTCAGGAGAGGTTATCTGTGAAGCAAGCTGTGGCATATAAGTGTCTGTGAGGTTGTGGTTGGAGGAGAGTTTCCATGGGGTGGGAGTGCTGTGCGTTCATCAGCTGTGGGGATGGGCATAGATGTCTGTGTTGTTCGTCTGTACAACAGAGGACTGGCTGGGGTGGCAAGGGTGTATTTGTGGCCGAGGTGTGTCCGAATGGATATCCGTGTTGTGGAGGAGGTGGGTGCTGGGTGTGGAGGAAGTGTTTCTGTCTGTGTTTGTGTGGGGGGAGGGGGGGTCTAGGCCTGGACAGCCAGCCTTGCCTCTGGCTTTGTAGATTGTGAAAGGACTTGGGTTTGTAACTGACACCAGGGTCACACCCACCAGTTACATTTCCTTCAGCCTGGCCAGCGGGTGGGAGATGAACCCAAGTCAACCTTGGTGGCCGTGGTCAGGAGTGGCGTCACATTCACTGGCGGTGTCCAGGGCGTAGGAAAGCTCATCAGACTGAGCACCTGGCCGAGGAAAGCAGTGAAGGCAGGGCCTTGCTCCCTCACTCCCTGTCACCCTCCCTCACCCAGGTCCACCCACCACACAGAATCCCGCAGAGAGAAGGGGTACCAGGAGCACAGGGCCCGTTAGCTACCGCCAGGTAAGACTCAGCTCAGTCACCCCAGAGAGGATGCCCCTCCACCTAGCACGTGGGTCTGTCCTGCATTTACGACCCATCCCAGCTAGACTGCAAACCCCAGACAATAGGACCTCTGTCTCCTTAGTCTCCCCATGCATAAAAAAGGAGGACAATAATATCTACAGAAAGGGGTTACCTGCACCCAGGGTGAGCCTGGAGTCATGGCCACAGACTAGAGCTCAACATCCGTGCTCTCTTCCTGCTTACCTCCCCTTCCTGGGCAGAAACAACCTGATCCTCCCTTTGAGGGAGGGGAATGTAAGTCTTTGAGCCATCTCTAGGGGGCGCCGACAGGCAGCCAGCAGGTGCCTGCACCTGTCAGTGCATTAAAAAAGCAAAAGACAAGGCAGGGCTGCCAGACAGGGAGAGGGGCTTGAGGATTTCTGTGAATGGGAACAGAAGTTCGGTGGGACCTGACGGGAGGGTTTGTCTGTGAGATGTGTGATTTAACCCACTGGCCTTAGGAAGAGCACCAGGGGCCCCTCTGCAAATTCAATCCCAGGCTCACATGGACTGGGCTCCCTGAAGGGGACGGTCAGGTAGTCTTCCCTGCATCCTTGACTAAGGCCCCACTCCTTCTGGGACGGTGCAGGAAGAGCCATACAGGATAATTGGGGTCCACCTGCTTTCCCTCTCCCCTGCAGGCCTCACCAAGGCAACACCCTCCCCCTAGAGCCCCTCAACTTGTTGAGAATCCCATACTTCAGCCCAGGAGGTGGCAGCAGACAAGGTAAGAGGGAAGGGTCACTTGAAGGACTTTGCCAAACCTGGCTGCCTTCTCCTGGGATGTACCCCCATGATTGGGGGCCCCTGGGGGTGAAGCCATGCCCGTCTACCCCATGTGACCAGGTTCCCACATGCCTACATTGCCAGGAGGGAGGAGCCTCCAGGGTCAGTTCTGAATTTTGGGGGGTGGTCCCAGTCCCAGGAGGTGCTGGCTTCCTCTAACACTGCCCATTATAAAGGGCATTTGTGCCCAGGCAACACCGCCCACCTGGAGCTGGGGGGCAGGGGCTGCTTCGAACACAGTGCCACAGTGAAAGTGGGACAAATGCGCCTGTGTGCACCCCGGCCAAGGTGCCGGAGGAAGCGCGGTCAGGGCCGAAGTGTTAATGGGCCTCCTTCCTGCCCTGCCCATGCCAGCTCCTCGGTGCTCATCCCCTCTCCCCTGAAATACCCGCTTCCGCTCGAGTCCCAGCATACTCCCTCCATGTCCCTGGCCACAGATCTGTCCTGCTTGGACAAACATCCCTCTCAGCCTTCAGGTTTATGGCTTTTCTGTGTGCCTTCCTTCATGTGGTTGGGAACCAAGCTCTGGTCCCCAGAGCTGAAGCTGGGCCTGGGGTGGAGGGGGCTGGGGCCTAGTCAAGCAACCTGAGGGGAGACTGGAGTCCTAGTGTCAGGAAGACACGGCCCAGCCAGGGGACAATGCAGGAGGGGCTCACTCAGCGGGGCAAGCTCTGTTCTGAAAGAGGACAGGTGAGGGGAGGCCAGGATGGCTGCAGGAGCCTGGAGGGGTCCCAGGAGAGGACAAAGAGCCCATTCCTGAAGTTGTCGCACCAGCCCACATGATGGCAAGCAGCAACTGCAAGAAGTGACACTCAGGGGTACTTGTGGGCTTGTTTCTATTTTTTATTTTTAAATGGAACATTTACTGAGCACCACATATGACCTGTGCTAAGTCCCATGAATTCATTATCTCGCTTAATTCTCACAAAAACTCACCATCACCTTCATTTTACAGATGACAAAACTGGGGCCCAGAGAGGTTAAGTCACATGTGCCCAGGTCACAGAGCTAATTAGTGGCAGGGCAAAGATTCAAGCCCAGGCCGTGTCCACATGTTGAAGAAAAGCCACTGCACTATTTGCATTCTTGTCAGTCACTGCTGGGCTTTTGTTTCTGGGCCTGTGGCTGACTAATAGGTGCCTGAGTCTCTGAGTCCCAGGAGGGCCAAGAAGGAATCACTCAATCCCAGGGCTATCTGTGCCCTCAGAGACTCAGACACCCTGGCAGCATCAAGCCTCCGTAGATATTAGTGTCATCCGCAAGCTGATGTCTCCCACACAAGGGGACACATTTTCAAATGCACGTAGAACCTGTTGAATAAAACACACTCATTTAACAGCGTTACTGAATGTACACTTGCTTATGGTCATTTGTATTTTTTCTCAAAGGATTTAAAAATATAACTGTGATCATGGGGAGCAGAGAGCTGGTCTGCAAAATGTTTCGATTCTGTAAGGGTGTATTCAAAAGTTCAGGAACCACTTTATAGACTAAGACACAAATGCCCTGAAAAGTAGCATGCCTTGGCCAAGTTTCAGGGCGAGCTGGGCTCCAGGGAGGTACTAAGGGCAGGGTGGGGTTCCCTTTCTGTCTGGTCAGAGCAGTCCCCTCACATTTCATCAAAGGGGGCCTGTCCCAAGCTGCAAGGGTGGGTGGGCCCTGGGCATAAAACTCAGAAAAGCATGCCACCCTGGGCATAAAACTCAGAAAAGCATGAAACCCTGGGCATAAAACTCAGAAAGGCATGGAGCCTGAGGGACTAAGGGGCTAGGAGAAATTCAGGGACTTCTCCCGTTCCCCAGCAGAGTAGGGACAATTCCAGGAACCAAGAAAGACTGCTCCCCAGTCTTACCTGTCATTTACTTCGCAAAGTCTTTCCTAAGCTGGGCATTTTCAGGTCCTGCTGGGAAAGAAGCCAGCGTATGCACAAGCAGGAAGAGAGTGGGGTGGAGGGGCCTCTTTCAGTGGAGAAGTTCTCCCCAACTCCACACAACTGGGCCAAAGGGACGGACACACACACACACAATGGAAGGAAGCAAAGGAAAGACATTTCGGGAGCATTTACTGTGTGTCCAACACTGTTTTTACAATATTTTTCTTTTGTTTTTAATCTCAACAATCCTAAAAAACTGATCTGACAACTCCCATTTTTACAGGTGCACTTCAGAGAGTTGAAAAGCTATTAAAAGGCAGACCAGCACCTAACCTTGACCCCATACCACAGGGCCTGATCCATGTTCTGGGGGCTCTGACTGGCTGGAGGACAGGCTGAGGGGGAGCGGGAGGTGAGGCCCAGCCCCCACAGCCCTAGCCTCAGCCCCAGCATACATCCTCTCTTGCCTGCCTTTGTTCATAAAACCGAAAAAGTGATGATGGTTTTCCTTCCTCTCTTTAAGAAAACAACAGAATCAAAACAAACAGAGAAGGGGAAGTCCCCTCCTCTAGCTTTGCCAGAAATAAAAGGAAGAACTAGTTCCAGTCATGCCCTGGGTCTGGGAGGGGAAGAGAGAGCCCTCCTGGTGAAAAACCCACAGCTTCGGTGCCCCCACCTCCTGGTGCCAACCTGAGCTTGGCCTTGCCTCTTAGCAGCCCTTCCCTCATTTGTCACCTCACCTTTCAGGATCCCACACATTCGCAGCTGATGCAGCTGGAAGTTCCCAGAGGGCTTTAGTAAATCCTAAAGGAAGGGCAAAGAGGAAATAAAAACATGCAAGTCCCAGAAATGACAACAGCCCCCAAAACGCACACCAGCACTACTGACCCCCCATGGCTAGTTCCCACTGAGGACTCCCAGGCCCTGCCCCATTGCTCACTCCTGAGCTACCTGCACTGAAGCCCCCAGAAGCCAGGAAGAGCTTCTTCACAGGGTCCCTTCCTTCCTAGAGTCAGGCATGTCTGTAGCTGAACAGCCATAACAGTCAAAGTCTAGAGGAGCCTTGGGTTCCGCACACCCATCCCAGCGCTGGCCAGGGCCCTCCCATTCATCACCTAAATCAGCTGGCAGTTCCAGATGTCTTGTGCTGACTGGCTCATTTGGGCTGACTGACAGCTTCAGAGATCTGCCCCCTGCATACAGGTTGGCAGTCTTAAAGGCTCAGCGGTATCATCTTCACCGAGCCTGCAGTAACAGGATAGGATCTGACAGAACCAGCGTCACTCTTTGACAGGGAGGCAATTTTTCAAAACTGCCTGGATAGATGAAGTTATTTGTGGTCTGGATTCAAGGTCAGGCTTTAGAATAATTTTTCCTAGTTGAGACTAATTAGTCTCAGCAAACACTAAATGCTTAGTTATGCGCTCAGAACTGCACCTGGTCCTATGGGAAATGTAAGAAGGCAGAGGGGTCTCAGTCTCCCAGAGACCTGGGACAGAAGGTGGCAGGGAGAGGATTGCGTCTCAACAATTAAGAGAAGAGTCTAAATGGAAACATCCCTCCTCTCTAGCTGTGGGAGGTTAGACAGAGAAAGGGCATAGGTGCCGTTGCTAACTATTTAAGGATGACTACATGACAAGACCCTGAGCTCCCTGAGGATAGGGACTGTCTGGCCCTCTTGTATCCCAGGGCTGACAGGTCCTGCACTTAGTAGGTGCTCAGCTGGTATCTGTTGGACAAATGGCTGCTGTCTGGGCTTCACTGGCAGCAGATGGTCAGAGGAGGTCAAGCAAGGACTGGTCTCCTGAGGATGAGGCCAGGGCAGGGCTGAGGCTGGTCTTCACCTCTCTGAGCAATGCCTTTTCCTCAGCATCCCCAGGGCCCCACTTCATCCTTTCTCACCTGAACGCTGAGGCAGTCACCTCCTTTGCTTTGTGCCTCTTAACACATCCTCTAAGTGGCCTCTGGATTTATTGGGGGCTCAGGCTCCACAGGTGAGCCCTGGGTTTAGATTCCGGCTCCACCCCTTACCAGGTGGTGACCCAGGCCAAGTTACTGGTACTTCCTGAGCTCTGTCAAATGTGATGCTAAGAGTATCCACTCACGGAGATTTGGTGAGGATTAAATGAGGCGCGTCCCGCATAGGGATACACAGTGGACACCCCCACACTTGGCTTTCCTCAGAGTGACCCTTTTCCTCAGGATGATAGTTTTGTCTTCCCACTGGCGCAGCAGACTTCTTGAGGGCAGGCAACACGTAATAATTTCTCTGCATTCTCTCCCAGGTCCCAGCTCAGTGTCGTGTCGTAATAGGATCTCAGTAGTGCCAGTAGACCAGGAGGTAGGGCCCAGAAAGGGGGTCCAGGGCTGGTGGATTTAATTTATTCCCAGCCCAGAACACCCTCCCGTGCCACTCCCTGTTCAGTCTTTAAAACCCTGCTCTGTCTGCCTCCTCCAGGAAGCCTTCCCTATAGCTCAGGTTGAGTCAGGCCTCTTGTTGTCCCCACTGGACTCTTGGCAGGTGAGTCGGGGTCAGTACACTATTATCGAGTAGTTCTCAGTTTAGGCAGCTGGCTCGGAGGACCTCTCATTCCTCTGTGGGGTCTGGCTCAGCAGCAGCCCAACGAGGTTTTAATGAACGAATGAATGAATTTGCTCTGTGACCTTGAACAAATTCCCTCTGTCCTGTTCTAACAAGGGGAAAGTACTATCTTTCTCAGAGCGAGGAAGGGTCCTGAAGGTAGAGGGGTTAGGGCCAGGAGAGAAATGGAGTGGTCTGTGACAACCACTATGGCCAGATAGGATCCATCAGGGATGGTCACGCTGGCTCATCCAGTGAGAGCCAGGGAAGAAAATTGCCTCATCCCCTGACGTCCCCTGGTGGGGGGCTCTCACACGGGACGAAGACCATGGTCTCTTGGCAAGGCCAATTTTACAAAGGAGGTATATGTTTCCAGACTCTTCCCGGCCAGTAACCTGGTCCCTGAGACCTTCCCACAGAACCGGCCCTACCCTCCTGGCCATCAGCATCAGCTGTGACCTTGAACAGGACACTACTTATCCCTGGACCTCCAAGCTCTCCTCTCTTCTGACCAGGGCTTAAGGTGCCATCATGAGCTGCTGCCAGGGATGGAGTCCTGGCCGGCTGACCACCCACCCCCCCACTCGGGTGTTGGCCCAGGCAGGCGGGTTTCAGGTTTCAGCTTTCAGAGTGTTTTCCTGTCTAGGGCACTTTCTATTTTTCAATACTTTTCCTATGGCAGCCAAACAACCAAAAAGGAAATTGGTGAGCCTTCTAAGGGCTGGGAAGGCGGGGGTGATGGCGGGGGGTGGGGTTGGGGTGAGCTGCACCCACCATGGGAAAGGCGGGTGGCGGGGCTGAATAGGCAGTGCTTAAGGTGGAGAGGCCCCCCTACCCCATACCCCATCCTCCCACTCCCCAACCTGCCAGGCTGACTCATTGTTTTGCAACAAACAGCAGGCTGCCAGGCACTGGCCCTTTCTGGAAGTCCAGCCTCAAAGTAGGCTGGGTCCAATCCTGGCCCTCCCTGCAGCCCAGCCGGGCCCAGGGTGATTGGGTTATCTCTGCCAGCATCCCTTTTGTTTGGGGTGGCCACTTGCTTCACCTGATGTAAACAAACTCTGGGCAAGTGAGAAAAGCAGGAACCCCATTATCTGTTATTTCCAGAGGCCCACAGAGGCCTGGGGCTGGGTGCGGATGGATGGAGCAAGATGTTCAACGATCCCTCTACCCAAAAGAGACTTTGCCGGTGGAGAAGAGGGATTTCAGAGCACAACATCCTGGCTTCAAATCCCAGCTCGGCCGCTTACTGCTGGTGACTTTGGACAAGTCTGCTTCAACTTCCCTATCTGTAAAATGTGCGGAGCGTCGTACTTAACCTCGAGTTGTTCTGAGCATCGATGAGTTCATATTTACAAGGGGCGATACAAGTAGTGTTAAATTGGGGGTGGGGGCTGTAACAATGTGAAATAAAATAAAGCTACCGCCTAAGGCCAGGCTCTAAGGGGGTTTCCCAGTTCCCCATCCCCCCTCTCATCCCCCAGCAAGCAGGCCTCCTTCCCTGCATCCCTGAGCTGAGGACACTGATGGGCCCCAGCAGGATAGGCACACCAAGGCCCCAAGCTCCTTTTCAAATGGAAGTAGTGCAGGAGAAATCCTCCAGGGAGGTAGGCGCCAGCCTTGGGAGGATCTGGCCACCTGAGGGATTGCCTGGAGAGGCTTTTTGGTTTCCTGCTAGAGCTTTTGGAATTTCAAAAAGATATCCTCATGGATAGCCCGCAGGGGTGAGGTGAGCAAGGGAGGGTGGCTGCAAGCTCTCCCTGAAGTCTAATCACAGACTGTCCTGCCATGTTTCTGGACTGATTTTCCCAGAAGCTGATTTCGTAGCCTCAAGTTCCAGATTCAGATCCTGGTTCTGACACTTACTAGCTGGGGGACTTTGGGCAAGTTACTTTCTCTGAAGCTCTATTTCCTTGTCTGTAACAGGAGATGATAAGCCCGCCTCGCATGGCCTGCAGGGGATTAAAGGAGACCACACAGGCAAAGCTCTTACAGTGTTTCCTGGGTGCTAAACGCGCCTCACCATCAGCCTGGCTTCATTTGGCAGTAGATTGGTTCCCACTCCTGCCCTACCTACCTCCTTGCTTCCAGCCAGCATCTCAGCCTCTTCCTTCCTGGTTCCCTCAAAGGTGGCAATATTGCACGGAAGTTAACAGAGTTCACTTCAGAGCTCGAGAGATGGGGGTTGACGTCCAGGCTCCTCCATCATTAGCTTGTGACCCTGGGTCTCAAGTCAAGGATCCTCTCCAAGTCTCTGTCACTCACTCATTCATTCAGCTGATATTGAGTTGTCGGAAAAGTCATGACACATTTTTGCATTGAAAAACATAGAAAAACACGTCATGACTTTCCCCGATGACCCAATATTTCTGAGCGCCTGTGTTGTGCCTGACACTGCAGGGTGCTACACATATAGGGATGAATAAAATAGATCTGAGGGCTGGCCAAGTGGCGCGTTGGTTAAGAGCTGGCTTGGGGGGCTGGCCGAGTGGCGCGATGGTTAAGAACTGGCTTGGGATGCCAGAGGGCCCCGGTTCGGATCCCTCATATGAGGGCCAGTGACACTGCCCTCCACAGCTAAGATGCTGAACAACAGCTCAACCTGGAGCTGGGCTGCCGTGAGTTGCCGGCACTGCAGCCCCTGTGGCAGTGGGTTGCCATGGGCTACCGCATGTAGCCAGCAGCCAGTGTGAGCGGCCAGCAGCCGCAGTGAGCAGCTGTCCAGAAGCCGGCGACTGATCTGCCTCACCCGGGAAGAGCGCAATGATGGTGCCAACTTGGGCCAGTGAAGCAACGTCCTCCACAACTAGACTGAAGAACAAAAGGACAGCAACTTGTCTGTTCCCCTTCCCCCAATTCCCCAATAAAAAAAATCTTAAAAAAAACTAGATCTGATCCTTGCCCTCAGGGAGTTATAGTCTAGCAAAGGAGACAAATATTAAATGCATATCCATACACATGATTATTGAGTGATACAGAGACTGAAGAGCACTGTGGGATATTTCCTGGAGGGCTCAAGAAAAGGTATCCCTGAGGTTTATGCGGGGACCTGAAGGATACTTAGGAATGATAAAAGCTGATAATAATGATAAAAATGATAAAAAGAAGTAGAGGGAGAGAACACTGTACAGATAGCAGAAACAGCATGTACAAAGACCCTGAGGTCAGAGGAGTTTGGTATTTGTCCTGATAGGAGTTCAGAGTGAGTGAGCAAAAGAGAGACTCAGGATGAGGTTGGAGAGTAGAAATGGCCAGATCTCGTGAAACCACAACGACCTTGGGGAAGACTTTGGACAGGAACCATTGAGAAGTGTTTTTTTAAGGAGTGGGGGGATGTGGTTAGAGCTTTTTCCAAAATGTCTCTAGAAGCTGAATCGATAATGGCTTGGGCTAGATTTGGGAGACCAGTGGGGAGGTTCAAGGAAGAAACCATGGAGCTGAGGGAAGGGAGCAGAGCCAAGACGTGCTTAGGGAGTGGGTACAGTAGGAACTGGGGATAGGGTACTGATGGAGGTGAAGCAAAAGGTGGCAAATATAACTCAGGTTTCTGATGTGGGAAACTGGGTGGAGTGGAGGGCCACTTATTGAGAGAGGAATTCCCCAGGGGGTGGGCCAGATTAGCTGGGAGGAGGGAGAAGAGGAGTTTAGTTTTAGAGATCTATGTTTGAAATATCTATATCAAAGTAGGCAGCTGGATACATCAGCCTGGAGTTTAAAAGGGAGATCTAGATTGAAAATGGAACATGTTAGAAATGAAATCAACATGGGAAGAGACAAGGTGGCCTGGGAGAGAGTAATTAACGCTAATCAAAGAAGACCAGGCCCCAGGCCTGAGGAGCATCCCAGTTAAGTGTTAGGGGAAACTGGAGTCTCGGTTTTATCATCTGTAAAGTAGAGATAGCTCCATGAATAACTGAGGATTCTACTGTTAAGTAATGGATGGAAGTAGTGGCTAGTACACAGCAATTTCACAATAAATCATGGGTAAGAAAGCAGCGATGATGCATTTAGTCATCAATGTTCATTTGCAAGTGATAGGAACTCAAAGTAGCTTTAGAAAATGAGGAATTTATTTGAAGGACTTGGGATAGCTCCCAAAATCAGAAGAAAAACTCTATCACCAAAGGGCAGGAACTTGGTCCTTCAAGAGACTCTCATTAAGCCTCTCATCTCTGCTTCCTGTTGCGAATCAACTTCTTTCTCCCACTGATTCTCGACTTCTCTCCGATGTGACAAGGGACTCAGCTGCTGGTGGGGCCTGAATGTCACATTGCGATGTTCCCTGCACCAGAGAGGGACTTGCTCATATTCTCTCCGATATCAAGTTAAAAATCTCAGGGAAGGATTCTGAATGGGTCAGCTTTATTCAGGAATCTACCCCTGTACAACTCAGCACAGGGGGAGAAAAGGGACTGGTGTCTACAATAACATGGCACTGCCATATTGGGGAGAAGTGGGGGTAAAAGAGGGCTGCTAGGTCAGCAAAACAATAGGTGGCCCCGTCAAATTATTAACCTAGAAATGTGCTTACAGTCAAGAAAGGGCGCTAATTTAGTACCTGCAGGTGATTAACAACAAAACACAACACCTGGCTATGTTGTCATCTATTGATGCCTGACTCTCCCTTAATAACTACCCCTGCCTCTGCCCGCCAGTCCCCAATCACCTGGCCTCACCAGTAACCTTATCACATGTCTTTTAGGCCTTGCCATTTCCCCAGCGCTTCTCGCTCCAGGCAGTTCTTGCAGAAGGACCTCCTTTCGGCCCCACTTTGAAGGGCCCCTTTGTCAGAGCCTTCAGTGGCCATCCCAGACTCTAGGATTGAGGCCAGTTTCCTTGGCCTGACCCTTCAAACGTTTTCCATCTTCTATCACCATACTTCTCCTATCAGTCAAGGTCCAGCTTACCCCAGACCTCCTCCAGGAAAGGTCCCCTGACCTCGCCAGCTCCCTCCTGCTGACCTCTAAATGCCCTGCTGCAATGTCCATTGCTTTCATTAGGGAGTGCCTACTGTGTGCCAGTCACTGAAGTTAGCAAGTGCTTTTGAGTTTTGGTCTCACTCCCTGAGTGACAGACACTGCCACCCCTATTTGACAGAGAGGAAACAGGCTTAGCAACTTTCCCCAAATGACACTCTCAGTTAGTGAAATAACCAAGAGTTGAATCCAAGACTGATTCAACTCTTTGAGGGTGATCACCCTCAAAACCTTCACACTAAACCGAAGCCTGGCACACTGTCGCCCCATGGGCCAAATTCTGCCCAAATTTTGTGAAGCCCAAGAGCTAGAGTGGTTTTTACATGGTTGGGAAAAAACAAATCAGAAGATGCATAAAATTTCGGCACCCTTGAACATCACATGACACACCCATTCTTTTAGATATTGTCTCTAGCTGTTGGTGCACTACAATGGCAGAGCTGAGTCGTTGTGAGAGGGACCAGCCTGAAATGCTGACTCTTTGGCCCTTCACAGAAGCTTGTTGACCATTGCTCTCAAAGGCTTGACCACCAGCCTATCTTACCCTGCTGCCCCACAGACATGTGGAGTCTTAAC
Organism: Hipposideros armiger; assembly: GCF_001890085.2. NCBI lineage: Eukaryota > Metazoa > Chordata > Mammalia > Chiroptera > Hipposideridae > Hipposideros > Hipposideros armiger. Next base: position 968,322 of record NW_017731468.1, on the reverse strand, counting down.
CCCCCTCCTGCCTCTAAAGGAGCTACCTTTCTAGAGTGTCGAGCCTGCTATAGAACTTGGGAGGGAAAGCAAGATGGGTTTTAGCCCTTTATGCAGGCTCCAGGTGCTCAAGATTGACCCCAGATGGGACAGAAGTTTCAAGATCTGAGAACGTCCAGGAAATGCTTTTAGACCAACCCCTGCCGGCATCCCCCTGGCTGACCCAGGCTGTTCATTCTGGGGTCAGTGTGGGAGACCTTTGTCTCCACAGGATCTGACTCATCGGGAGTGTGCTCTGGGTCTTGTTTGGTTTTCCAGGAACCAGCGTCAAGGAGAGAAGCAGAAGGAATGGGTTTTACCCAGAAGACATGCGTCGGAGAGTTGTCCTGGGGACTGAGTGGGATCGTGAAAGAAAGCCCTGAGCTTGAAGGCTGACACATAGTAGGTGCTTGATGACTAGCAGCATCTGTGAGGAGGAGGGGTTGGGAAATGGAAAATTCTGGAAGCTTCCGGCTTTGGTTTTCCTGTAAATTTTGTGTAAATTAGAAAAAGGCTCTCCTTCCTCCAGCACCGGCAGCCCTGCCCACACCAGGACACCCTTGGGGAGTGGAGTGGGAGCTGTGCGCCAGCCCCATCACCCACCCTCAGGCCAGGCATGTTTGTGCAGTGCGCACACTTCACAGATGTCTCTGGCAGCCCTGCTAGACCTGCGAGTAGGGAGGCCCTGAATGGCTTCCCTAAATTTCCCCCCTAACTTGGCCACTAACTCGAGCCAGTCCACAACCCCTTCTGGGCTTCTGTTTCCTCTTCTGTATAATGGGGACGCGTGTCCCATCTTCCTCAGGCAATTCTGAAGATGAAATGAGGGAGCAGATGTGGAAATCAAGGGTGGAGGGTTTTGATGTTAACGAAATGACCAAATGGAAGTCTGCCATTTGGGGTCCTCCAGAAGCTTCTATATACAGAAAGGGCTTTGTCATGGATGTTTTCAGAAATTATATATTGTAGAAAGTTTGGAAAGCAAAGGGCTATATTGCCCATACTCTACCATGGCTAATATTATTTCTATACTTTATCTTACTTTTGTGTGTGTGTGTGTGTGTGTGTGTGTGTGTGTGTGTGTGTCGGGAGGTGGGGGGGTGGCGCGGGATAACCAGAGAAGGAAAGACAGTAGAGCAGTACTTCTCAAACTTCACCTTGGGTTTGTGAAAAAGCCGATTCTGATCCAATAGGTCTGGGGTGGGCGCTGAGGGTCTGAATTTCTAACACGGACCCAGATGCTGCCCATCTGAGGACTACACTCTGTCACAAGGGCTTAGAAAGGCCGCAGAAGAGCATGAGGGGGTGGGGCCAGGAGTTCCTCACCTTGAGGAGACAGTGGAAGCAGTGAAAGTTTCTGCTATCCCAGCAGACCTGCTTCCTGGAGTAAGGGGCAGGGGCAGGCTCCTAGGACCCCAGGGACTAGTCTGGCTGCCCCCAGATCTGGAAACTGTGGGAGTGAAGGCTTCATGGAAGGCCCCACAGCCTCAGCAGGGGTGGGGAGGACTGAAGCTGGGGAGGCAGGGAACGGATGAGTTTCTCCAGATCAAAGCAGGGTCCCCAGCCTTTGATTCGCAGACAAGCAGCCTCTTAGGAGGCTGACTGGAGTTCGGGGCTGGCTGGCCTTGGGGCCTGGGGTGAGTGGTCAGAGGCCCCCGGCCCACTCTCTTTCTGCATAACAGCTTGGCTGCCTAACAAAAGGGCGGTCCTTGAAAGGCTGTATGGGGCTGTTAACAGCTTCCGGCAATGGTTTAATTGGGGGCGATTAAAGTGTCCTCCCCAGGAAGGCCTGCCCTTCAAAGGCCAACCTGGCCTGGCTCCCCTGCCCTCAGCCCCTCTCCCCTCGGCCACGCCCCAAGTGGTAGCCCTGCCCCCAGCCTCTCCCCTCCCCCGACTCAGGCCCCCTTTCTTGCGGCTCCCTGCAGACCCAGGAAGTTGGCGATGGGACCCTTTGGCTAGCCTGTCTGGGGGGATTCCGTCTTGGCCCCTGGACCATCAGCACCATTTGTTCACACAGTTTGGTCTCGTGGCTGAGTCTGGGATGGGAGCGCGGGAAGGCTGAGTTAGAAACACAAACGGCCCCAGAATCAGCCCACCTGGAGCACTCTTGATGGCTGTCCCCCAGAATACCTAGACTGGCCTCTGGGCCCCTCCTTAAGCTCCCTTACTAGCCCCCTCTCCAGGGCCCTCACCTGTCTGGAACTTCATGGTCACTGTTGGGGGTCCCATGGCCTACCACACATTAATCTTCCAGACATCTGCTGAGCGCACTGCCTGAGAGGTAGTGGTGGTTCAGAGGTGACCAGGCAGGAACCACAACTCGGGGGGGGGGGGGGGTACGGGAGGAGAGAATAGGCAAAAGCATTAAGTCATGATCCTCCAAGGAAAAATGAAGTAAGCTATAAGCAGACACCTACCTCAGGTGGGGCTGGGGGAGTAGAGGGGTAGGGAAGACTTTCTGAAAGCAATGGGGCCCAGAGTTAGAACATAGTTGGCTCAGTTTGGCCCATTGATCAACCCTGATGTTAATAGCAAGACGACGGCTGGCTTCACTAAAAGATTTTGCCCACCCACCCAACCAACTCGGGAATCCTTGGAAGGGGAAGTGGGATAGAAATAGTTGCTTTGTGGGCATCGGGTTCAGATGCTTCCCCAGAGCCCAGCAGAGTCTCTCAAATATCTTTACTGGCTGAGCCAACCTATGGGAAGCTGTCCTGGGGGAGGCTTTGGATGCTGTTTTCCTCTCTCATCCCTTCAGTCCCACCCCCCAACAGAAAGTCCAAATCCTTTCCCTTCGGGGGGCTCTGTTTCCTCGGCAGGCCCCACCCTCACCTCCCCAATCCAGCTTTGGCCCCATGTTGACGAGCCAGTGCCCCGCTGAGGACCGGGGTGCTGAGGCCAATGGTTTCTGGGATTTCTATATCCCAGGTAAGGAAAGTCCATCCTTATTCCAGTGTGAGATAAAACCAAGCCCTGAAGCTGGGAGGCAGGGAGGCCTCGGCCTGAACTACACGCTACAGCAAGTCTCCACTGGACATCCCTGTCCTGTGCTGAGTCCTGTCTAGGATGGTGGCTCTGACTACCCTCCCCACAGAGGCCCACACAGGGCAGGGCCAAGTTAGCAGGGGGACAGAGGGGCAGAGGCCCTGAGCAGAGCCTTTTGACTATACCCCACAACGCAGCTGGTGCCCTGATTTTGCTTTTCAGGAATTTCTGATCTCAGGAATCTGGCTGCCAGCTATATCTGTGGTGGCGTAGCAGCGGCTCACTCACTAGAGCAGCAAGCCTGAGGCGCAGAACCCATCCCAAGCCTCAGCTCTACCTCCGATGGCTCCTGGAGGGCCGAGCAGCAGACCTCATTCTCACATGAGCTCTCCAGCTGTCCAGCCTCTCAGCCTGGCACATAAGCCCTCTAGCGAAGCAGCTTCCGACTTCCAGGTTCGTCAACTGGAGATAAAACCTGAGTGATCCCCTCACACAGGGCATGTGGCGAGGACAAATAGATGTGACTCAAATAAGACTCAGGGAGATGCAAACTCAGAAAGGAGCTGTCTGCTCTCCACCCTGCCCCATTCCTAGTCACCTCGCATCCCCAGACTCACTCCTTTATTCTTAGGGTGACCAACTGTCCCGGTGTCCTGGACGGAGGGCGTTTCCAGGATAAGGGGCTTTCAGGTTTAAAACCTGGACATTCCCATCCTGATTTTCTCGGAACCAAGGGGTTTCCTAGGACAAGCTTTCAGTGTTAAAACAGGGAGGGCCTTGGCAAAGCAGGACAAGTTGGTCACCCTCCTGTTCCCCTGTAGCCTGGCCTCTGCTCCCACCAGTCCCCTGAGACAGTGTGTAAAGGCCACCACCAACCTTCAAATGCCAGTTCCTGTGGCCTCTTCTCCCTCCTCCTGCCCTACGGGTGGGAGGCATGGCGGAAGGCTAGGGCTGTACCCCACTGGCCTGGAGGGTGCAATGGGGGTGGGGAAAGGGGGCAGGTAAGTGACAGCCTGGCTTGTCCCACCCTCTCTAAGCCAGTTTCTGGGCCTGAGCCCTTTATCACCCTGTCACACTATCTGACCGTTAAAGGAGTATCTGTTCCTCGCCCACCCCAGCCTTGCCCTGACTCAGATAAGCGGAGGGGCCACCTCAGGAAAATAGAGGTAAAGCTGCAGCTTGGATCTTTCTCTGCCCTGAAGCTCCCTGCCTGACCCTTGGTCTCACCTTAGCCAGAGAAGCAGCAGGGCCTCACCTTGGGGTTTACACATCCCAGGCGGACAGGAATACCTACGCTTACTGACAGATGAGAAAATGGAGGCAGTAGAAACGCTATGACCTGACCAAGGTTGTGGGCCAGGCCCACAGAAAGTAGGGGCCGAAGGGGCCTTGAAGAGTGCACCCAAAGAAGGCTGCTGAGAGAGCTTCATGGAGGGTGTGTTTTGAGTCCAGCTGGGGAGAAAGACTCACAGATTCAGCACTTCTGACTCCCTGCTGGTCTCGGCACAGTCTCCCAGACCACCCCAGCCCAGAGCCTCAGGGCCTGCCTCCCTGCAGGGCTCCTGGCCCTTGGAAGGCCCTCTGCCTGGGTTTCTCCCTCCAACAAAGCTGAATTTTTGCTGCCGAAGCTCAGCCTTGGTGTTGTCAGGGTCCCACTCACAAAGCCCCCTGGGTTCCCATTGCTCCAGGATAACTGAACACTTGTGACCTGACTGACCACTCTAGGCCCCAGCCACCACCCAAATTCCACCCTGCAGGCATTGGGTGTGGCTGCACGGAATTCCTCATGGACCCAAATATGCCATGTCCTTTCTCACGTCTGCTCCCCCTGGCCCCTCTGCAGAATGGCAACCCTTGCTGGTCCTTCAAGGGCTGCTTACATGTCTCCTCCTCCAGGAAGCTTCCCTGAGCATGCACATCAGAAGCACGTTCTCCCCCTTCACATGGCTGTAGCACTTATCATGCGCCAGGCACTATGCTGCTGTGTCTCATTGAACCCTCACAACAACCACAAGCAGCAAGGACTTCGCCATTATCATCTCCATGTGATACACAAGAAACTGAGGCGCAGAGAGAGCAAGTAACAGGCCCAAGATCACATAGCTGGAAATAGATGGAGGCAGGATTTAGGCTCTGGCAGTTTGAGTGCAGAGCCCAGGTTCTAAACCACCAATAGCCTGCCCTTCGTGGTGTCTGTGACTCTGTTAGGCCCCCTCATGCACCGGGTGGCATGTGAGCCTTTTATATCCTGTCTGGGCCACACTGGACTAGAAGCTCCTGTGGGCAGGGACCATGGATAAGGACTAACTTCCTAAGGACTCTTAGTATTTGCTTAGAGAGCTCAGAGAAGGACCTTTATCCCAGGCCCCAATATAGCCCTAAAGGAAAGGATAGAATTCTATTTCTATTAGCCGGCAGGCCAATTTCTGAGGAGTCTCTGCCTGGCTTCTTTTTGGCTCAGGGGTCCCAGTCCTGAGCGTGGCATGTGGGTGGGGCAGCCAGAGAAGGGCTGGGAGCTTGGGGGCTTCAGTAGCCCCTGCAATCCCTTTCTCTGCCCCTCCAATCCTCCCCGCTAAAGGCCAGCTCCACACCTATCTCCTCGAAGCCCTGCTTGCCGCCCCCGGGCCTGCCTCGGCCTGGTCTCTCCACCCTGCTCCTGCCTGCCTCTTGTCCCATCTGGAGAATGTGTGCGGATCCCCGTGCTGATTCTAAACTGCCTGCAGCTACCTCACACGCATGCAGATCTCTGGCTGCACCTCTGCTAATGGAGGGGACAGGGGAACAGTAACTCTGCCTTGGGGCAGACCCCATGGCTTCCTGATGCACCCTGGAGACTTCAGTTTTCTGGCGGATGTCAGCCAGGCTCACAAGTGCTGAGTTACTCAGAGGGTCTGAGGTGCCTACCCGCTCACGGGTGCGCCTGCCTGTGTGTGTCCACTCGCCCATGGGCGACTGTGTGTAAGTGTGGTTCATGTACATCCTTGCACAGTCTGCTTATATGCTTGAATTCCTGTGCTTGCATGCCCCGGGTACGTGTCAGGATGCATGCAGGAGCCCTCCCTCCCACTACACACCCAGCTCCCACTTATCCCTCTGGGTGCTCCCCCCCCCACCCACCCCACCTCACCCCTGAAGCCCGCTCTGACCCTGTAGCTCACACTGTCCTCCCCCACTCCCTCCCCACTGACCCTGCAGCCCTGACCTGCTGACCTACATCACAAACACTGCCCATCCGTGTTCTGGTTCAAGCCTGGAGTTTGGTCACCCTCGCTCCCTGAGGGCAAAGCTGACTCCTTTTCAAACGACCCCCAAAGCCCAGTTAAGGGCTGGGGACATGGCCTTGCCAATACACGCTCACTGACCTGAAATAAAACCAACCTCATTGAAAGGAACTGCACTGAAGTGAATAGAAGCCACAGCACTCTAGCTTTTTCCTCTTTCATCTTTGAAATCTTTTACTCTCCGTATCTTTTCATCTGTACTTTCTCTAACTTGTTTGCTGTCTCAGTCTTCAGCTTACAAAGTACTTCCTTGTACACCGTATCTCATTCAAATCTCCTGACAATCCTGCAAGATAACAGAACTTATCCTCATTGCACAGATGAGGAAACTGAGGTTCAGGGCAGCTACGTGACTCACCCAAGGTCACAAGGCCTGGGATCCTCATGCCTGAGTGGACACCACCTCCGGCCCCCAGCCGCTCCCCACCAGTAAGTACTGCAGGGCTTAGAGGGTGATCACGACCTCATACCCTCTCCATACCCTCAGGTCGCCATGGGAGGGAGATGAAGCAGGGCCCCCAAGGCCAGGGCCAACCCCACCCGGCCAGCACTCCCAGCGGTGGGAGAGGCAATGAGATCTGTGGACATTGTTCCCAGCCTGTGGTTACTGATTTGAGAACAGTGCCATTTCTCTCCAGCCAACCAGGGAGTTAATGATTAAGGAAGGGATTAAATATTTACCACCTGTCGGGCCATGGAGTGTAATGTCTGTCTGCACCTGAGCCTGCCTAAAAATACCTCCCACCTGCAGTGGGCCAGCCCCACGCAGGGCCTCTAAGTGACTTGATTCTGGTGAGCACCCCCCCCCATGTGCCCATGCTAGTCCTCGCCCTACCCCACTTTCTTCCCACCCAGGCCCACCCCATCCTGCTCTCAAATACCACAGCATGAACCCAGGAAGTTTTCTTATAGCTTGGCAGCTGCAAGCCACACTGCTGGAAGTACTCCGGGTGGGCTTTCTGGAAGAGGAGGATTTGCCTGGAGCTAACTGCTGTGTGTTCCTGGGGCTTGGAGGGTAGCCTGGGTCAGTAGGTTACATTCTTCTGTGTGATCTAGTTTATCAATGTTCTTATCTCCCCTCTCAAGTCCTTCCTCCACCAGAAGACTGCTCTGACTCTACTACACATACCAGGCCCCCAAAACCCTGGGCTACAGCGGGTTATTTCACTAAAGGCTCACAGAACAGCAGCACCCTCCCCATCCAAGCCTTTCCTTTCTTTCTTGTCGCAGCAAGGATCTGGGAGCCCCTTCAGGAAGCCTCTCAGGCTAACCTGGCCCTGAGCACTGCTGGGTCTTTCTCCCCCAGCTTCTCTCAGCCCTGGGTGATTCAGGCTGGTGTGGGCTGTTGCACAGCTGCAGGAAACGGGCTGCATCTGTTAGAACGGCTCTTTGAAGTTCAACCGTGCAGCCCATGTGGCCCTCCAAAGGCTGGGGGTGGGGATAGCTCTATCACACCCAAGTCTGAGGCCTGCCCTCCCGTGAGCAAGCCAGTGGTCAGCCTCCCTACTGCAGGAAATACAGACACTATGACACAGGGCCTCACTCCGTCTTTTTCTAGAAAAATTAAATTCTTTATTCAAGAAACAACTCTACCGAAGAGCTCTCGGTTTCTGCTCACAGGGAAGCCCCAGGCCGGCCTGCCCAGCATCCCCGTGGCCTTGTACTTCCCTCCCTACGCATCATGCGGAACTGCGTGCCCACTGCAAGCACGGTGACAGCCATTATTATCCCCATTTTACAGATGGGGAAACTGAGGCTGGGCGAGGCGAAAGGACTTGTCCAGGTTCAAACAGCCAGAAAGTGGCAGAGGCTGGCCTGCCTGACCTGAAAGCCACACAAGATGTTAAAGATCCTGACATTGCTCATGTCATAGCTGCCTCAACCCCCAACTCGGTTCTTCTCCAAACTCCTTACCGACCATCTTTCTTTTTCCTTTTAATTTTCTCTCACCTATATTGATACTTATACTCTTCATCCTGTAGCCCCCCACCCCCCAACCCCTCACCCGCATGTGGGACTCTTCCACATGCTCCTTGTCTCCTAAATATGGAGGATGCGACCCCAAGGAGACATGTGACGTGGAGACTCAGGTGCTCTGGACAGGGATTGCCAAGTCCCTCCTATAACAGGGCTCATCACTCTCAGATGTTAAGTGTCTTGCAGAGACCTCTAGAAGGACCCACTGCCTTCCTCCTTTCTGCAAGTTGTAAATCATATTATCAGGCCTGGCCTGCTTAGAATCAGCATTGCACAGTGGTTTCCTCACACCATCGCCTGTGTTTACAGATGAGGAAACCAAGGCCCAGGGAGGTCAAGTGCCTTGCTGGCAGGGTGGCTCCCACATGAGTTCCTGAGGGCCCTGGTGGCCCTGACTGCGGAATGGCCTCTGGTTAGCACCAATGGGGGCTTCCAGGCCAACACCTACAAGGTTTCCTTGGGGGTTACAGCCCCTGTCTCAGACTCAGAGCAGAACCCCCTCCCGAGCTCATCCTGACAGATTCATCCTACTCCCCTCTGCCTGGCATCCCTCCCCAGAGTCTGCCTGCCCCCTTCCTTGACAGCACCCCTGAGGTTTCCCAGAGGACATTTAGAAGCCCAGGAAACATGTAATTCTTTGCCATAAACAACATTTCCGTCTCCCACCCCCAATACACACATACTTGGATTCAGGCCTTCCTGTGGGGAGGGGGTGCAGCTCAGGCCCTGCCCTTTCGCTCAAGCTCTGAGCCCCAAATACCCGCCCCATGGCCCCAGCTGGGCCCTCTACCCTGTCCTTTGGCTCTCTGCATTTCTGTTTCTGACTTTCTCACATACATGCACAGTCACTGACACACTCACAGATGGAGATGAATCCAGCAGAGCAGGAAGGAGGGAAGCAACACCCAATGTCCAGGCTGGTTTTAAACGCAGGACTCTCAAATTTTGCATTTGCATCTCTTTTGCATATATTTGCATGGGCTGCTTTGGAGACTCCATTTTCCCAAAGAACACAGAGAAGTAACGGATTTGTGGGTCCCACGGGGCACTGAGGCCTGAGTGAAGTTTCCAAACACCTCAAGTGGGTCTCAGGTCCTGGCTCTCAAAATGCAAGAGGGAGTTCAGTGGGGAGCAGAGCACCAAGTTGAGTGGGGGGTAGGGCAGGCTCACAATTTGAATCCCACTGTTCTCCCCCTGAGAGCTTCTCTGGGAACAGTGAGAGGAGGCGATGTAGGCTGCTTTGGGGGCCGGAGAAGCAGAAGCTGGGGAACCCCCTTTGCCTCCAACCCCCACCATGCTGAGCTCTTGCTCCAAAAGCATCTCCAAAGAGAAGGCTTTCTACCTACACATCCCACTGAGGGGACTGAGGCAATGCCTTTCCTGCTTGCAAATACCCTCACAGAATGGGGTAGCGATGCCCTTCCAGTGCAGCCCCTGCAGCCTCATTCCCTGTGGCCTGGATGAGGCGGTCCTCCCTTTTCCCTGCCTCCCTGGCCCTGAGGTTGTGTGGTCTGGCCTCCCCAGGGCCTTGTGAGTCAGGGCCTGGAGCCCCTACCCTGGAGCCACAAGGTGGGGCAGTGGCCTGAGCCTGGTTCACCTCACTGAGCCTGATTGTCCTGTATGAAGAGGTGGGACCCCCAGGCCTTATAGGGGCTGTGATCCCGCTGGGACCCAAAGGCAATGGAGTCTTTGGGCCAACTCTAGGCCCCGGGACTAAAGGAGGGGAGACGAGATAAGTGGACCGCCTGTCCTAATTGGCCTCTGGCTTTTCCTCCTAGTACCTTCACAGCTCTGCCCACAGGTACCTGCCCGCCTCTGGACCTCTGACAGTGGAACATCTCTCTCCTTGCCTTGCGAACTCCACTCATCCTTGAATATCTCACTGAAGCGTGTCTCTCCCCAGGAAGCCTTCTCTGAACCTCAGGGTTGCTGTAAGTGTCCCCCTGGCATTTCCCAATGCTGCTCCCGCAGAAAGTACTTGCCTGTGTATGCCCCTCACCTGATCAGCTTGGGGCTTTCTGAGAGCACAGCTGTGTCACCTGTTCTCCATGACCCCTGGCAGATCAGCAGCTGGGATCAAGCTCACAAGTGTGGCAGCGCTGCCAGGCCGGGGCAGAAGGTGAGGAGCAGGTGGCAGTGGGGACAAGATGGGATTTCTTCCCTTCCAATATGTGTGAAGTGTGTGTCCCATCTGCCATGAGAATAAACGCTGCTGCTTGTGAACCCACATGCCTACAGGGTAGGTATTCCCAGGTGATGAAGCTGGGGCTCATCTGGAAAAGACGGCCTGCTCACATCACACAGGCCAGTAAGAGGATCTGCTTGCATAGGCTGTGTCGGGCCTAAGTAATGTCTGAGACCTCAGCTGCATGGCCCGGTACCGAGGAAGGGGGCTGAACTAACAGACCTCTCAAGGGCCTCAAGGTTAGAATTTGGGCATCCTGGTGACCACAAGCTGAGGCTCCAACTGAATGGAAGCCAGCCCCACCCCCACCCCTCCACCCCCAGCTCCCCACTTGCTCCACAGCAAGGCAAGTGTCCTCCCTCCAGCTGCAGAAACTGCCAAACGACTCTCTGGAACCCAAACAGGAAGCCAGGGAGAGGGGGGCCAACGGCCTGGGGATCTCTGAGGCTCCTCCAGGAAATGTGGAGAGAGGGGAGGGACAAAGGCGGCCGGCTCACCCTGCAGCCCGGGCACTGGGAGCTCCCACAGGCCCTGAGCACCCCATGCGGCCTCCCTGCTGGCAGGAACCCAGGAGGGCCCTGGGGAGACAATGTCCTCTTATGGGAGACACTGTACATAGAGAGGGTCTTTGGAACACTCGCCACTCCTGGGCCACTTTGTTTTATCATAGACTTTATTTTTCAGAGCAGTTTTAGGTTCACAGCAAAATTAAAGTACGGATATTTCCCATTATACCCGCTGCTTCCCACCACAAACAGCCTCCCCCAGGGCAACATCCCCCGCAGAGTGGTACATTTGTTACAATTGATGAACCTACATTGACAACATCATCATCATCCAACGTCCATTAGAGTTCACTGTTGCTGTTGTACATTCTGTGGGTTTGAACAAGTGTTTAATGACATATCCACCTATATTATAGTACCATTCGGTAGTTCCACTACTCTTCAAATCCACTATGATCTGCATACTCACCCATCTCTCCTCCTTAACCTCTGGCACTCACTGTCTTTTTACTGTCTCCATAGTTTTACCTTTTCCAGAATGTCATATAGTTGGAATCATACAGTATGTAGCCTTTTCCAATTGGCTCCTTCCACTTAGTTAATATGCATTTAAGGTTCCTCTATGTCTTTTCATGGCTTGATAGCTCTTTCCCTTTCAGCGCTACATATTTCATTGTCAGGATGTACTACAGTTATTTATCCGTTCACCTACTGAAGGACATCTTGGCTGCTTCCAAGTTGTGGCAATTATGAATAAAACTGCTATAAACATCTGTGTGCAGGTTTTTGTGTGGATAAGTTTTTAATTCATTTGGGTAAATACCAAGGAGCACAATTTCTAGATCATAAATAGTATGTTTAGTTTTATAAAAAAACCTGCCAAACTGTCTTCCAAAGTGGCTGTACCATTTTGCGTTCCCACCAGCAATGAATGAGAGCTCCTGTTTCTCTACATCCTCTCCAGCATTTGGTGTTGTCAGTATTTTGAATTTTTGCCATTCTAATAGGTGTGCAATGTTGTTATTCCATAATGACATATGATGCTGAGCTGGGTCACTTTTAAGGCAGGTTTTTCTTCGAATAATTCTGAGCTTATATTAACTTTGTTTCTTATCAGCCCACTCTTGAGCATCAAGCACCCAGGATGGAGAAATGCCTGAATCGTAGGCTCTGTTCTGTCACTGGCTCGCCGTTGGTCTTGGCAAGTCACTTACCAACCTGGACCTCAGTTTCTCAGCCTGTGAAATGGAGCTCACAGTACTCATCCCACTTGAGGGGGTTGTGGGGGTGTCTCTGTCCACAAGGCTGTGGGTCATGGCTTGCATGGTGGTCCGTGGTGAGTGAAGCCAGGCTGCGTCACCGGGAGCTGGCCCTAGCAGGAACTGCACACTAGGGAGCCCCATAGTCCAGGGCTGAGGAGGCAGTCAGGGCATCACCTCCCCAGCCCTGCGCCCTCCGGGACTGGCCAGCGAGGCTTGACTCCTGTCCATGCATGTGCAGCAGGGATGGAAGAGGTGAAAGCACAGGAGGGCAGGACTTGGCAGAGAGCACCTGGCCACAGGGCATGCTCCCCCAGCTTCCCAGGGAAGGCTGGGACTAGTGGCACAGAAAGCAGGGCAGGCAGTGGTGGGACATGCAAACTGCAGGCAAAACTCAGGCACACAGACAGAGGTCCTGGCTCTTGTCCCCGTAGGAAAGGAGCCTGTGCTCTGGGAGGTTCAGCACAAATGGGAGACAGAGCTCTAAAACTCGAGGGCTTGCCTTGGCCCCTCAAAGGCCTCCTGAGTCAGTTGCGGGTAGGGAGAGGAAGAATCAGCAAGTCAGGACCACCCCGTTCCATCCCCTTTCTGGGGTCCATGGGGACTCTAGCCTCTGGCTCCCAGCCAGGCCCTGCCCTCCACAGCAAGATCCAACAAAACTATATCCCCTCCCCCACCAACTTTCCTTACATCTTTCTTCTTTGATACTGCAGAAGAAGAGCAGAATGGTTCATAATCCCAAATGCTCAGATAACATCCACTGCCATTAAAATAATAATAATAATAATAATAATAATAATAATAATAAATGCACATGGTAGGAAAGTCAAACAAAAGAGAAAGGTTTAAAATAAAAGTAAAACTCTCCCCCACTTTACCCTTTCCCAGCCTCTGTTGAAAAGTAACCAGTTAACAGTTTCTTGTGTAGCCTGACAGAAAAAAACGTTATGCCACACTGTCACACATGTGCGCATGTGCAACTGTAGGAAAGGAGGTTGGGCTGTAACACACAGATCCTCCCTTGCTCTTGCAACTTAACCTTAACCTACACGTCCCCCTGATCAGCACACGAAGACTCAGCCCATCCTTGGCCGTGTGGAGTCTGCCATTTCACAGATGTGCTGTGGTGGGGCTGACCGCTTGCAAACTGGCCTCTACATGATGTCCAGTTTCTTGTTAGAACATTGCAAATGCTTACTCACTTCTTTCCCAATCACCCTGGTCTCCCCAGAGCTGGAAACTCTTTGGCCCACCTCAAAGCCCAGAAATCAGAGTTGCAATTAACCTAATGTAGGTAGAGCGAGGACCTGGAGGCAGGGGTGCCTGGTGGATTTAGGCAAGGCATGGACTTTCTCTGAAACCTCAGTTTCTGCCTCTGTAACATGGGGTGACCCTCTAATAAAGTGGAAGTAGGAAAATTTAAAAGACAGTGTGGCCTAATAAATGGGCTTCCTATATATACCTTTCTGGAACTTGGAGGCCATTTGATGAAACCAAACTTCTCCCTCCTTGGACCTCCAGGGAACAGAGGAATAATAAATGAGGAAACAGAGGCACAGAGAGATTGAAGAATTTACCCAAGGTAGCATCGTTGGTCAGTGGGAAAACTGGGATGGAACCAGTCTGGCTCCAGATCCGTGCTCTGGAATACCAGGTGAGCAGCAATTGCTGTGGGAAGTTATGACCATGCTGGAGAATGCAGGGGCTGGAGGGCTGGAGGAAGCTGGGCAGAAAGGCAGCAGGAGGTGAACAGGAGCCAACGAGGGCCAAGGGGGCTTCCAGACTGGACCAGGAGTGTGAGCTCACCCCCACCTGCACACAGGGCGAGGAGGCCTCAATTCCCTCTGCATCCCTCCTCCTGAATGCGGTCAGCACCAGGCAGGCTCCCTGTGGACTCGGACTTCATTAGAAGGAGTGACCCCAGCAAGGCCTGCAGGGACGGTGTGCGAGGAGGGGAGTGAGGGAGGCCCTGACTTTACGTAGCATCATTGTGTACTAGGCGTGGTGTATTTTATGTCATTTAATCCTTGTACCACAGATAGTTTTACGGCTGAGGGAGGCCAGCCATTGCAGTTCATGGGCCATCCTCCTCTCCCCCCAGCCCAGGGTAGGTGACCCCATGAGCCCAGCATTGCAGGGGAACAGAGGGAAGACGCTGATGTAATGCTGGGCCCTCACAGGCCAGGGTGAGCCAGCAAAATGCTTCCTCGGGGTGGATGGGGGTGGGGAAACAGGTGACAAACAGAGCCAGCCAAAGGCCACCTCTCGCTCTCCCCTGGCCTCTCCCCCTTCCTTCCTGCTGCCCTGCCCTATCTTTGACTTCAGCCAGGTCTACAGCTGTCTCCTTAGTCATCTTTGCTTTCTAGCTTTCTGGGTCTTACTCACCTGTCTCCCTGGTTTGAGTTTCTACCTTGGTAAAGAGAATTTTTTTCTCTTTCTCTGCCTCTCTCCTGTACACTCATAAGGACACACAGGCTGCTTGGTTACAACATCTGCAAAGGACTCTCAGGGAAAAACCCCAAGGTCAAGGGAACCCTGAACCTCCAAGCCTACTGACAGCACCCAAGGCAAGCCTTGGCTGCAAAGTCCCTGGCTTTCTTGGGGCTGAGCAGCCCACTCAGCTTACAATACACCTCCTGCTTCAACCGTTTGCTCCCTTGCCACAGGCCTGGGTTGGTTGAACTTGGAGCCAAAGGCCCTGATGGTCAAAAGAGGAAAGTATAGGCCTTATCTCCTGCCCTTGGCTAAACCAGTAGGAGCCCCCACTTCCCAAGCCTTGGACTATTCACACCTGCTTCCTACACGGCCCCAGGGAGCTGACCTGCCCACCGACCTTCCTCCTTTCAAATCAACCTGAGCTAAGAGAAGGGAAGAACAACTTGAGGGGGCACTTTCTGTACTGTGATGAGGTCAGAGAAGGGAGGCTGTGCCACGGGCGAGTGTAATCCCGGATGCCTTCCTGCAAGAGGTGACATGATACAGCCAGACAAAGGCATTGGGAGGACACTGCTGGCAGGAACACACCAGGACAGGAGTAAAGACATCTGGCATGAATGTGCAATTGGCAGAAGGGTGGAGATAATGCAATCATTCCCTCAAGTATTTGTTAAGCACCTACTATGTGCCAGGCTCTGTTCTAAGCACTGGAGACACAGTAAAAAAAGACCAAAATTAAAAAATTTCTGGAGCTAATATTTTAGTGGGAAGGTTACCCTGAGGTGATAGGATTAGCATTTCTGAAAGGCTCTAAAGCTCAAGTAAATGAAGGTGGGAAGAAGGACCCATCCCACTGGCCCTTCACCCTATGAGAGCCAGGCCTGTGGCCTCATCTCTACCACCAGAGGGAAACTCAGCACAAATGGGGGGCATGGAGGCTCAGGCAAAACTACCTCCAAGTAGCCTGTGCCATGGGTGTCTTCCTCCTTTAAGGGTCAGGGTTGCACTGATACCCACCTCCTCCTGGAAGCCCTACCTGATTAACCCCTCCCTTCACTGGGTGGGAAGATGCTTGGTGCCCATCTTTCTTAGAAGACACTATCCTCTAGCTGATCAGAAACTTTTTTAAAGTCTACAAAGATATCTTCCTTCATTTGGCCCCACCACCTCTACCCACACAATCCTGAGTGCAAAACTCTGACCTATCTTGGTAAGGTTCTGGGCTAGGAATCAGTCATTTGCAAAATCTCAGGAAAGATGTTTCTCTGGGCCTCGGTTTCCTCACTTGTAAAATCAGGAAAGAGGCTTACACAGCAATACCACTGAAAGGGGGCAGAGCAGCAGCAGATATGTACTGGCCCCCAAATGCATGCTAGGCACTGAGCCAGGCCTGTCACGCACGGTATTGTGTGTCATCCTCTCAGTAACCTTGGGAGGAAGACACGACAGCCATGCCCATTTTGAAGATGAGGAAACTGAGGCTCCAAGGGGTTCATGAGTTGCCTGCAATCATATAGTGTGTGACTCCAAAAACCCTGCTCTTAACGTATCAATCTGTTGGTCTGAGCAAAAGATTCCATTCCATTCTGTTAAACCAGTTATCCAGTCACCTAGCCATGAAAAGGCTTCAACCATAAGCCACTGAGTAAGCCACAGCCTTCATGTGAGCATCTAGTGGGCACCCAGCTGGCCGTATGTCAGGAGAGGTGGGAGGTGGAACGGCCTCCAAGAGCCTGGAGGTGTGAGGAGAGGGGGCTCAGCCACCGGGACGCTATGAACACAGGCTCTGCCACCAGAATCTTCTGGGTGTAGCTGCATATCCATGGTTAATTCACTTAATCTCTCTCTGTTTGGGTTCTTGGCTGTATAATAGCAGTAAGAATGCTACCTTTTAGCTTTTGTGTGAGGATGATGTGATAACGAAGGCACCTCAAGGGACCAGGTTTGGCAGAGAATGTACTGCATAAATTGTGGCCATTATTACCAAAGCAAACAACTGGAGAACAAGGGGTGATTGTCCATGGCCAGATGTCAGGCTGTGTGTCCAGAGGTGCCTCAGGACTTTAGAGCAGGGAGAAAAGACTTTGGCCTGGAGCAGGCCGGGGGAGGCTTCTTGGAAGAGAGAAGCCCGGGTGTGGTGCTGAAGGGCTGAGCAGCTGGGAGCTGGCTGGAAGGCAGGCACCTGGGCTGGGGGGTGAGGTATGGGGGGCGGGGAGGGGGTGCACCTTTGCCACCCGAGAAAGGGAGCAGGCGAGCGGCTGGTCCACACTGGCTCACTGCAGGGTGATGGTCTCTAATGTTAAGTAGAGGATTCTGGGCTAAAGGGAGCCCTCAGTTATTAAAAAGAGGACAGGTCTGGGGTTGAGGAAGGCTGCATGCCTCATTTGCGGGGGCTGCATGGCCTATGGCAGACACAGGAGAAGCCCAGGTAGATCCTGCTGGCTCTCCTCCCGGTCCTGTCCCTCAGGCGGGGATCAACAGCTATGGACATTCATTCACTCCCTGTAGAGTTCTAATGACCCCTGGCCTCAGCCTCCTTGGCCTGTATTATCACTCCCTCCCAGGCGAGCCCACAGGGCTGAAGGTGGTGGGAGTGAAGGCCTGGAAGTGCTGCACTGTCCACGGTTTGCTTGTGGTGGGCCAGGGAAAGGCCCAGAATGTGTTTACATTTTCCTTCCTTTCCTTCTGGTGGCCCAGCCGGCTGGCGGTCACACCACTGCGGTTTCTTGGCCCCAGGGAGTGCCTCCATTACATAACGCCTGACACAACCGCCCCCTAAAACATACACGCACACTGGCACACGCTCAGACGCGTACTCCTGCACACATACACACTCACATGCTCTCACAGAGATGCACCTACACAGTCTCACATCCTCATGGGGTAAGCACTATTGTCTCAGGAGGGGTTCTGCTGCCCCCACCAACAGTCACAATTTTAGTGGGAGAATCTTCCCACTTCCTTGCCCTCAAGCCTGGTGGGACAGACCCAGGACTGCCAGGGGTTCCAGGGGGCAGCCTCAGTCTTGGACGGCAGCCCAGGTGGTAGACACAACCATGGGCTGCCCTCCAAGGGCCCGGAGGTCGGGGCAGATGAGGTACAGCCACGGGAAGGCTGGAGAACAGGACAGGGAGATCGAGAAAGACCAGACCCTAGAGGACAGCCCCTGTTATGGGGACTCTAGGAACTCAGAACAGACATACAGGGAACAAACAGGGGTAGAAATGGACTCTGAGAAACAGAGGGAGGCGAGGGGTGAGTATTTAGTGCAACATTTTTGGAGGGTTATTAGGATGGCGGGTTTCATGGTTTTAAATTCATGTTACCTCCACAGACGCACAGGAGCTATCCTGCACCTCAGCAATGCTGCCCCTAGGGGTTCATCTGAGGTAAACACGCACCCAAGGGTCTGTGTATAAGGATGTGCATAAAAATGAAATCGTGCAGGGCCTTGGTGGCCTTCATTAGGGCCCTCATACATGGAATACCATGCCGCCATTGAAAGGAGGTGCCAGCATGCTGCGTGAGGAGAGCGGGCCAGTGGACAGGAGGTCCAGTGTGACTCATTCAGTGAACAGAAGCCATATATGAATGTGGGTGTGCAACACGTATAAGTGGAGCTGCACAATCACATCTCCGGAACTCCTTACACAAAGTGGTTACCAAGTGGTCAGCTTTGCTGAGTGGGACTGAGGAGGGAGGTTAGGAGACACGTTTCCATGTGCACATATTGGAATTCAATGTCTGCGGTATGGCTATTCAGAACAGGCCTGCCTAAGTTTGGAATAAGAGGATGAACTCCACGAGAGGCCCCATCTACCAAGGAACGGTGCATTTTCTCCCCCTCCTGAAAGTCCGGGCATTCTGCCCTCACACGATGTGGGGTGGCTTTGTGGCCCCACCATTCATGAGCTGGGAGACCTGGGGCAAGTGCCTTCGTGTCTCTGAGCTTCATTTTCCTCATCTGTCAAATGAGAGAGAACAGTACCACTCTCATAAGGAGTCTAGTTTCGTTGCACAAACAGGTACTGAGGCCCTGCTAGGAGCTAGGTTGGGGCACGCAAGGAGAGACATGAGGGCTCTTGCTTTGAAGGAACTTCTAGGCTAGAGAGAAAGACATAGGTGTAGGATACCATGTTCTGTGCTCCTACAAAGTTCTGTATGGAGGCCCTGGGGGGCTGGGGCTGGATGGGGCGAGAGGCTATATCTGAGGTTGAGATTCAGCTGAGGCTGAGGAAGCAGCGGGTGGGGCGATAGGAGTGCTCCCGGGTAGTTGAGGAGTGGTGAACATCGAGGCAGAGCCTCATAGAGCATGTTTGGAAGCTTGGATTTGAACTGAGGGCGAGGGCACCCCTCAGGCAAAAAGGGCATGATCGTCGAAGCGTTTTAGAAGCCGACTCTGGGGAATGGTGGCTGGGAGGAGCAGCTGGGGCTCCTGGTTCTCCCGCTGTCCACATTAACAGGGGGAGCCTGAGTTACTGAGGTGGTCAAGACAGAGGAAGGGGCAGTGTTCAGGTATGGTTAGAAAGCGCGAGTCATTAGGCAGTCATTCGGTTCTGGAAGCCTAGATAGAGAAAAGGGGTAGAGGGAGGCTAGAGAAAGGCTTCAGGGAGATGCCACGTTCTGGCGTGGGTGCCTGGGTGGATGTGGTACCACCGCTGTGGAGACAGGGGCAACAGGAGGGCTTGGCGTAAGGGTCTCTATCTAGGTGTGAGGAGGCAGGTCCCCGGCTGCTGGGCAGGGCTGTGAGGTGCCACCCCATGGTGGGCAGTCGCTTCACTTCTCCTCCACTGACACTTACAGTGTACCAGACAGAGTGGTAGTTTTGGAGTGGACTCTCTTGGCTTGCGAGAGGAGGGAGAGTCATCAAGAGCATCGTGGTTGTGTCCTAGGACTTGCTTTGGAAAAGGACAACCCTTTAAGGGTCAAATGATAGAGGCTTCCTTTTTTATAGGTCCTACATTATCTGTAGGACCCTCCCTACCCACCCACCAGCCCCTTTCCTTTCTGACCTTGACCCCACTTCTCTCATCCTGCTCCCATCACACAGGACTCCTTGCTGTCCTTAATCATGCTGGGCCTGCTCTCTGACTCAGGGCCTTTGCACCTGCTATTCCGTCTGCCGTGCTCTTCTACATGGCCTGTTTTCTTCGATTTACTACTAAGTGTCACCTTTTCAGGAGACACCCAGGCCACCCTCTCTAAAACAGCCCCCTCTGGCATTCCTTCTCTCTCATCCTGCTTTATTGCCTGCCCTTAAGGGCTGAGCTCACTGCCCCAGCCCCACCCTGTGCCACTTTACTCCATTCTCTACCCCCAGGCACTGTACCCATCTTTCTTTTCCTCTCTGGAACCATGCTCCCTTTAACCACAGGGCCTTTGCACTAGCTGCTTTTTTAAAAAAATTAACAAATTGTATAGTTTCAGGTATACAACATCGTGATTCGACCTCTAAATACCTCACAAAGTGATCACCACAATTCTAGTAACCTTCTAAAATTATGGAACGCTTCACAAATTTGCACGTCACCCTTGTGCAGGGGCCATGCTGATCTTCTCTGTATTGTTTCAATTTTAGTGTCTGTGCTGCTGAAATGAGCATCTAGCTGCTCCTTTTACTTGGAAAACTCTTTCATTGGCCCTTTGCCTTATTGTTACTTACCCTTCACCCTTCTTCCTTCTTTAGAAGCTTCCTGGACCCTAAATGAGGTAGCTTCTCTGACAGGCTCTCCCATACCGTTCTTCCCTTTCATACCCTGGGTTTCAGCTTGTAAGCATACTTAAAATAATAATAATAATAATAATAATAATAATAATAATAATAATAATAAGCTATAATTCGCATACAATAAAACTCCCCAGATTAAAGTACACAAATGTACACATTTTAGTGTATTCATAAGGTTGTACAACCATCACCACTATCTAATTCCAGAATATTTTCATCAGCCCCAAAAAGAAACACTGCACCTATCAGCAGACTTCCCATTCAGCCTCTAGCTCTGGCAACCACTCATCTACTTTTTGTCTCTGTGGGTTTGTCTGCCTATTCTGGACATTTCGTGTAACTGGAATCATATAATATGTGGTCTTTTGCATCTGGCTTCCTTCATGTAACATAACGGTTTTAAGGCTCATCCATGTTGTACCGTGAATCAGTACTTCATGTTTTCTATGACTAAGTATTATTCCGTTGTGTGGATATGCCCCATTTTGTTTGTTTATTTATCTGTTAATGGACATTTGTGTTGTTTCCACTTTTTGGCTATTGTGAACAATTGTACATGTTCTTTTATATGGACATCATAGAGCACGCATCAGGTTGAGTAGGGGAAACAGACATTAATAAAACATCTACAAAAACCAGTGTATTGCTTTGGAAAATAGTATGGCAGTTCTCACAAAGTTAAACAGTGGAGTTACCATGTGATCAGGCCATTTGACTTATAGGGTAGTTAAACAAAAGAACCGAAAACATGTCCACACAAAAACTTGTACACGGATGTTCATAGCAGCCTTGTTCAACAATAGCCAAAAGGTGAAAACAGCTCAGATGTCCATCAACTGAAGAATGAATAAAGAGGGCCGGCCGAGTGGCTCAGCTGGTTAAGAGTTGGCTTAAGAACACGAGCTCTGAGCAACATGGCCGCCGGTTCGATTCCCACATGGGCCAGTGACGCTGCGCCCGAGCTGAGCTGTCGCTGAGCTGCCAACAGGTGGCAGGATGGCTCAGCTGGTGTAACAAGATTGCCTGTTTGATGGTGGGCTACGCCCACCTGCAACTAAGATTGTAACAGAGTACCTTGAGTTTAGAGGCCACGAGCTGCCGACGGGAAGCCAGATGGCAACTGGCGCCCTCCACAATGAAGATTGAAGAACAACTACTTGGCTGGTCCCCCTCCCCAATTCCCTGATACTGTTCCCCTCCCCCAATTCCCCAATAAAATCTTTAAAAAAAAAAAGAATTAATAAAGAAAATGTGGTCTATCCATACAATGGGATATTATCCTGCCATATGATGGGATGAAGGCTGGGTGAACCTTGAAAACATTATATACACTCCATGAAAGCATGGATGACATCTGTCAGCTCACCTGTTACCCCTATGTAGGCACTTACTAGATGATCAAGAACTATAAGTGGAACAAATGAAAGGTCCCACCAGCAGTCCCAGCATTCCCAGCACCACCCCCCTTTAATGTCTGGACTGAATCCCACCCAGGGCAGTGAGGAGGACCTACCTCAGCAATACATGTCTCCTGCCCTGTAGCATCTCTGATTTTTATCTTCCCAACATGTCACCTTGAAAGTCTGGGCATCCAGTAGGTGCTCAATAAAGTCCTGGCACATTGGCCTGACTGGACCTGAAGTTTCAAAAGTAGCCAGGCCAGGGGAACAACCAGGTAGCACAGCATCACATGCCACGTACCTCAGCCGAGTTCCTCTCCCCTGCAGTGCACCCCTTCTCTGCTCAGGGGTACAGGGAAAGAAACAGTAGGTTCCCAATGACCCACCACCCCTTCTCAAGTGGTGTCGGGCTCATAGACTGCCCTGCAAGCACCCTCTGGCCCCAGTCACCACAGGAGCAGTGGGGTTTGGTAAGACAAGGCCCCGGGCCTGCATTTCAAAAGGTTCCCTCCTCCTCATAAAACCGGCACTGGGCCCAATGGAGGGGTCACAGGCCACCCCACAGTCGGGACCCAGCCGTCTGCAGAGGGGGGTGGGATCACTGGGAATTCTATGTTTCATCAAATATTGCTGGGCCAGGGAGTTTTATTTGAAAATAATTTTAATTAGCCGGAAACTAGGAGTTTAATAAATGGAAAACAGAGAACTTTCCAAGGCTACAGCTGGGAAACACTTGCTTTTTTAAAAATTCCGCCTGGTTTCCCAGGCCAGCTAAGCACCCTGACACGAGGGCCCGATTGCCAGAGGAATCCACAAGGAAAACAAAGCTTATTTTTAGAGAAATATTTTAAACTCGGTTTCAAAGAACTTAGGAGTTTTCTTGTCTGCCCAAAATCCTTAATATCTTTCCTTCTATTTCAGAGCTGCCTCTAACCCCAGAGGGCACAAGAACTCCTATCTGACAAGGGCTATTTCTGCACAGATGAAAATAAATGGGCCCCTTCCTCCTTCAACCAGAGAATTGTTTCTAAATATGTCCCCGCAGTCAGGCGCAGGAGGCCTGTCCTTGGCAGGTGTGCCCTGGAATAAGGTGGGTCTGGGGTCCCTGCAGGTCTCGAGGCCTGTCTGCCACCCTCCCCCTCAGCCCTGCTCTGCCCACCACCCTGCAGGAAGCTGACGACAGCCTGGCCATCATTTCCGGGTTTTGAAAGCAGTTTTTAACTTGAAAGAGGCCTGCTAAAAAGGGCTGCTTTTCCTCTGTAGGTGTTGTTAACACCCCCCCCCACCCCCCTACGGACACACTCCCACACACAGAGACATCCAGACCCAAACACACAGCAACACCCGTGGATCTTCCTCGCCTACCCACACAGCATCAGTTACACAGACACACCCACCCACAGCAACAGGCACACCCAAACCCAAACCCACACCCACACACAGATCCACACACCTACATTCACACACTCAGAGCCACACTCAAACCCACACCCACTCACTCATACACTCACACAGATACACACACACAGCCCCACCCCCAAACCCATACACAGATTTCCACATATACAGCCCTACAGCCCCACATACCAGCACTCCCCCACTGAAACACCAGACAGACAGACCCCTGAGCACCTGCGCACGGAGCCATACCCACAAACATGTGCACACCCACCAAGACAGACAAGGGACATAGATGCATATATACACCCTCCATATGGACACCCCCCTCCGCCCCCCATGACCTCCCTCCACACACAGACATAGCCTTCCATATATATACACTCCCACACTTTCCAGGAGAGGTTGGAAGGACCCACCTAGGCAGGGGTGGGCCCTGGAGGCGCTGTGGCTTCCCGCTGCCCAGGCCCCCACCCGCCTCCTTCCCCCAGGGCCCCTCCTGGGCAGGCCAGGCTCTGGCTCTCCTCCTTTTCCTCCCTTTCCTTGGCCTTGCCAGCAGCAGGGAACTGGACCTGACCTGGATGGCTACAGGTCTCCACATCCCCTGGAGTGCGAACAAGAAAAAATAAACACAATTAAATGTGGAAACAACAATGGCAAGTGGCTACCAGCCCTTGATGGAAGGTAAGGCTGGCCACGGATTAGCCTCTAGGGGCCACGTGGGCTCCCACAGACTCATAGAGCCAAGGAAGGCACAGGGACCCAACTTCCCCTTTCAAGACAAGCAGCCAGTCACATCTGTCCTCACTCTTGTCACAAGCAAAACTGAAGGAGATCTGGCGCCTGGGGACGGTTTGCTTCCAGGGTCAAATGCTCTCTAATGGGCTTCCTCCTTGCACACATCCATCTTGGGGATTTTCTGAGACCCCCAGGCAGATTTTAACATTGAGTATTCTAGTGCTGGGCCAGACCTGCAGCCAAGAGCTATGCCTGTTTGTCCCAACTGCATTGGGCCCTCCCAGGGCTGGCCCTTTCATCCGGGTCTCTGAGCTGCTGCAGAGCTCACAATCCTCCATCTATTCCCATGGGCCTTGCAGAGCTTTCGCCTTCTCAATAGTTTTGTGTGTGTGTGTGTGTGTGTGTGTGTGTGTGTGTTTTCTTTTATGCACTCAGCAGTAGATTCAGAGTGAGTGGTGGAAAATATGTCCATGCATGCATCCCTCCTCTGAAATAATTTAGAAGGTGGTGCACATTAATTGGATTGCTTAAAAAACACCTTCGTTTCCAAACAGCCAGTGGAAATGCCACTATTAAGACAGTCTAAACACCATCACGTTCTGGGCTCATTTTCACACTGACTACAAAAGAATTTTATCTTGAGTGTAATGCACTTTTGGAGCCAGAGTCAGTTTTAGTTCTGCTCCCCAGCTGGTGATAGGAATCCTGGCTTGTCCTTACTTGCAATTTCTTTTACTTCTTGTTCCCTTAATTTACACGAAAACTTTGCTAAGGGTGATCAGGCAATAGCAGAGAGTTTTGTTTGTGAATTCCAACCCCTGTAGAGACAATGACCTACATACCCTCCATTGATCTGCAGCAAGAGGAAATTTCTGAATGACTCCCCCTTGCTTTCCACACTCCACTGGGTCTAAAATACAAAATACCAGATCTTAGTTGGGCTTGCAAACAAACCAATTAAAAAAAAATGACTGTGGCTTACCCCAAAAAGTTTAATCAAGAAGCCGATCAAAGGTACTTGTTTAAGGAAAGTAAATTTTGGAAAGAAGTGGAAACAAGGCCTTTGAAAAGAAGCCTGGCCTAAATAGCACCACATTTTAACCTTTTTCCTCTCCATTGCACATTCTTTATGGTGGAGAGGCCAGGGAGCCTGCAGGGTCTTCCTGGCCCAGCCCTCCTTGGCCACAGATTGGTCCTCCCCCACTGCTGAGGCCCTCAGCCAGGGGCCGGGCATCTGGGAGAACTTTGAAACTGTTCCCCATCCCCTTTGGCAGCGTGTGCCAAGCACCAAAAAAACGCTCCAGCTAACACCAGTGCAATCATCGTTAACATGAAACAGCTGCCTGAAACCTGCGGGGCTCTTCAGATGGCCCCACCCCGCCTGGCTCAGCTGTGAGACACAGGAGACCCGTGGCTAGGCAGGGAGAGAGGGGATTGCAAGTATTGGTTAATGGAGCCCAGCTGTTGTAGATAAGACAACAAACTATTGCTAAATCTCTTACCTACCTTGGAATGGTGTCTGAACAGTGTGGGGTGGAGAGTGAAGGTAAAATGTGTATTTATCAATCTGCTTTTTAAGTTTTTAAAGTGAGTACAGAAAAAAACCATACTAAGATTTTATTCAACTGAGTTAAGAATCAGCAAATTTTTCTTCTTCCTTTTTCTAGAGACCTGGGTTGAATTTCGTTTCTGGACACTCAGTTGTCTAAAGCACAGACACTAATCCTTTTGCATAAATAACGTGTGTGCTCACTCCCAGAGGAAGCTGTCCACATAAAACAAACATTACCCAGATATAAGTTTAACCTGTTTAATCTTCTCTCCCTTTCCCTCCTCTCCGGCCAAGGACACAACCAAAGTCCAGTCAAATCCCAGGCCTAAACCCCCACCTGTTTCAGCACGCTGAGGGCCTGCAGCCCAAAGCCTGGCAAGACCCTCCTCCCTTCCCTACCAAAGCAGTTGTTCCCTGGGCATCCCAGCAAAAAAATCGGACCTTCAGCTGCCACTGCAGACACGTGATACACTTGGTGACTCACAGGCAAGCCACACCCCCCTTCAGGCCTCCCAGCCAGGCCCTGCCACCAGCCAGCCAACACTAGGATGCATCTTATTACCAAGGGTAACAGCTAATGCCCTTGACAGTCCAAATAATTACTTTTTTTCAGCCAAAAGAATTTGTTATAAAACACTTGAGGGGCAGGCTCTGCCAGCTCTCCAAATCCTAGTCCCCAATCCCTCCAAGATTTGGGTGAGACCTGACCAAGTAGTGGGGAACTAGAAAGCTAGATATTTTCATTGGAAAAAAAAAAAGCTAACTTACAACACATTAATACCTTTTTTCCCAAAAATTTTATTGGGGGAAAACTACAAAACATTTACAGTACAATGTTTACAGTCACAATTTGTAGTGAACTGACTTGACTCCCCAAAATATATTACAACTCAAGTTGACTTATCTTGTTACATTCAAATACCTACTTCTGTCAAAGTAGTCCAGAGTACATACATACATAGTGCTCCAGCTGTACCTACGTACATACAAACTAAAGCTACTGCTCATTCACCTGCTGTCCAGGAAAGCATTCCTGCCTTTCTACACGGGAAAACAAACTACAAGTTCTGGAATTTTCTGTAATCAAACAAGGCATATTCATGTAATACATACCATGTTAGCACTAACAGGTGGCCTCTTCACTTTATCTATATAAAAAAAAGTGGTAAAAATCTTTTCCTTTTGTGCAGTTGAACCCATCCTACATTCAAATTCTCTCAAGCACTAATAGACAAAATACTTATTTGGTTGAGGAAGATTTAAGGCAAGTTCTGGCCCTTCCAAAGGCACTGTGAGAGACTACCCCCCATTATTGCTACATGTCTTTATACGCAGAGTATGTCACAGTAGAACTGGTGGAATAAGCAAACGACATTTTTTTTTTTTTGCTAATTTATAAAAAGTTGGAATGAGAAAAGCATGCCACATTTAAGGCTGATTGCAAAATATGTGGTCACTTTTTTTCTTTAAAGTTGGATGGGCTACAACCATTATACATTCTAAGAAAACTCGTAAGATATTCCTTAAACTACTTCCACAGCATCAAGATAGATTTCTATAAAGAAATCATGCAATCTTTCAAAATTTACGTAAACAAGGAAAGAAATTAATGAAATAAATATTACATACAATCTCTTAAATTAAGATTTTTTTTACTCATTTACAATAAAATAACCATGTGAAGTTACAAAAGGCATATATTACTGTGAAAAGAACATACACTCCACATTTTGCCGATAATAATGGCAATCATAATTTAACATAATAAAAGAATATATATCTATTGCTTTTCATCATACTTGATAAATACAGTATGAACAAAATTTTCAATGTATACTTTTCACAAGATAATAAATAAGTTAAATAGTTTTTTTCATATTGAGTTGTGGTGCAGTGGTGCGAATCAACTCAAAACAGCTAAAAATTCAGCAGTTATTCCCCAACAATTACAAACTAAGCTCTGCCCAAGGCTTCCAGAGAGCAGACAAAATGGTTCTAAATTAAACATCCACTAAGTGGTGGCAAAGAAATCAGGAACCAATATGAAACTTTGGAATGCAAGGGTTGTTTTTTTCCAGACACATATAACTTGGTTTCAAAAAACAAAACACATAACCTATGGAGCAGAGGGCTCTACTATCAAGGCATATTCATGGCAGAATATTAAATTCTAAGCTTATAGGTTTAGCAAGGTGGTGGCTTGGCTGGTTTGTTTACACTGTTCTGAAAAAACAATGAGGAACTTCTCAAGATAACGAGTTCCCACATCTGGACTAATGCTTTTCAAGTGAAGATATGGAATGGTGGTTGGTAGCTGCTGGTGCTGGGTTGATTTTTCCTAAAGTCCCAAACTCATCTGAGACCTAAAAAAAAGTTAAGTGTTTGGTTTTTTTTGTTCTATTCGCATCACAACTGCCCTGTTGTGAATATTTTGTTCATCAATACAAAAAGTTCGTTGGCTTTTTTTTGCTCAACAAGAATGAAACTTCGTATAATAATAAAAATAATAATAAAAAACAAAAACAGGAGGAAACCGAAAGGGGAGAAGAGGAGTGGAGGCCCCACTCGGCACACAAGTTCGAGTCCAAGTGCTCGGTCTGGCCTGCAGTCTGCTTGTGGCCTATTTTACCCCCCACTCCCGTGCCCCCCTGCCCCTTACCAGGGGCGCCCTCCAGCAACACCCCCAGAAAGGCCTTCCTTCCTCCTCCTAACTGTAGCCCTCTTGCCTCAGTCGTCGGAGATGGAGAGGCGGCTGAAGATGGGCAGGCGGCGGCCGGGGTCGAGGCTGGGAGACTCGGAGCCGCTGAGGCTGCCCGAGCTCAGGGAGCCGCTCAAATAGCTGTCGCGGTCCGACAGCGAGTCCGGGGGACTAGGGGGCGCGTCGAACACTGGCGACTCTGACAGGCGGCGCGGTAGCTGGAAGTTGTAGGGCGGCGAGGGAGGCGCGGCGGCACTGGCAGGGAGGGGCGCGCTGGGCGGCGCCGGGGGCTGCGCGGGGGGCACCAGGCCCTGCTGCTGCTGCTGGCTGCGATAGTAGGCGGCGGCGGCCACTGCAGCGAAGTTGTGGGTCTGGATGGCGAGCGGCGTGATGAGGCTGCTCAGTTCTGGGCCGAAGGCGAAGGCGTTATTGGCGCACGAGGCCGATGAGCAGGCGGCACACGGAGCACCGGGCGCCAGCAGGTCCTCGGCGCCCCCGGTGCCATACAGGAGGGCTGCTGCTGCCGCCGCTGCCGCCGCAGAGGCGCAGCACGTCGGGGCGCCGGAGGGCGTGGAGGACGCCGAGGCCGACGAGCAGGACGAAGCAGACGAGGAGCAGGACGAGGCCGAGGAGCAGGAGGGCGGGGGTGGTGTACGCGAGGTGGGGCTGTCGAGCAGCAGCGGCGACTCGAGGCCCCCCGGGGGCTGGTGGTGGCCCGACGGGAAACCCGAGAAGCTGAGGCTGTGGTGCAGCTTGGGCCGCGGCTCCCGTGGGAAGCCCAGGTGCAGGGCGTCGCGCGCGCTGAAGGTGCGGAGGTCCCCAGAGGGACCCCCAGACGGGGCGGGCCGCCGCTCATCCGCATTGTGAATGAAGTGGCAACGCGGCCCGTAGGGGCAGAAGCCGATGGTGTGGAAGGTTCGGCACAGCTCTGTCTTGTACTTGGGGTGGCGGGTCAGGCTGCGCAGCTCGTGGAAGCCGTGTGCGAACTGGCACTTCTCGCCGTACTTGCACGTGCCGCTCTCCTCGAAGGGCCGGCACAGCTCAGTTTTGTAGCGAGTCGAGTTGATCTGGGACCCGCCACTCCCCTTCTGCTGCTGCTGCAGGTGCAGAAGATGCTGGCTGCGTTCGCCATTCTCGCTGAACGAGCGGTCCCGGAATTTGTTCTCCTTGTTCAGCAGGGCCGTGCCGCCACCCCCTGAAGGCTCCTTGAGAGTGCCGTAGGAGGCTGGGCTGCCGGCCGCCGCGCTGCCGCAGCTGCTGCCGTTAGGCGCGCCCGGGAACTTGGGCGAGCAGCTGCCGGGGCTAGGCGCGGGGTGGGCGAGCGCGTGCAGGTTGCTGGCCGAGTGCCGTCGGAGGAAGCCCGGCGTGAAGCCCGAGCTGGGGGCGGCGGCCACGGGCGTCCCCACCGCCTTCTTGTCCAGCATGTTGTTCAGATTGAGGTTGGCCAGGGATT
Organism: Hipposideros armiger; assembly: GCF_001890085.2. NCBI lineage: Eukaryota > Metazoa > Chordata > Mammalia > Chiroptera > Hipposideridae > Hipposideros > Hipposideros armiger. Next base: position 938,708 of record NW_017731468.1, on the reverse strand, counting down.
TCTCCGTCTGCCAAAACGAGGGGAGCAGGGAAATTGTGAAAAAAGGGTAAGGAAGGGAAGAGTTGGGGCGAGTTGCAGAGGAATTGCCAGCCTTTTGATTCTTTTTCCTTTTTTCGGATTTCGACTCGGCCTCCACCCTCCACCCATACACGCGCAAAAGAATCAAGTTCACCTAAGGAGGAGCCGGACTACCATTTCAGGCCGCGCTGGGTTTCGACATGTGATTCTCAGCCCGTGGGCCGCCGGCCTGGGCGGCGCAAACTCGGTCCGGGAAGCACCGAGCAGCGTGGCCGCGGTCGGCTCCGGATAAACTAAACAGCTACAGCCGCTCCCTCCTGCCCTCCCTTCCTCCCTCCCTGGTTCCTTCTCCCCGCCCACAAGGCACGAGCACAACTGCAAACTTCGGGATTTTTCTCGACCCCAAAAAGTCAAAATAGGGAGGGGGTCCCCCAAAAGCAAAGGACAGAAGTTAAGGTCTGAAAATTCCAAGGACTTCCTGCTTGCCCGCCTTCCTCTGTCCTTGCTGCCCCCGCGTACCTTGCACAAGAAGTCGATATCGTAGAAGGCGGACAGAAGTGTGGTCGACATGTTTCTGGATCCTGTAATGGTCGGAGGTGCGGGCAGGGAGGTCCGGATGAGCCCTCGGGGCTGCGCAGCCGGGCTCGAGCCACGACGAATAACGGGCGAGGGCCGGAGGGGGGGGACCGAAAGTTGGCTGGGGGCGAGAAAAGAGGGAGAGGGAAGCAGCGTGGACTGGTTTGAGGGCGCTGGGAGTGCAGAGTGGGGGGAAAAGGAGAGAGAGAAGCAAAGAGCGCTGCTCCGCGCCCCGGGGTGCCCGGCCCGCCCCCCCCCCGCGCGGAGCCGACGGCAGCTCGCGAACTGCTGGAACTCTGCGGCCCGCGAGCGCGCGCCCTATATAGAGCACTGCAGCTGCTGGGCGGGCGTGCCGGGGGAGGGGACAGAACGTTGACCCCGCTGGGGTCTCCAGGCAACGCCGCCCGCCGGCTCGTGGACGTCAGGCTCCTTTCTGGCCTCTCATTGGCCGCCGCCAATTTTTTCCTCTGGGGGAGGGGGCAGAGAGGCCTCGGGGCGGGGCAGGCTGCCGCGGTGCCCGGGGCAGCGTGGAGAGTTCGGCCCAGTTGGGTGCTACTGGGTGGCGACCAGGAGATACAGCTCCCCTCTTTTGGGGCTGCACCATTGGAAATCCCCAGCACGTTTTACGTGGCCGGGGTTCTGCATCCCTGGACGTGTCTTTCCCCGCCTGATCCTGTTAGGCGAAATTGCGGAGCTTTTATCTCCCACCCTGGGTTTTATACTGGGCGCGGGAATTGCAAAATGCAAGAATATTGCAGCTCTCTGCGCGGCCTGACTGGTTTGCAAAGCGTGCTCCAGCTGGGGGAGGGAGAGGCGGGGGCTCTGGGCCTGAGTCTGGTGGGTGGCGGCTACATCCCGACTGCACGTGGAGACACGGTGGGGGTGGGGGCGGGAGCGGCCACGCGGGCGGCTGCCGCGGCGGTCTCGCCCAGAGGAGCCTGGGCCGGTTTCTCCGCCCCTCTCCCCGCCCAGGCTGCAGTAAACAGGGCTAGAGCGCCGGGGCCTGCCGGGCAGGGCTGAGTGTCTGAGGACAAGGCGCTGGCTTTGCTAATCACATCACAAGACCTTGAGCCAGGGCCAAAGGCGCGGAGTGGCGCGGGGCGTCCCGGGCGGGGGAGCCAGCTGGGAGGACGGGAGAAAAAGTCGGCCGAGCCGCCCAGGCATGGAGGCGAGTTGCCGCCACCCTGTCCGTCTGCTGGTCAGCCCGGCCTTCCCCAGCCCTCCCGGAGGTTGGGGTGCAGCTGCCAGCCAGGCTCCCCGCCCGCCTCAGTCTTGGGCTAGCGCACTCTCCAAGCCCCTTCCCTACAGGCCGTTGTGGGAGCCGCGCCCCGCCTTAGCTCGTTGTGGGCCGCAGTCTCTGGCTGAGGCCGACCCGCGGCCAGGCAAGGCTGAGCACTGAGGACTCGGATGATGGCTTGCCCCCGGTTTCCTCTCGCCAGTCGCACACCCCAAAAGCCTGCACTGGGAAATGGTCTGCCAACGGGAGTCCTCTGGTTATGGGGCAGACACCCCCCTCTAGCGCCCAGTGAGGCTAAAGCCGCTGACAGCCCCACTCCGGCAGATCCAGTGTGGTGCAGGACATTTGTCACTCCCCCCCCCCCCCAGCCCGTCTGTAAGTATGCTGCCAAAAATATGGACGCAGGCCCATGATTTCGCATACCTGGCAGCCTAGGCTGCAACTGGGCCCAAGTTGGAAGGTCTAGTACCCACCAGGGAAGGAAGCTATGGGAACCACGCCCCCTTCACAAATTGATCTTATTTTTTGCTGTTTCCTTGCCCTCGTTTCCATTTGGTTCTCATTCCTTCTCTCAGTCAACCTGGAAAGGAAGGAGCTAGGCCTGTCACTGACTCCTTAAGAGTTCAGCTTGAATGCAGTGTCTACTGCTGTTCTCCTCCCAACACCTGCCCAGGGAGTTGGAGTTAGAGTCAGAGTAGGGCTTCAAGGACTTGAGGATCAGAAACTTTGGGCTTGGAGTTCAGACCCTGCCCCTTACTAGCCATTTGATTTTAGGCAAATCACACAATCTCTTTGGTACTTGGGTTTTTTGGTAAAACTAAGATAATTCCAGCTTTACTCATCTCTCACCTTTATCAAAGTGCAAATGAGTTATCTGTTAAGGTGTTAAAAGCTAAACAAGTGTAATCCATCTTATTTATTAAAGCAAATTGACAAAGCATAAAAATGGAGAAAACCAGGCCTCTGGACTATGGCCAGACAGGTAGAGCTCCACAGAATCATGAATGCAGAGCTAGGGGTCACCAAATCTTGGACCCTAGAGCATGGACTCTAGGGTAGTGACCTCAGAAGAAGTGACTACTTCACTTATGACTCAGCCTACCCCAGCCTTTACATAGGGCTGGGCTTCTGAGGCTGACACTTGAAGAACCCGGACTGTTCTGTTTTGTTCTTTGTAGAAATGACCCCAAGCAAGCCATTTTGAGGGTGGCTCTGACAGGAAGATATTCTATAGTTCCTCTGGGAATGCATCAGAAAAGTGTGAGATAGCCATTTCCCTAGCCACTGCTATTGGAGGTCAGCAACCAGATTTCAGATACAAAACCAGTGACACATCTGTCCCTCCTGCCCTCTCGCCCTCCCAGGCTGGCCATAGCCAGCCAAGATCAAAACCTGGGGGTACTTTCTAGTCAACAGCTCTGAGAACACCCACTTTGCAGGCTTTGCAGGGTTCTGGAGATAACATGTAAACATGCTATGGTACAACATGCTTTGGTACAGAGTACCTGCTGGTGTGATATATATTTATTACTATGTAACTGCTTTTATTTCATTTTAAATGGAGAAAAAAGGAACGCTGGCCTTTTCCAATAACTGAGCTTTGCTGGAGTCAGTTTAATAATGACTCTATCCTGGTTATCACCACATTATGCCAACAATTCCCTGACTTCTCACCAGCCAGGTCTTCTCAGAACAAAAGAAATGTTGGGTTGGCAACTTTCCATCAAGTGTGGGCTACAACAGATGCCTAACCAAGTAATTTAGGAACACACACACACACACACACACACACACACACACACATTTTGAGCTGATTGCAAAACCACCCAGGCACCCAGGGAATTTCCTTTTCAGAACAAAACTTTGGACACTAAGCTAACTTCTCCCTGCCTTTTCCTACAGAGCCCTTTCTCTGTACTTCCAGTATGGCTGTTGTTAGTATTAGGTGGTTTTCTTTCACAGAGAGACAAATTATATTTGAAATATAAGCATTTCTGCAGTAGGAAATGATCAAATCAAACTCTCTCTCCTCTAAACTGCCCCTTCAGACCCTCAAACATCAATAAAATAATTCTAAGTGACTGCTCACCTGAGAAGTATTTAAAAATACTTACAGACCCTCAAAGCTGGACCATGTCTACTATTACTGAAATGGCTTTTTCAGATGACTAGGATGAAAAACGAATGTGAAGGAGGCTACGACCCATCCAAGCTATGGATTTCAAGATAACTGTCTGTGGGTTATACTTATTCTGAAATTACAAATTAAAAATGACAAGCCAATGAAAAACAAGACCAGCGGCAAAATGTATACAAGAGTGACACCTGCTGGGTGTCTGAGGAAGACAGCTGGGCTTGGGAAGGCAGAAAACCCTGAAGGTTTCTAGATTCAATTACTGAAATGCTAAGCGTGTTTTCTGGCATCTTAAATGAGAAACTTCTTGTTATTGCCACCAAGAAAATGATAGTAAATAATGTAGGCATAAAATAAATCAATTATTCTGGCTCTCCTTTCCTCAGTTTCCTTCTAACAGCCAAGAAGAGTCTATGCTTTCACTGGGTGGCAAAATCAGGTACCCCAGCATTAGCACAAACACTTTTCGGGGGAGACAGGGTAGAAGCTCTCAGTGGCTCTTTTAATAATTAGGATGTCACTGTCATGTGTAGGTCACTGCAGGACTCACACATGCAGACAATAAAAACAGAACTATTTGTATGAAGTTGATCCTTAATATTCTCAGGATCCAACATTTGGAACATATTTCTGCTTTAGCTAAAATGGAATAAAATTTGGAATTCTGACCAAATGGGCTGTTTGCCAACTAATCCAGCTCCTACATCCAGCCAAATAAGGGGGGGGGGGCGAGGCAGGGGGAAGCATGTGTTAAAATTCTGTGTAGTCAATTCATAGAAAATGCCGGCCGGCTATGGCTGGACATTAGAGGTCCTGGGGGACGAAAAAGGCTAATTCAGGCCTGCAGGTGGCCTGCACCTGGGAACAGAGTAAATATTCAACATGGTAGCCTCACTTCCTACAGTAGCTGCAATAAACCAGTCTGCCTTGAATGAGTGAACTGAAGAAAAACTCCTCTGTAGGAAGACTAGACTCACAGAAGTGGGGGAGGTGTGAAGGGGAAAAAAATATTTGAATTTATGTTCCACACATTGCCTGCAGGTTTAGTGGGGGACTCAGCCACCTTACCCCCACCCCCAAAGCCTCCTATCTTCAACAAGCCGTTTGTGTTCCTGGAAGAGGTAACTGATTTGCTTGTGCCCGAGAGTCCGAAGCACTGAGAACTAGCGCGTCTTTCCCTTCCTTTCCTTCCAGAAAGGCCAGCAGTCTCAGGCAAGCCAGTGTCCTTTCCTCCTGAAGGCGCAGTCTTGTGAACTCCACTGTCTTCAGGAACTCGGCCGTTGGGGGCAGTTCTCTGAAGAGCTGGGAGAGGAGGTGGCACTGCTCAGATGTTGTCCTTTGAAGATGACAGAGGCTCTCAGGGCTGAGGGGATTCCAGCTGGACGTGGAGAGGAGACGGGAGAGGTGCTTGTAGAGGTATTTCACGAAGATCAGGGACTCAGCCCAAAAGTTGACTTCTGCTTTTTCAAACAGGTAGTCTTCTTCCGCCTAAATCAAATGAAAAAGCCAAAAGTCAAACCTCACGGGGAATGCTGACAAAACCCAGTCCAGACCAGAGTCCTACCAGATGCAGAAGAGGTGTGTCCCCTCCCCCACTGGGGAGAGGCCCCCCTCTTGCCTGTCAACACCCGCGTGTACACACCACTTGCAGCCTTGAAGGTCACCTTCTATTTTCACTTGTACTTCTCTACCAGAGAGGAATTTTTTCTCCCAGACTTAACATGACCTTTGATAAAGATGTGTTTGTGGTTCCAAGCCAAGATATTTTGGGGGCCTGGTGCTGAACATGGACCTCAACATGGGAGTGGGCTCTAGGCCTAAAGGCGCATCTAGAAATCAGAGAAGAGGGAGGAAGGGAATTCTGAGCAGCAAAAAAAACAGCAAATTACCAAACATGAGACACTAGTCTCTAAGTATGAAATCAAATTTCTATAGTGCTGGGGATTTTCAAGGTCATTTTATCACAGACACTTTATCTTGTCTCAGAATTTCCCATAAACAGGCTAGGTTGCTGTTGGTGATGCCAAGAAGGCCAGCTAGGTCAGGCACTGGTGGATATGAATTTTCAGTCCTCAAGATGCTTTTGCTGCTTGTCTTGGTCCTCAGTTACCCCATCTGTTGAGTGCTCCCCCACCTGGAGGGGCTAATAGTTTTCTTTCTGCCCTGGCAGCACCTCAATTGTCTGGAAATGTTTCACCTTCAACCTCACCATGGGGAGCCCCTGGCTCCTCCAAGGTTGACTAATAAGGATTCTCCATAATTCAACTTCCAAGGCGCCTCTTTCAAAGTCCCCTCCCCCCATAGACCTGAACCCCAAAAGACAGCATGAGAGCTACCCCAGTGCCCCCAGCAGGCTGCCATGGACATTTGGAGAGTTTCCTCATTGGTTATTGCTCTCAGCATCCAGTAAACTTTCAGTAGGCACATTAGGCCCAAACAAGCCTGTAAGTGCTGCAGCCAGTGGGTTTAGGACACTCCACTGCCCTGAGACCCCAGGACTACCTGATGCACGCTCTCCACACAGACCATGAGGTCATCGCCCTCTCCCAACAGCCATCCCAGCAGGACTGGGAGTCCAGGAGCCAGCTGGTCCCACTGCTGGAGCAGGTCACATAGCACTGCCAGGGCCAGGTCCAGGGCGATGGAGGCATCCACCTGACAGAAGGCAAATTCTGTGGAAATAAGAGAGGCGCGTGATGCATGTACTGCTCAGGGACAACTCAGGGAGGCTCTGTAGGGCTCTGGGAACATGAAGAGCCTCAGGTAAAATCAGTGCCACCAGCCTGGCTGAGAAGCTGGTGAGACAGACTCACTAAAGGTTATTAATCCACTTCTGAGTCCTGCTGTCTACACAGCTAGAATGAGTCATAGGTCTGTACCCCACCATTTCCATGCCCCCTCTCCCAGTGTGGACAGAAGGAACCCAATCTGCAGGACTAGACATTTAGCTCCCCTCAGCCCATCTAGTGTGGCTGGAAGGATATCTCCTCTGCAGGCCTGCCACGATGCCTGAATTCCACTGGCTTGCCCCTTCATCTGACAGCAAATCCCACTGGGCACACAACACGTTGACTCTCTAATATAGAGCAGTGCATCAGCAAACTTTTTCTTAAAGGGCTAGAGAGGAAATATTTTAGTTTGTCACAACTTCTCAACGCAGCCACAGACAATATGTAAACAAACAGTTGTGGCTGTGTTCCAATAAAACTTTATTTAGGCCCAATAAAATTTGACTTTCATGTAATTTTCACATATCACACACAAACTATTCTTTTGACTTTCTCCCAACCATCTAAAAATGTAAAACCCACAGCATCACAGTTCACAGGCTGTACAACAGCAGGTGGTGGGCTGGAATTAGCTCATATTTTGGTGCCCTCTGTTGTAGAGTGAATTCAGTTTTCAGACACTCGTCTTCCTAGCTGGCTGGGGGAACGGTGTGGAAAGAGGAAGTGGGTGCCTTGGGGAAACCATTGCTTATTTCACCATTTTGCTTAGACCTAAATATGGGTTTGAAGGGAGGCTCCGGGTGTTAACACTTCCGCTCACAGCCCTGCCCCTCCTACCCCCAACCTGGAGGAGGTCTGAAACATGGGACTGGGATCCCAGTGCCCAGACAATGAAGCTATGTAGATCCATCCATACACCAATGCTTGACTTTCAATGACCTACTTCTGTTGGGACCCCGTCTTTCCCAAATCCACATTCCCAACTCCAGCCCACAGACCTGTCCCTGACCATTTGGCCCCAAAAGAGACTTGCTCACACACAGGGAGAAGGCTCAGCGTCAGACTGGAAGGCTGAATTCTTCAGTGTTGAACCAGCCTTCAAGGGATGGCCCCCCTGAGGGCCTGTCATGTGCTAGGCCCCAACCAAGTTCTTTCTCTCTCCTATGGTTTGGGTATAATTATCCTTACTTCACACATGAGGAATCCAGAGCTCAGACAGGTTAACCCACTTGTGTATAGTCACAGAGCTTTAAGTGGCTACAAAGAAACTGAAACCGGCAACAAGTTTCATGGTGCATGCAGAGCACCGACCTGGAGAATGAGCACTAACTACCTAGAGATCTCATCATCTTTACGATGAGATAAGCAGGGTTGGTGACCCCTCCAGCAGGGCCAGGACTACTTAGAGCCCACAGGAGCAGAGCCTTGACTCATGGAAACAGCCAAAGGACTGATGTTGCCACCACCAGAGCCCCAAATCAATCCCCCAGGATGCCTGCCCCTTAGTGCCCCTACTCCCCATGTGTGTGTGAAGGTGCATTATGGCTGTAGGTCTGAGTTAGGTTTTCATCCAGCTTTCACCTACAATATAGATTGTATCTGACTCCTCTGTGTAGTTCTCACTGGTTCACAATCTGTGTGGTAGAATTAACTGGCATCTCTCAAACCGGGAAGAATTGAAAATACACATGAAGACCAGCACAGGATTAAACTAAATAGCAGATGCTCAAAACATTTCAGTTTAAGGCTCTGGAGATCATGAAATCTTTCCTTTTGCGCTACTTGATTTAGTTTGAACACGTGCATAGCTATTGCCACAAAGAAAGCATTCAATACATGGTTAACTAGGGTTATTATTGATAATAACAAACATTTCCCTTCTACTGAACCCATATTGCTCTCACCACCATGAGGGAGGTATCCCTATTTAACAAATGAGGGCCAGCCAAGTGGCGCATTGGTTAAGAGTTGGCTTGGGACGCCAGCTCTGAGCAGCAGGACCCTGGTTCGGATCCCACATGAAGGCCAGTGACACTGCCCTCTACAGCTAAGATGGTGAACAACAGCTCGACTTGGAGCTGGGCTGCAGTGAGTTGCCAGCGACAGCATAGGCTGCAGCCCCTGCTGCAGTGGGCTGCCATGAGCTACTGTGAATGGCTGGAAGCCAGTGTGAGTGGCCGGCAGCTGGCGTGAGCTGCCTTGAGCCGCCGTGAGCGGCTGTCCAGTAGACAGGGAAGAGCGCAATGATAATACCAACATGGACCAGTGAAGTGATGTCCTCCACAACTAGACTGAAGAACAAAAGGACAGCAACTTGTCTGTTCCCCTTCCCCTGATTCCCCAGCGCTGTTCCCCTCTCCCAATTCCCCAATAAAATCTTGAGAAAAAAAAAATGAGAAAGCTGTGCTCATAGAGATTGGGTGAACAGGTCCAAGTAGTGGTGGCACTGAGCTGAGTATGTATCTAGTGCACAGCCTGCACCCTACCCTGCAGGGAGGAAATGGAGACACACTCCCAGCACCCCATGGAGATGAAGTTACACTTAGTTTTATCACTTTTAGTATTAAAGAAAAAGCTCCCAGCTGGGGTCCATGTTTTGAATAAAAGGTGAAAGGTGTAAGTCCTTAGCATTGTGGCACTAGCAGCAGGTCAGCTTATCTTAAAATTCTAAAAATTCATCCCCCTTTTCCCCACCCTTCTTTTTTATTGTCTCCTCAAGGCAACGACTGAAAGCGCCACAGCGAAGAAAAAAGTTTCATCTACCAGCCAAATCAGGGCCTGTAGGTCAGGCAACACTTCTGTTGGTCCATAAAGGACACGTGGAGCTGACCAGAGATGCCACCAAGAAAGCCAGTCTGCCCCACCTGATGGGCCAGGTACCCCCCTGCACCATTTGGCCACGAAGTAACAGGACAATGGTGGGAATGACAGGTACAAGGGGAGAGCTGGTGTGTTGGCTATAAGTGGATCTAGATAGAATCATAACTACCCAGACAGCAACTCTGCAAGATGAGGAAGACAGGGGAAGGAAAGTTGGGATGGGGCTGGGGCAAGGATTAGTTGGATTTAGATCTCCTGCTTGAGGGGTCAGATGCATCCCACCAAACGCCCTTTTACTCCCTTGTCCTGGTCTAAGACAGCTCAGTCAGAACAGCACAGATCTCTGCTGGCCAAATGCCTTGCAAAGAGGAAGCTGAAGAGTAGGGAGAGGAATTTTTCACCTAACCATGCAGGCCAGCCAGACTCTCACGGGCTCACGAGTCCATCAGGGAAACAAGAAAGCAAGTGACCAAGCAATAAGTGTGTCTGAAGAATCTGCCATGTGTCCATACCAGCTAAACAATTTGAAAAGTCATTAACAACACTGGAGGAAAGACACTTCCTGATTTCAAAACTTACTCCAAAGCTACAGATATCAAGACTGTGGTAGTGGCATAAGAGAGAGACATATAAATAATGGAAGAGAACTGAGTGTCCAGAAATAGACCCTCACACTTACAGTCAATCGATTTTTGACAAGGTTGCCAAAACAATTAATTGGGGGAAGAATAGTCTTTCAACCAGTGGAGCTGGGACAACTGGATATCCACATGCAAAAGAATCAAGCTGGGCTCCTACCTCACAAGATACATAAGAATTAACTCAAAATGTATCCAAGACGGAAATTTAAGAGCTAAAACTCTAAAGCTCATAGAAGAAAACATAGGAGTAAAGTTTTGTGACACTGTATTAGGCAATGTTTTCTTAAATATGACATCAAAAGCACAAGCAACAAAAAAAAGTTAGATAACACTGAAACTGAAAACTTTTGTGTTTCAAAGAACATCATTAAGAAAGTGAAAGAAAACTCACAGAACTGGAGAAAATAGTTGCAAATCCTACATTTGACAGTGGACTTGGATCTAGAATACATAAAGAACTCTTAAAACCCAATAACAAACAGAAAAATAACCCAATTAAAACATGTGCGAGGGATCTTAATAGACATTTTTCCAGAGAAGATACATAAATGACCAATAAGCACATGAAAAGATGCTTACATCATTAGTAGTAAGGAAAATGCAAATCAAAACCACAATGAAATACTACAAGTACATCACAGCCACTGGGATAACTATAATAAAAAAGACAGATAATAACTTTTGGTGAAGATGTGAAGAAATGAACTCTCATGCATTGCTGGTAAAAAAAGGAAAATGGTGCAGCCACTTTGGAGAATAGTCTCAAAGTTTCTCCCACTCTTAGGCATACACCTAAGAGAAATTTTAAAAAGTATGTCTACACAAAAACTTGTACATGAATATTTACAGCAGATTTGTTCACAAGAGCCAAAAAGTGGAAAAAACCCCAAAATATCCACATCAACCAATGAATGGATAAATAAGACCTGGTATAGCCATTCAATGGAATATTGTTCAGCCATAAATGAATGAAGTACATGCCAGAACACAGATGAACCTTGAAAACATTGTGCTCAGTGAAAGAAAGAAGCCAGACACAAAAGACCACATATTGTATAATTCCACTTATATGAAATGTCCAGAAGAGGCAAATCATAGAGACATAAAGTAGATTAGTTGTTGCCAGGAGTTAGAGAATGGGGAAAATAAGGAATTTTAATAAGGAAATAAGGAAAATAAGGACTGCTGATAGATACAGTGTTTCTTTTTGTTCGATGAAAATGTTCTGGAATTAGTGTTGATGGTTGTACAACCTTATGAATATACTAAAATTTGTACATATGTATAATTTTTTTCATACGTATAATTTGATATGGTGTATTTTAAGGTAATGTGAATTCGAGGGCTGGGGGTATGGGGCCTGTGGAAGGCTGAAAAATGGCCTCCCAACAGATACCCATGTCAAGTCCCTGCAACCTGGGAAGGTCACCTTACTTAGGAAAAGGGTCTTTGCAGACATGATTCAGTTGATGATATTGCGATGAGGAGATAATCTTGGGTCATCTGAGTGGACCTTAAATGCCATCACAAATGTCCTAAAGAGAGAGAGGCAGAGGGAGATTTGACACCAGAAACACAGAGGAGAAGGTGATGTGACGACAAGGGCAGAGGCTGGAGTGATGCAAGCAAGGAAAGGCCGACAGCCTCCAGGAGGAGCTGGAAGAGGCAAGGACTGGATTCTTCCCTAGAGCCTCCAGAGGGAGTGTGGCCCTGCTCACGCCTTAATTCCGGGCTTCTGGCCTCCAGAACCATGAGACAATAAACTGCTGTTGTTTTAAACCATCGAGTTTGTGGTCATTTGTTACAGTGGCCACAGGAATCTAATATAGAGGGAATGAAGGGTAAATGCTAAAAGGTGTGGGATTACTTTCTCGAGTAATGAAAATGTCCTAAAATTGGGGCAGCCAGGTGGCTCAGTTGGTTAGAGCACAAGCTATGAGCAACAGGGT
>NW_017731468.1:906593-926552 GCF_001890085.2 Hipposideros armiger | reverse complement strand
TTTTTTTTTTTTTTTTTAGCTACGCCATCCTGCCACCTGTTGGTAGCTCAGTGGCAGTTCAGCTTGGGCCGGGAATCGAACCGGCGAACCTGTTGCTCAGAGCTCACACTCTTGAGTGAGCTCTTAACCAACTGAGCCACTCGGCCGGCCCCGAGCATGCACTCTTAACAACAAGGTTGCTGGTTCGACTCCTGCATGGGATGATGGGCTGTGCCCTCCTGCAACTAGATTGAAAACAGCAACTGGACTTGGAGCTGAGCTGCGCCCTCCACAACTAAGACTGAAGGACAACAACTTGACTTGGAGCCGATGGGTCCTGGGAAAAACACACTGTTCCCAACAAAGTTTTTTTTATAAAAAAGTCCTAAAATTGAATGTGTAAAAGTGATGGTCGCATAACTCTATGAAGATGCTAAAAACCATTGAAATGGGTGATTTTTGTGGTGTATATACATGGTATATTTCAGTGACGCTGTTATAATAATAATAAAAAACATCCACTATGTACCCACGTTGGTTCCAACTGTAGGGAGGAAACCTGACCAGTGCCTGCCTTGAAGGAGCTCACAGTCTACTCAAGGAGCCTGGACAAACGCTTAGAGCCCTCAGGTTTCCTTCTAAGACCCAGGCCTTGGGTGCTGGAGGACTCTGCAGGGGGAACAATCAGTCAGCCAGGAGGTGGAGAGGGAGCCCGAGAAGGCTTCCTGGAGGAGCTGCGACTCTGCCTGGCCCAGCACCAGATAGTGAGGAAGTAGGTGCCGGCCTTCGGTGTGGCCAGCTCTGTGCTAAGTCCTGTGGGACAGCAAGGAGGATAGCTGAAATGTCCTGTCCTCAAGAAGATGGTGGTCTAAGTGGAAAGGGAAGCCTAACCCTCAGGCAACAATGAAGGTATCAGGTACTCAGATGGAGTGGTCCGGAGCCCAAGAGCTGCAGGAGTCAAGGGCGGAAGAGGTCAGCGGGGTAATAAGTCAGCTCTGAGACTTGGCCTCCCACTGGCCACACAGCTGAGGCGAGAGGGAAACACACCCCAGACTCCTCTGGGAGTGCCTCAAATGGCTAAGGCGTGTGGGTACATTCATGTCTGGTAGGCCTACAGAGGGGGATTAACATTTAGTCATTTGGAAGTGACTTAGAAATCCAACAAATGAGCTTTTCGGTTTTTTGGGGTTTTTTTTGGGGGGGGGCGGGGGGGGCGCAGCTCACAATGGCCCATGCGGGGATCAAACTGGCAACCTTGGTGCCATCAGCACCATACTCTAACCAACTGAGCTAACTGGCCACCCCAGAAATGAGCTTTTAGAACTGGTTAATCCTGTGCCTTCCATCTTCATGAATGGATAACTCACTTCTATTGTGGGGGAGGCAAGCAGTCTAGAGACTGCAGGGCTGCTGCAGTGTAGACGTCCTCTTGCTACTGCCCCTGCTGCATCAGGGCTCACGGGCTAAGGCAGACGCCGCGCTTTCAGAAACTCTTCCTTGCTCCCCTGGAGTCGTCCTGCCCATCTCCAAGAAGAGGCCACCGTGGGGCTGGGAGCGGAAGACCCAGGCTTCACTACAAGTCCCAGCCTGTGTCCCGTCCCCCCACCCCCACCCCCCAAGAGAAGTAATCATTCATTTCTAGGCAGGTAGACAGGTAAGTCATAGGCTTTGAGGTAATTTTCAACTGTACCGATTAAAAAAAAAATGCCAAGATTGATTTTTTCCACGTTGCCAACCTTGAGAACCAATTCACACCATGGATTAAAAGCCCACAGTCTGACTCTAAAGTATCATCGGGGACACACCTTCTAGGCTAAGGACATTGGTCAAGCCTCCTTCCCAAGAGAGGTCAAGTCAGTACAGTAAATGCTGAGTAAACAGTGATGGGTTGAATTCTCCCTGTCCCTCGCTCTGCAGAATCCCGTTACAAACATCTGGAAAATCTATCAACCCTGCCATCCAACCAATTCTCCACCTACCCATTCACCCAACAATTCAAGCTTTGATCTACCCACAGGTATTGATCGGTCACCTGCTGTGTGGGGGGCACTGTGAGAAACATGAGGAAAATCGCAGCCCCTTCTCTCAGACACAAGTAGTTTAGTAGGAGACTAGCTGACACACAGGAAGTGTCAGGAAATAGTCCAAGATGGTGTATGATGCAGACTAATTATACCATTACTAGCCATAACGAAAAGGCAGAAAAAGAAAAAAAAAAATGTGAGGAGTGGGAAGAGGGAGAGCTTCATGGAGAGGAAGCTTGGGCAGAGGCCAAGTGGAGCTGGGATAAAAGGGAGGAGCAGGGAGATTAGACCTGACCATTGAGGAGGGGTGTTTTCCGGGGGAACTGGGGGTGAAGATGGACAGGCAGATAGGCTGGAGCAGGCCTGAGGAGGGAAAAGCAGTGTTTGCTTGTGTAAGTATGACGGCCTTCTTCTAAGTCAGTAAAAATATTTTAAGGTCTCACTAGGCTGTTTCCAGACAACCCCATTATTTCCAGTCTTCTCCATGGATTTCCTCACTTCCCCTTAGCAGGGCAAGAGCCTGTATTTTAATTAGTCGTGACAAACAGCTGTGGAACTGAAGGTTGGGTCAGCTGCCGACTTTGACATTCGGCTCTCCTTGGGGCTGCCAGAAGCTTCTCTACCCCCTGCCTCTCCTGACCCTCACTGCTAGGGCCCAGGGCTCTCTGCTCTCCAGGGCCATGAGACCCAGCCTCAGGGGTAGGTTTCCGGGCATGCCAACCTGTGAGAGGACTTTATCTCAGCCTTTACCATTAAACGGAGATCCCAGGGGACGCCTACTTGAGTGAGACACATGGCCCAGAGGAAGGTCAGTGTCCTAATGAATGGAGAGGGGTGGCACGTTCAGCTTTGAAGAACCAGCAGCAAGTCTGGGTGCAGGGACATGGGTATTTGTGGTGTTAGTCTTTCTTCTTTATCTGAATATTTAAAACATTTCATCAAAGAAGAACCAAATGTGCCGGTCAGTACTCCCAAGGGCAGCCCCAGCCCCAGCATGCACTGGGCTAAGTGCCAGGGGCGCTGGAGCACTGAGGCTGCTGCCCACCCACTCACTGCTCTGAGCTGGTGCCCTGGGATGACAGCCAGCCCTTACCCCCACTCCCAACCAAGCCATGCTATGAAGTCTAGAGGGGGATTCCAACTTTACCTGGCCCAGGTGGACCCTCTCCCTCCTACTTCTTTGTTTTTAAGTCCTGGAAACCATTGTTTAAAAGACACTATGCATGGAGGCAGAACCCAACCAAACTCACACATATCGGGGGCTCTAAGGCCCCCAGGTACCTGTCAAAAGCACATGGACAGGAGTGCAAATGGACTATTTGGTCTTTATACAAGTTTGGTACAGCCTGCCATGGTTTTTGAAAAATCAGGACATTTCTCATAAAAAATCCAAATTTCTAGCATCGTTTGAACATTCAGAAAATTAGAACCTGGTGTCTCTAGGTCTGCATTTTAATGTGGTAACAGCTTCCTAGAGCAGAACACTGGCCGCACCCTATACGAGGCATCTGTGCATCTAGTCTGGGACCACCCTCCTGCCTCCTGCCTCACCCCTGTAGGCATGTGAGTCGGGGACCCTTAAACTAAGGTACTGAGGAAGGCAGTGGGCCAGGACTTACCTTTATAGATGAGAACACTGAGGCCCTCCCTCTGCCAAAGCTCTCCTCTCCCCAGTCTCCCCCATGGCTCTCGGGCCTTCCCTTTCCCCCCAACTCTCATGCCTTATATTTACTCACCATTCAGCCTGTCTGATCTTCTTCCTCATCTAGACTTAGCCAGGCCTACTTGTCCTGTAGGACCCAACCTAGGTCCTGTGGTCTGGGTTTCTCCAGCCCACTGCAACCTTTCTCTGCTAATATCTATCTGCACAGCACTCAATGTGCTCACAGATGGTGAGGGAGGGCATTCTGTGGCTGACCCCCACATCTTTGCTTTTCCCAGGGTCCTTCTACAATAGCACTGGGCACACAGCAGATACCGCCCACTTGGCACTTGATTAGAGTTTCGTCCTAAGCAATTTACTTAGGACTTGTGTTTCCCCAATGGGAAAACTTCAAGATTGCAAGAATCAGGTCACATATGTACATACAATTATTGTTGCCATTTTACATTCAATGTTATTGAGATTTAGAGAAGTAACTCATTCAAGATCAATCACACAGGTTGTAAGTGACAGAGCCAGATACTGGGTTGTCAGGAAAGTCATGACGTATCTTTTCTACATTTTTAGTTGCAAAAATGCATCATGACTTTTCCGACAACCCAATACAAACCCAGGCCTTTCTCACTCCAAAGTCTATATTCTTAACCATTGTGCTAAGCTGCCCATAAGTATTCAATGAACAGATGGATGAATAGACAGATTACTTTCGGTTTGCTGCCCCAGATCCAGTCATCCTCTATCCCGTCAGTGCCCCAGGAGGCTGACCTCTGTGGAGCACGTTAGCCAGGTTTCCTTGCTACCTGGCTCCTAGCTGGATTCATTTAACGGTCAGAGAATGCTGAGATTTGGGTAGGAAGACAGAGAAGTTGGGTACTTCTTTCCTCTACCCTCCCTTGCAAGTCACCAAGATTCTGGAGGTGGCTGCATCCCCCCCGTTTGGCTCTCACCAGGTTCGAGTAAACCCATCCCCTCTGCTCTCAGCTGCAGAGTGGTAGGGAGGGAAAAACTTCCTTCCATTGCTAGACTCTAGCTCAGGGGTCGGCAAACTTTTGAGACGGAAGAGCCAATCCTGTCCCTCACAACAATTTAAAAATTATTTTCGAGAGCCATAAAACAAATGAGATCACCATTATGTGAATAATATCCTTTAAAAATTTTATAAATGAAACTATGATAGTTTTATTTTCACTTTCAATGTTACTTCAGAGCCACATGTACGTACCCAAAGAGCCGCATGTGGCTTGTGAGTCGCAGTTGGCTGACCTCTGTCCTAGGTGGTTCAACATCACTTACTGCCTCCCTTCACCTAGTGGTTCTGAACTTCAACCACAGATGATGTTGCCCTCAGGGGACATTTGTCAATGTCTGGAGACATTTTTGGTTGTCACAATTCAGAAGAGGTGGTGCTATTGGCATCTAGTGCGTAGAGGCCAGGGATGCTGCTAAACATCCTACAATGCACATTACAGCTCTCCTCCCCAAATTGTCAATAGTGCCGCGAGCTTGAGACACTCTGCCTCAAGCCTACCTACAACCCTGTACAACTGTGAATAGTCCGTTTAGTGAGTTCTCTTCAAGGAAACAGTCTAGTACGTGGCTGGACAGCACTCTTTAGTGTTCATCAGGAAACAGCGGCCTAGGTCTCTATTTGGGGCAGATGCTTTTTTCTGGAAAGCATGTCCTAGCTCAGCCCCTTCTCACAAGCTCTCTGGGCAGAGAGGTGGCAACAGGTGAAAAGCAGCCACTTAAGACGAACAGCTTGCTATGGACCCCTTTCTGTCTGGAGGTGGAAACATTTTCCAGGTCTGAAGGGAAAGGATAAGAACACCATCATTTGAAATTCTAAAAATACTGTGTGTGTGTGGGGGGGGAAACTTTGAAATATTAATTTGCTTTTTCTTAAATGTTTAGCTATTTTCATATGGAACCAATGACCTGGATTCCCAAAAGTTCCTTAGACCCAATTCCCAAAGACTGGGCTCCTCACAGATGCAGTCATATGCCTGATGTCAACATTTTCCTGGTGGCCTATTATGAAACCAGAAAGACTCCAGCAAATCCTTTGTTTACATTTTAAAGAAAAGATTTTTTTAAATCATTGATTTTTAAAGTTAAAAAATTATAATTAAAAAAATGTGGGCCTACCTCAAATCACTGAGGAAATACATATATATTTCCCTAACTGATTTTAAAAATGAATACAGCCAACATGAGTGAAAATAAATAGGCATTTCATAAGAGTTAAAAGTGTGCACTTCTTATTCAGCAGGGCCATACTTCACCGAAAAGGTGTTGATAAATTAAATTATAGCTGGTTAATAGTACAGTCAGCTCAAAGCTTATAAAAATACTTGTATATGTTCACTTCCAACCACACCAAAGGTTAAGGAATGGATTCAAACAAATATCACCCTCGGCAATAACGTCTGTGAAAGACCTTCTCCTAGGGGCTCTCAGCTTGGGAGGTAGGAAGCGGCACCCACCAGCCATTGATTGAATCTTCCGGGTACTGCAGTTATATCCAGTTTTGTGTGCCAAGTCACTGTCCTGTTTCTACTGGCTACTTCCCAAGCTCAGCAGGAAGGAGTAAGGCACATGTGGGCTTCATCCAGGATAATGAAGGCCTGTCCCTGGGCCCCTGGTGTGTGAAGGGGGCCACAGGGTGAGGAGTGAGCTGGGTCCAGACCAGAGATGCTCTGGACAACAGCATCTGGGCCACATTTGGCATTCCTCCATTCGGCAAGTATTCCATTGGCCTGAACTCCTCAGGCCCTTCCTGTGCAAGATGCAAGGTCAGCCCCGCCCCCCAGGTAAGCCCCGCCCTCTCCAGTACTTCTGCACTCTGCCAGCTCCTTGGTGATTTCACTATGCTGAGCCTCCTCAAAGTGTCCAATCACCTCCACCTCTTTGCAGAAGTAAGCGCCTTACACTTTATTCCTCTTTACACAGTCACTCACCCCCAAAACACTCCTCTTGGAAGGGGCCATCTGACCCTCTGTCCCCATCGTCCTGACCCTGCCCATTGAGCAAGTGAAGGCAGACAAAACAGCCTCTGATGGAGGTGAGATACAAGGAGGATTCCTACAGACTGGGAAGCCCTCTTGGAGGGCCCTGGGCAACTTGAAATCCACTTCTTCCATCAGCCTCTTCTTCCTCTGCCTGGGCAGAGTTCAGTGTCTCTGTAGGCACATTCCACATTCACTGATGAACTTGAATTTTGCAATTTCACGTTTTCCTTCCCCAGCAGTCACTTCAGTTTTCTTTAGCTTATGTCACTACTGGAACTTCTTTCTCTTATAGGGAATTTCTTCTCAGCCTGAGCTCTGAGGACTGACTAGCTCCTTCTGAGTTCTTCCTGAAGCTTCTCTGGCCCTCGGAGCCACCTGCCCCCATATCCTCCCTGGTCCCCCACTCCCATCCTCACCTCTTTTAGCTTTACCCAGGGCTTGAGGTGGGACAGAGGAAGAAACCAAGTGACTGATTCATTTCAGCAAAGCTGTCATGAGCACAAGGTGCTATGCCAGCCAAAAGCCAGAGCTCCCCTGAAGACACATCCAGTCCAGGCACAGGACACACAGCATGGAGCTCAAGATGGTGGCTGCCCAGCTCCCCCACAGGGGGATATGGAAGGTAGTGGATGCATGTGGTCCTGAAGTGTCACTGAAGACTAGAAATTTGAAATCAGAAAAATTCAGGAAGATGAATTTTCTCTCCTGAGGGCTTGACCACTTAGCCTTATCCAGAATCCAGAAAGCTCCCTTCTTGGTACCCTTTCCTCACTCCTAGGCTTTTACAGCTGTACACGGAACAAAAACAGTCCATGGTACTATAACCAGCAAATCAAGGTACATAAGTGACTCCTAAGCTCACAAAGTGATTTTAGGATTTATAAACAGTGCTCAATATGTTAAGTGCCTGTGATTTCAAAGCTTCTGGGAATTTTGTATCTTGAAACTATGTTCACTCCCAGGTTTCCCAAGGCCTTTCCTATCTGTCTCTTGTGACCAACATTCCTCAGCGGCCTCCTTGGAATCAATGTCCACCTTCAAAAGGCATCAGAAACCGCCTGCTGCCACGGCCCTGGGCCAATGGAAGTGGGTGGCTGAGGCCGGAGAAGACTGGAGTGAGGGGAGGGAAGGGACAGGCCACAGAAAACCTCTCTTCGAGAACAGGCTAGAAAAGAGAATTCAGAGAATACAGGGCAGCACGACTCTGGGTTTTTAGCTAACTAAAAAGGAGAAAGATCAAATTGTTGCGAGATGGGTTGAAATTAGCTGCTAGGAAGAGCATGTGGGTGTTAAAGGTTTTGCGCCTCCAGAGTCCATTGCCCAGAAAAGCTCCTTTCTTTTCAGCACCAGTTCTTCGTGGGAAGGGTGGGAGGAGGGATTAGGAGAAAGAGGAATTCTAAGAAACAGGTTTCTGACCTTGAGGATGTTTTGATCTTGCCTTGAATGTTACTGGTAAAAATAGTCAATATAAAACTCAACTGACAATGGCTAACTAGCACATGATAAAATTCACAATAGCTCACCAAAGAAGTCATTTTGTTAGTAACACTGGAAACTGCAAATAATAACCGCCACCACCACCACCACCAGGGGCCAGGGGGAAAAATGTGCCAACAAACATTAAAAAATAAACCTGATGGTGTAAAACTGGGTATGGTAAAACTCTTATTAAAATTTGTAACCCAAAATCAAATCTTTTATTGTTAAATTTACACATAAAAGCGTTGATACTTAAGAAAAAAAAAAGAGAACATTAGAAATGGTTTCTATGATATTTATACAGAAAGTTGATCAAGGAATTACAATTGGTTTGATGGAGTTACACTGGAAAATATTTCTTGATGAAAATTAATCAATGTTGGTATAATTCATATTAAAATATTTATATTTACACAGCATTTCTGAATTCAGTCCTCACGCAGGAAGGTCAGTAGTCTGGTATACTTCCACAACCTTCCTATCCCTCAACTCAGCCTCTTACCTCTTATCTCACTTGAGTCTTTGGCTGTGTGTGTTGTGCTTTGGAGCTCCTGGGTCTGTTCAA
The DNA here is from genome assembly GCF_001890085.2 of Hipposideros armiger. Classification (NCBI taxonomy): domain Eukaryota; kingdom Metazoa; phylum Chordata; class Mammalia; order Chiroptera; family Hipposideridae; genus Hipposideros; species Hipposideros armiger. The sequence continues at coordinate 917,834 of NW_017731468.1, read as the reverse complement.
ACTCTCTCTTCTGCTACTTCCTGCCCTTTCTTCTCAGTGGCATCTTGTCCTTGGCCTTCACCTCTGTATCCACAGTTAGCTGTCCTGACGATTGTGCCTGCCTCTCCATCCCCATGGCCACTCCTAGGTTCACCTGTACCAGTCTTCCTTTAAGAACAACGGTAACCTTCTAACCAGCCTCCTTGCTTCCAGTCTCGTCTTTCTCATCTCCAAGCCATCCTCTACCCTGTGGTCAGGGTCTTCAGTGGCTCTTCAAAGCCTGAATTCCCAAACTCCTTAGCATGAAAGGCTCTCTCTTCCCGCATCCCCCGCCCCCACTGTTACAGGAATAAAAAACCCCACAGCTCTCTTGTATCACTTCTCCATCACTAGTGCTCTGGCCATACCAGCGAAGTTGTTTTAGGTTCACATTTTTCTTCATTCTAGGCAACTGAGGTCCCTTCTCACTAAGTTCTTCCCCTGCCTTAGTCCAATCTTTTCTAGTGGCCCCAAATCCTCTCAGCACCCTATCCCCAACCCACGCCCACCCAGACTCTCTTCCTTCTGATTATCAGCATCTCTTTGGTGACCTTGTTCACTTCCTGGCTCCTCAACTTTATTCCTTCGCTTTATTTTCAGATCTAGCAGAATGAGGTCGGTGTGTCTTACATAGTGGGGATGGGGTGGTAAATGCCTATTATTCCTTCTCATAGCAGATCTAGGAGAATGACCACCTAGAAAGGACCTCCAGTTCCTCAAAAAGTTAAACATAGAATTACTATATAACCCAGAAATTCCATTCCTATACCCAGAAGCAATGAAAACGAGTACTCAAACAAAAGCTTATGTATGAAGGCTCATAGCAGCATTATCCACAGTAGTCAAAAGGTGGAAGCAACCCAAACGTCCATTAACGGATGAGTGGGTAAACAAAATATGGTGCATCTATACAATAGAATATTACTCAGGCATAAAAAGAAATGAAATACTGATACATGCTACAACATGGATGAACTTTGTAAACATGCCTAGTGAAAAAAGCCAGGCACAAAAGGTCATAGATTACATGATTCATTTATATGGAATATCCGGAATAGGAAAATTCATGGAGACAGAAAGCAGACTAGTGGTTGACAGGGGCTGGGATGGGAAGGGAGGACAGGGAGTGACGGCTTAATGAACATGGGGGTTTTGAAGGGGGTGATGAAAATGCTTTGGAACTAGATAGTGGTGATGGTTGTACAATATTACGAATGTAGTAAATGCCACTGAATTGTATACTTTAAAATGGTTAATTTTATGTTATGTGAATTTCACCTCAATAAAAAATAAAAATACAGAAAAGAAATGGAGTCGGAGAGTGTGCCAAGAACAAAGGACCATGGGTTAATTAATTCAATTCTGTGCCCCTGAGGCTTTAAAGAAAAGGGGGTGGGTAAGAAAGTGTCCATTCAATGAGTATTGCTTTCCAGGACACATCTCCCAAAGATTAACCCTGAGCAGGGGTGACAGGGGTATATCGATGAAGGCGTACATGGGTCTAGCCCTCCCTTGCCACTGCTGGGGCTTGGGCTCACACAAGGATAAGAGGTTTAGGACTTGGAAGACTAGAAAGGTTACAAGCCTAGGAGGGTGATTTGAACATCCACTGAGGAGGGAATCCTTGCTTTCTTGTACCTCATCACATTCAGTAATAACGCAGGATATTTTACCTCTGAAAGCACCTGCAAGGTAAGACTCACCTATAAGTAGATCCCATGAGATAATTTTATGCAAAGAGTGGTGATCAGATCACAAAACTGCAAGGAGAAATTGCTTTACCCAAATTATACAGACCTACTCGTCTGGTTTCCATTTCATTGCCTGGGTCTGTTTTATAGTTGTGCTTTTTCATGAAAGCTTTTAAGGGAGGCTGTTCCCTGACGTCATGCAAAAAAAATGTCCGAATACAATTACATTACAGAGCAGCACTTTTGGAAGAGAAGGCAGCCACGAAGCCTGCTGGTGTCCTGTTTCCTTCCCTTTAAAGCCATTTGTCTGCTCTCTAAAAGCAGAAGCCCCCAACCCCAGCTCTCCCACTCCCTGTATCTGTCAGAGCACCCCAGTAGCAATGATCTGGGAAATGTATGCAGGATTGTGTCCCCCCACCAAGTGTGGGAGATGTGGGCGGGCCATCAGGGAGTGGTGTCCTGGGGCCTGCCTGTCCAATGTTGCACATTCTATTGGATTGTTGGAAAAGTCATGACGCATTTTTGCAACGAAAAACAGAAAAATTGTGTCATGACTTTTCCAACAACCCAATACAATCAAGGTGAGGGAACAGAAACTTTTTCTATTGCCTCTCTCAGGAATCTACTGGGTTGTCAGAAAAGTCATGACATATTTTTTCTGTGTTTTTGGTTGCAAAAATGCGTCATGACTTTTCCGACAACCCAATACTTGAAAACTTCCCTTCTACTTCGCCTCCCCCCCACTTATTCAGACTTGCCCTCAGGCTAGGGGAATGGTTTTTCTTAAAAGCTATTATGAAAAACAGCTCTTCTCAATCAAAATCTGTTCTACTGTGAGCAAATTCACCATGTTTTTCACCTTTTCCCTGTTTCTTTCTCCTCCTGGCAGAAGCTGCCATATTCCTAAATTTCCAGTAGAGGACGTTCCTTGTTTCCCTCAGTCTCTGACTGAGACAGATCACTTCTGCCACTTCTAGACAACCCTCTCCCACTTCCAACTCAACAATCTCTCAAAAGAATTGAAGTCCGTGCTAACCACCTTCCCATTCTTGCTAACCTTAGCCAGAGACCTGGCCTTTCTCACTGATGCAGAGTCACTGCCATCCCACTGGTGACTTCAACATGCATGAAGATGTCCCTCCTAACACGTGGTTCCACTGTTCTTCAACCGCCTCAATTCCAATACTCTCCATCTCCAGTTTCACTCTACTCCCAAAAACCATGATGGCATCTGAGAACTTGTCATTACTTAGAACGGTGTCAACGTCAAGATTTCAAATTCTAAGCTTTTTCATCATTTTTAAATGAATGGAATCATTACTAACATTTTTGAGCACTTATTATGTGCAAGAAGTATCACAAGTTCTTAATATGTATTACTTACATACGTATTCATTACAATGGCCCCTTGAAGGTTTTATGCGCCCCCTTTTATAAACGAGGTAAGCAGAGACACAGGTTAGGATACAGGATTTAAATCACACAGTGGCTCCTACACCATACACTATGGCTCCTACACCATGTAACCTCTCTAATAACCTGACACAACTGTTTAACCTTCTACTTCTTCCACTGAAACTACCCCCTCACTCTAAGTCTCACCACATTCTTGACCCTGACCCATCTCATGGCCATTGCTTGCCTCTCTCAACATATCCTGGACTCCCTGGGTCTCTGAGGCTCTTCCTAGCTCTCCACCTTGACCCGCTACCAGGTTCAACAGTCCTCATAACCCCATCTCCCCAGACCCAGTCTACTGTTCCACTCTGAGCTATAGATTCTAGTTAAAGAGAAGCAGTATGCCAATTAGGCTTTCTGTCAATCCATGCTATTAAATCTCAGCTGGCCTCTCACTGCCCCCTGGCAATTCTCTCCTTCCTTTTTTTGGTGACTCCTAACTGAACCTCTCTATACACGGTTCCAACCTTCTCCCTGACCCTCTATTCTACTCCCTCATTCTTACAGATAATTTTGTCTTCTACAAAGGACCTTCAACATAAACTCAAACTTCTGTCCTCCCCACCTTCGAAATTTCTCTAATGATTCTCTTAAAACATTAGTTTCAAGGCAGAGCAGGGTCTGGGAAATGCGGTTTTAAGACAAGGGAGTAACATCAATATTTACTTGAGAGATAGCCCTAGAGAGCCGAGAGACTTGTGGGAGAAAAGGGCGTTGTGGTGGATAAAGGTCACGAGGTGCTGTGTGAAGAATGTGTGGAGGTGAAGGAGCATTTTATTTTTGCTGAGTTTAAAGGAGGGAGGATGAAAAGACAGATGATGTTACAGAGTGAATCTACACTTGGACCCTTAATTCCCCTGCCTCCTCCTTACTTCTAAACTCCTTGAAGTTGGCTTCTCACCTCCCGTTACTGGACCCTCTCTCTGAACTCTCCTATGATAATTTCTCAATCTTTATCTCCTTGACATGACCTTTGGACAGTGTCTGGCATGGCTGACCAAACCTCTCCTCTGGATCATTTTTCCATATTTGAGTTTCATGACAATGCAACCTCTTGGTTTTTCTGATGGGTCTTCTTTACTTCCTTTGCTAGCTCCCTTCCCAAACTATCCCAATGGCCTCCTAAAAATGCTTCCTACTTTTAATTTCCTTCTCGGCCTGCCTCAATCCAGCCATTTGTCTCTCTCGTTCTATATTTGTAGAGCCCCTACCATGTGCCGAGCACATGGCTGCTATTAAACTGTAGCTGAATTAATCTTAATGCATAGCTCTGATCACGTCGCTTATTTGTTCAAAAATCTTTACTAGTTCTTTGGTGCAAATGGTATCCAGATTCTTTGGCCTAGCACTCCAGATTTCAGTGGACATCTGTTGTTCTTGTGGCCTAGCTTCCATTCGCCTTCTTTGGATAGCTGTACCCCGATCTTGTCCTGGACCGCCAGCCTCTCCATGCTTTTTAGTCCACGTGGTTTGGGTGGGGCTAACCCTGTCCCCTACTCCAGGCATGGGCGCCTGCCCCAGGGCATCATGTTCCCCACCTCAGAGATTAGTTCTGGGATGGGCCTGGAACTCAACTAGAGCCATTTAAAAAACAATGGGACACAGGCCTTGAATAAACAAAGATGTAAAAGCTGGAAACGCTACAGCCATCTTCCACCTTTAAAGGAGACCATCTTCCACCTTTAAAGGAGACGAGAACCTATCTGAAGACAGAATCGATCCAAGCGCAGGGGGAAGAAATGGCAAGAAGTCAGGTCCTTGGGACACTGTTTGAGCCCTTGAATTATGCCACAGCTGAAGCCAGCTCTGGCCCCAGAATTCTCCCTCATATGAGCCAATGTTCCTCTGTGCTGAAGTGGGTTGGGTTGGACTTTCCATCCTTTGCATGTGCAAGAGTCCTGCCTGATCCAAAGGTTTCATCTCACCCCATCCTATTCATGCACTTGAGGCTTCTACCCTACTGATGTATTCCTTTCCTAAACAGGCCTCATACTTGGCCACCCCCATCTTTCAGGAATGCTCCCCAACTTTCCTCACTGAAATTCTACCCATCCTTTAAGGTTCAGTTCCAATGACATTTCCTCCTCACAGTCATTCTCCAATTTCCCCCAGTGACAAATGTTTGTCAAATAAACAACCAACTGAACAAACAGTGACAAGAGAAACAGGGCCCAAGGCGAGGTTAGTTCCTCCAAACTGATGTACAGACCTGGGTTCCAGCAATCATGTCCATCATCCCTCAGGGCTTGGGACTTGTTTCCTCCATCTTCCCATTGGTGTAAATCCCTAGTTCTTACCCTCCTTGGCCATCATTTCCTTGGGATGCTGGCTTGCTAGAATGTTAGTAGATATTTAAAACAAACAAAATAAAAAACTCCAAACTCTAAAACCAACCAAAGCGGGGGAAGATTTGGCTAATAAATACATTTGGAAAATTCTGGGTTAAACAAAGAGTTTTTTTTGTTTTGTTTTTTTTTTAATGTAGGGAGATGGGGGAGGGGGGCAGGGTATGTAGCCTTTCTCTAACTTACTCATAAAGCAGGTACCAGAGCAGAGAGAAGTGCCACATTCTTCCCTGCAGACATGCCTCGGTTTAAGGTAATGCGGGTTATTTTATATACACATATAAATATCCTACTCTTTGTTCAAGGTGCCTATTTGCTCTGCACAGTGACTATTATGAACACAGAAAACTGTTCCTTGTTAAATATGGCATGCTAAGTGGTTTTGCTTTCTGGCAAATCTCCAAACCATAATTATTAAGGGACTCGAGCTGCTGAGGAATTCTTGGGTTACAAGAAGCTTTGATCCTGCTGCTTGCCTTCTCTCTCTGACACGAATTTCCATGGGTGTGGCTGACTTTCATTGTTTTTTCACTGCTGTGTGGCTGCTTCGAAGGTGAGGACTGAACAGAACTTCAAGGTGACCAGGGGCCTGGGCCCATCCGGAACTGCTGAGACCAGGATCTGGCGAAATCTCCGTGCCTTTCCGAACCCCAAAAGGCTGTAACCAAGGGAATGCACAGGCTCCGTCCAAGTATTGGAGTCGGAATGCTGCGGCCTCTAATATTCAGTTTCCCACACACTCTGCGAAGCCCAGATTCTTAAGCCTCACTCATGATCAGGTTTCCAGCTGGGTAAAGCCTCTGTACGAAACGGCTGACATGACTTTGCTCAGCACAAGGCACCAGGCTCCGGGTGGGCGAGGCTTTGTTATTTTATTCCCATCAAAGCTGAGAGATCGGATCCAAAATTCTCTGGGTAGCGACGGCCATTTGGCACGTGGGAAACTCAAACTCACGAAGCTGCCTCCTCTACGGAGGGAGGAAGATACATCACGTCGGGCATAAGACATTAGGTCAAACTTTTGAAAAGAGCCAAACTCTTTTCTACTGAAACGTATGATAAACTGTCAAGGGAGACATATACCTATGCCTTCAGCCTCTTAAATTCTCCCCTACCTGAAAAGAGAGCCAGGAAGGAACACCCAGATGTTCATTAACCTATGACAGAGGGAATAAAAGGACACCTCCAAAATAAAGTGGTAAAGTTCACACTACTTGGTGAAGGAAAAGGATTCTAAAACAAATGGCAAGTTTCTGATTTTCTATCATTAAAAAATGATTATTTTTTTGATCATTTAGGGTTTGGATTGGAGATGGAACCTTGTTCATGTTTTGACATTTGTTTTTATTCATATTTTGAAACGGCTATTCTGTGAGGTATGTGATAACCCCCATTTTACAGATGATGATACTGAGGCCAAGAGAGTAGAACCAACTAGTTCAGGATGCAGGCGACTCTCTGATGCCCAGATCACTATTCTTTCTCCAAGATGGCACTGCCCTTCAAAGGTCTCCTTCTCAGATGGGAAAATACCTCCTCGGTTCGGGGTAGAGGTCTCTCTGTTGGTGAGTGGAGGAGGGATAGAAAAACAAAGGCAGGGAGAGAATGGAGGAGCAGAGAGAAATAAGAGTCCCTCAGGGCAGCAACCAGAAACCAGAGGTTCTGTTGTGAAGGTGGGGGACTCAGGCAACTGCCCAGACTCCACCTGTTTTGGGGACGGAGTCAGAATAGTGTCCTTCAAGTGTCAGTTTCCATTGGGAAAGGCAGAGAATGGAAGCAGAAAGCTACTGGGGTCCTAGTCAGTAGCCCCAAATCATGCTCTCCACAGCCTATTAGAGGCTGCTTCTCACTGGTAAGTAGTCAGGTGATCAGTCACAAAGAGGAGAGAGATACGTCCCACCCTGGGCAGCTGAACCCAATTTCCAAAGGCTAGGCTTTGGGGCAGGAAGCTTCTGAGCCTCCTCCTCCCTTGAATGGGTCAACTTAGCAGGACGCCCCTTTGGCTCCCCGCTTCCATCTATTCCATTCCCATCTTCCCCGTTGGCATCCATCTTAGAAAGATGCATATGAGCTCATTCTGGAAACGGGAGACCTTTCTTCCCACTCGAGGTGAAGGTCAATGATTCACATAACTAAACATGAACGTAAGGCCGCTATCAATGAAAGGAAAACGAAACACATGCAAAAGGTTAAATTTCCCCGCTATTTCAATTACGGCATGGAGCATAAAACCTTAGTCAGTAATTATAACCAACACTCAAATAGGTAAACTTTAATTACATGTTATGGACCAGTGAGAGAAAAATGAGGAAAAAGGAGGAGAGGTGAGGGTAGGGAAAAGTCACAGACTAAGAGAGAGAAAGTCCATCAGCAGGAAAGAAGGCCCAAGCTCAGAAGTAGGAAAGCAAGTGAGAGGAGGGAGGTCGCCCCAAAAGGGGGTGTTCACTTCAAGGCGACTTGCAGTGCCCTAAGGGCACGGCTTACTCGTGAGTAACTATCACAACTCCTACTATTCTTTTTTATTTTATTGGGGAATCGGGGAAGGGGAACAGACAAGTTGCTGTCCTTGTTCTTCAGTCTAGTTGTGGAGGACGCCGCTTCACTGGCCCATGTTGGTATTATCATTGCGCTCTTCCCGGGTGAGGCAGATCAGTCGCCAGCCACTGGACGGCTGCTCACGGCAGCTCATGGCAGCCGGCCAGCCCCACTGCAACCTATGCCGCCGTCGCTGGCGACTCATGGCAGCCCAGGTCTAGCTGTTGTTCACCATCTTAGCTGTAGAGGGCACAGCGTCACTGGCCCTCATGTGGGATCCGAACCGGGGCCCTGCTGCTCAGAGCTGGCGTCCCAAGCCAACTCTTAACCAACGCGCCACTCGGCCAGCCCTACTCCTACTATTCTTTATCCTTAAACTTTCGGATGTCTCCCTCTTGGAATGGGGGAGCCATAGGGGCCCAATAGAGAAGAACTGCTGTATCAAACAGAGGATGCCCAGCTAAATTTGAATTTTAGATAAATAATGAATAACTTTTTAAGATAAGTATGTCCCACATTTGCATGGGGGCATACTTATACAAAAAATTATTTGTGGTTTATAAATTCAAATTGAACTAGATGTCCTGTATTTTTATTTAATAAATCTGGAACTGTACACCAGAAGCCAAACCATTTTTTGCACCGGAGCCTCAAAGACCAGGTCAATATTTACCCTGATGGTCAGGGGGTAAAATCAAGTTGAAGGTCACTTTTGGAAATGAGGAGTGAAGCAGCACAGAGATTTTGCTAAGCAGGCTAGAAACGAGCAACTGAGGGATATCAATCCTCAAGTTCTCTCCTCCTTGAGCTGTTTATTTCCTGCTACTCTCCGCCAGTACAGCTCCCTGAAAAGGGTTATAGAGACTAAAATGAGTAACTCTACACAGGGTTACATTGGGATTGAGGGTAACCTGGCCCGCGTGGGGCTTCCTGAAGGTTCTGAGGTGGACAGCGAGCTTGAAGAACACTAAGGAACAAGTAAAGCCAACACAAAACACAGTCCATAAATTCTAGGAAGCTAAAAAATATCTTAAACACAATTTGAGTCACTATTAACTTTGTGAATGACATGACGGAGCCCATAACACCAATGTCCAGGGGAGAGGTACAATGAGGCGCCCTCAACCAGAAGCTCCAGATTCACCTAGCACTTTTGAAGAGGACCAAAAGTGATGTTGACAGGGACCATTGCTACTGCACTTGCCAAGGGGCCAAGAGGCCATCTTGGGGTTGAGACAGAAAGAGTTGCTGCTGTTGAGTCCTGAGCCTTGGACTCTGAGGGCAACCTGGCAAAGTTCTGTTCCGCTACTTGCTTTTTTCAGGTAAGAATATACGGATATCATGAATACCTTTGCATGTCAGGTCATATAGATTGACTCCATTACTTTTAACTGCCTCATGGTATGTGAATGTATCAGAATTTATTTAACTGATCCTTTGATGGACACTTAAGTCGCTCCTTTGCCTGCTATAAACCATGTTGAAAGGAATAACCTAGTACATAGATCTATGCACATGTGTATGTATTCCTATAGGATAAAGTCCTAGAAGTGGAATTACTGGATCAATTGGCATATACATTTAACATTTCTACAGATACCATTAAACTCCCTCTAAAAACATGCTAATTTCCAGTCCCACCAGTTATGAAAATGCTTGTTCCTTCACAACCTTAGCAATTCTGGATGAGAGAAAATCTTTTTATTCTTAGCCAGTAAGATACGGGGGGAAATGACAGATCACTGTTGTTCTTGCTGGCATTTCTTTATTAGTTGTGAGGACAAGCATTTTTTTCATGTGCACTGTTCAAGGCTTTTTTTTCTTCCACAAAGTACTTGGTTTCTGTCTTTTGCCTCTTTTTCTATTATCTTCAATTTATTGATTTTTAAAGAATTCTTTGTATATGAAGGATAAAAATTCAATTGTCTGATACACTGCAATTATTTCCTCAGAGGAGAGGTTTGTCTACTTAAATCTTGATGTTGTTTTCATCTGTTTGGGCCTCAAAGGAGTCTTTAATTTTTGTTTTGTCATTGGTATAAGTTATTTAGAAGATGTGTGTAAATATCCAAGCGGTATTTTGTTGTTATATTTTTATTTTAAATTTCAAGTTTGCTTGCAATCTGGTCAGAATGTGGCCTAGAAAGATTCCTACTTTATGGAATTGAAATCTTCTTGGTGACCCAAAATATAATCAAGTTTTGTAAATGTTATGTAGCTATTTGAAATGGATGTTTATTTTCTGTCCGCAGAGTACAAGGTTTATACATATCCAAGTTATTAAATATGGCATTCAAATTCTTTATAACTTTATTGTTTGGTCTGTGTGACCTTATAAATTTTGAGAAAAGTAGTTTAAAGTATCCTACTATGCTTGTAATTTTAACAAATTTCTTCTAATATTTCTTAGGGTTTTTTGTGGGGAGGGATATATTTTGATGCCATTTTACTTGATGTTTAAAGGTTTGTGCCTGTTACGTCTTCTTTGTGGATCACACCTTTTATCATTAGCCACTGCTTCTCTTCCTGTCTTCCTACGTTTTGTTTGAAATTTTAGTTTGCCTACTATTACTATTGCCACCCCCAATTTCTTTTTGTTGCCACGTGCCTAGAATAGTTTTGCCAACCCCTTTATTTCCAACGATTCCAAGTTATTTTAGGTATATCTCTTGTATCAAAGTGACATATAGCTAGAAGCACTCCCTTCTTCCTTAGTAAGAGAATTATAGGTAATGCGCCCGGGCCAAAAGAACACATTTCTTTGCATATCTTGCAGCTAAATATGGCCACGTTATTAAGTGATAGCCAATGAGAAGTACACAGAAGTGGTCATGGGACTTTGGGAGGGTTCTCTAAAAGGGAGCGGGCTTGATATCTTTATTGCTCTCCTTTCTTCCCTTCCTTCTCAGCTGCAATGAGGACAGGATGGATAATGCTTTTAGCAGACATCTGAGACCAAGAGAGGTGACCTTGAAGATGGAAGCCATATGCCGGGTAGTAAAGCAGAAAGACAGAGGAAGCCTGGGGGCTTGGGTCCCTCATGACTGAAAGCTGCCAATCAGCTTTAACTCCTCCTTCTGGACTGCTTTAAATTGAGAGAGAAAGAAACGTCCACTGTGTTTAAACCATAGTTTTGCTTTTCTGTTACATGTAGACATTGGGATTCCTAAAAAATACATCAAATTTTGCCTTTG